>NC_053490.1:61898661-62203888 GCF_905171775.1 Rana temporaria
GAAAGTGTATGCAAATATGTGAAATAAAATTGAGATAAGGTTGTGACTAGTGAAATGTGCAAATTAAGTGCAATTCATTGGAAGTATAAAATATAATATGAAGGGTTGAGAATAAATAATTGAATCATGTGTGGTGAAGGTCTACTCATTAAGTGGTGTGAGAAAGAGTGAATTAGACATAAGGTTTAAAATGGTGGGGATGTTACAATAATGTAAAAGTAAAAATACCTTATTAGATGTTATGGTAATAATATGGAAGTGATCTCCAAGAAAGACACAGGTAATCGTATCTAAAGGAGAAAATTATTGATCTATTATAGATGAAGGAAAGCAATATTACAAGTATGGAGATAGTCCTCAAATCAATGATCATGAGAACTATTGAACCAGGACCCTGAAATTCCCACAAAATCGAATTCCTCCTCATACAACAGCAGCTTTAGTTCTCCCATCTTGTCCACCAGACTCCTGGCATTAGTAAACATGCCTTGTAGTTTTGTCTGGTCGCATACTATCTCCTTATTGGGTGTTCTGAGGTTGCATATACTACTTGTTACTATACTTACTGTGGGTTTTGGAGATTTAGTCAACCTACTACTAATGCCTCCAATACCACCCACTGAAATACGTTCCGCTCTTCCTATCTCTATGTCTGGACCCTCCCCCCCATTACCTAGAATAAAAGCCCCTCTGACTTTTCGCCCATCTTCACTCCCAGCAGATCTGCACCCTCCTCATTTAGGTGCCGTCCATCCCTTCTATAGAGCTGGTAGCCGACTAAAAAGTTGGCCCAGTTCTCCAGGAACTCAATACTATCCTTTCTACACCAGCTCCTCAGCCACTTGTTTATTCCCTAATCTCCCGCTGCCTTTCTGGTGTGGCTCGAGGTACCAGTAGTATTCCTGAAAATACTACCTTGGAGGTCCTATTCCTCAATTTAGCTCCTAAATCCCTAAAATCGTTTATTAGGACACTCCATCTTACTCTGACTTTGTCATTGGTGCCAATGTGTACCATGACAGCCAGGTCTTCCCCAGAACACCCCCCCCCCCAGTAATCTGTCCACCGGATCCGTGATGTGCTGAACCCGAGCACCCGGTAGACAACATACTGTTTGGCGTTTCAGGTCTTTGTTACAGATTGCCCTCTCTGTCCTTCTCAGAATTGTGTCCCCTACCACCAAAATATTGCATTACTTTCCCTTGTCTTCCCCCCAGTCTGTTACTATGTACTGTATGTGTTTGTGTTGGTGAGCACTATTTCACTTTATACAATATGCATAAATGAGTTCTTTCCTGAGAGCCTACATGTGAGATGCACAAATCACAAATGAGGAAATTAAAACAGGGAGATCATTTCACAATAGGTACTCAGGCATAGATTCCTCTCCAGGAAGTCCTCAGGAGAGCAATGAGCAGCACAGTAGTGATGTTGTGTAACATGCTGGGCTACTTGTCCTTAATATGCCCAGCCTCATGGTGGGAAAGCACGTGTACTCTTAAACCCATTGCTGCCTGACTTAGGCTGGTCCCCTAGACACACTGAGGTGCTATGGGCATGGGATCCCTTGCTGGGTGCCATGACAGAGGCATACTGGACTGGTCTAGCCAGCAACGACAGTAGTCTGTTGATACCATTTGCCGCCACCCCCCAGTCGGTTGGGTCACGGACGGCACCCCCCCACATTGGTCAGTCAGTCGTGGCTCCGCACTTACCCCATCTCGCAGGCAGAGCGGTGGGCAGCTGCAGCTTCTCTCCGGGCTGCTTGTTGGCTTGATTCCCCTGCGTCACCTCCCTCCTCTTCTTCATGCGCCGTGCATATCCTCCCTCCTCCTCCTGCGAGCCAATCCAAACAGATCTCCTTTCGGCCAATCGAATGACGGGTGTCAGGAGATTCAGTGTTACAATAGTGAATATTCATTCACTATTATCACACAACTTGGTGGGCTTGGAGCGCAGTGCTCTGCGCCCCTTATGGACGGGCCGCCACTGTGCAGAAGACATTTCCAATTTATAGGAAAGAAAAAGCGTGCACACCAGGACAGCCTTTTAACTCTTTTACTGCAATGCAGTTTATATACATTTTTTCAGTGAATCCCAATGTGACGGCACATTCTTTCAGTTGCAAACAGACAAAAGCAGAGGTGATATCTAATGACCAGTTTGGGGATTTACACCGAGGCACCTCTGTGCCCCTACCCTACAGTGACAATACCACTTTAACTCTTGTGGGGATAACAGTCAGAGGCAGCAGTGTCTTGGATGATCTTACACTGCAGATGTACAGCTATGAGAATGATGGAAACGCAGAAATGCCTAGGCACAAAGGGCCAGATTCACAAATGAGATACGACAGCGTTTCTCCTGATACGCCGTTGTATCTCTGTTTCTATCTATGCGACTGATTCATAGAATCAGTTACGCATAGATAGCCAGAAGATCCGACAGGTGTAATTGTTTTACACTGTCGGATCTTAGGATGCAGTACCGCGGCCACCGCTGGGGGGAGTTCGCGTCGTAAACCAGCGTCGGGTATGCAAATTAGGAGTTACGGCGGATCCACGACGGTTTTTCGCGTTCGCTACGTCGCCGCTAGTCTAGTTTCCCGTCGCAAAGTTACACTTTTTTGGTGCCTTAACTTTAGTCAGCAAGTGTATTGCTGTCTAAAGTATCGCCGTGGTTCCCGCATCGAAATTTAAAAATCAACGTCGTTTGCGTAAGCCGTCCGGGAATACGGAAGTACGCTACGTGCGTCGCCGTTCAAAAAAATGACGTCACGGCGCGCAAAGCACGGCGGGAGTTCGGAAACGGAGCATGCGCAGTAGGTCCGGCGCGGGAGCGCGCCTAATTTAAATGGCACACGCCCATTTAAATTGGCCCGCCTTACGCCGGAGGCCGCCGGCGTAGGTTTTCATCGATGAAAAATTGCGGCGGTGTAACGTATCTAGGATACGTTACGCCGCCGCGATTCTACGTGAATCTGGCACAAAAAGTACACTGATGTTCTCAGGAGAAATTCTTCTTTCAAAGAGGTCCATCTTTCAGAGTATTGCTTAGACACAATTAACAACTCTGAATGTTCACTATAAGATCACACCTTAAGCTCAGGTCCACTGTAATGGCAGAAAGGAACTCTGGGCCAGATTCACGTACAATTGCGCCTTTGGAAACTTAAGCCATTTAAGTTACACCGCCGTAAGTTTTCAGGTTTAGTGCTCGATCCACAAAGCACTTACCTGGAAACTTGCGGCGGTGTATCGTAAATGCGTCCGGCGCAAGGCGGGCCAAATCGAATGGGCGGCTAACATTTAAATTAGGCGCGCGCCCGCGCCAGACCTACTGCGCATGCTCCGTTTCCTTACTCCCGCCGTGCTTTGCGCGAAGTGACGTCATTTTTTCGAACGGCGACGCGCATAGCGTACTTCCGTATTCCCGGACGGCTTACGCAAACGACATTAAATTTTGAATTTCGACGCGGGAACGACGGCCATACTTTAGACAGCAATACGCTTGCTGACTAAAGTTAGGGCACCAAAAAAAACGACTAACTTTGCGACGGGAAACTAGACTAGCGGCGACGTAGCGAACGCGAAAATCCGTCGTGGATCCGCCGTAACTTCTAATTTGCATACCCGACGCTGGTTTACGCAAACTCCCCCCAGCGGCGGCCGCGGTACTGCATCCTAAGATCCGACAGTGTAAAACAATTACACCTGTCGGATCTTAGGGATATCTATGCGTAACTGATTCTATGAATCAGTCGCATAGATAGAAGCAGAGATACGACGGCGTATCAGGAGAAACACCGTCGTATCTCTTTTGTGAATCTAGTCCTCTGAGTGTATTATGCAATGCAGAGCATGGAATATAGAACAAACTAAATATTTTAATTATCTTGAACAATTTATGAAATGGCCATACCTAAATACCATGATATCAAAGCTCTGTTAACCTAGTATGAAACCTAAACCTTCTACTTTGTGCTTTTTTGCTGCTATAATACATAAGCAATGTTAGCATTATTTTCTGTTTTTCAAAGAATCATTATTCACCCCACTTTTCTCATCCATCAGTAAAAAAAGCTTCTAAAGTGTAAGTGTATTATGCTTCTATTTTTAGATCTTTCACCACAACTTTATGTTCTTATTTTCTTATTATCCCCTGCTTATCGGTCTTTAGTGATATGCTGGTGCTCATTTATCTAGGTGTCTAAAAGGTGGAAATGCATTTTCCCCTGAGCTGCAGTTTAGATTCTATTCATTTTTTGATTTGTCCTTTTTTTCAAAATACATTTGGGAGGATTAGTCTCTCTGTTTGTGCATATACTGTATACAAATAGTTTTTGGCATATCCCTCATTTTGACTTTTCCAAATAAGTAGGTAAAGACTGGAGGAAGATGTGGCAGTAGTTGTCACTTATAAAGAACTACAGGTCACACTATCACCTGTTTTCAACCATCCTCCATAGATGCATTTTGTTGCTACAAAGGTTTATACTGCCTTTCTACATCAGCGTAAGTATCATGCAATAATGAGTGAGTGAGTGAGTAACTTGTATAGCGCTGACAAATGCGAACCGAATCGCCTCAAGGCGAATAGAGTCTTACAAAAACAACCATATAATCCCTTTTGAGACGAGAAAAAACACATATATTGAGAGTCCAAAGGCCACACACCCCAAAATGTTGTAGAGACAAAAATGGAGAAATTCCCCCTGGGGGCTTTTAAGCGACATACTGTGTAAAGTATATTCAATTCAAAGACATGGAAATATATAAAAAAAAATATTTACTAGGTTTCTGTATCACGAGTGATGAAGATGGAGATAGTTGTAATATAAAATACATTCAGGTTACAAACAGTTTGAAACCTATCTCAACAATGATTAAACATTAAATGATACAATGGAATAATATATAGTGCCATTGATGAAGTAGCTTCCATAAGAATACCCCAACATGTTTCAACCACAATTTGGTCTTCTTCAGGGGGATTTGTATTCTGGAAAGATGTCAAAAAAAGTATGTTAGGATACTAACATTCAAGAAAAATGCTGGCACCCATAGTACAGGTAGTGGGGATATATTTACCGCTCGAAGGATATAGAAGATGACATGTAACCAGAAATGAGGCCACGCATGCATGCGGCATCATGGCAATTCTGGAGGTGATCAAGGAATGCCGCCGACACGGTATTGCTCCCCCGGATGGCCACAGGTGGAATAGCACATCCTAATGGGAGCATAGCAATGGGGAGAATCGTGAATGATAATACGTCTCCCCACCGTGTCGGGAAGCCTATGGAAATGGCGGCACCCGCCCCACATGGAGAGTGGGGGGAGGAATGAGGAGGGGAGCATCAGTGTGCACCCAGGACATCAAAAACATAAGAAATACAAAGTACAAAGTGAATAACCCAGAAGGGGTATGGTAATACAGGTAGTGGGGATATATTTACCGCTCGAAGCATATAGAAGATGACATGTAACCAGAAATCATGGCCATGGTGCAGACAAAGGATCCCAATATCCCCATGATGAACGTCCCCCATCTCTCCAGGCGGGAGTCAACCAAACAGAGGCTTGCAGGGAGTCTCGGGTGTGGACCTGCGAGAGGGGGGGGCTAGGAAAAACAGACGACACCCATAATGATTCAATATGTATTTGTAATAAGAATATAAAGTCATTGTGTACTAATAAGATCTTGGCATAAATATGTATAAAGGAATATGGTAGAGTATGAAGATATTGTTGATACTAAAATCAAAATAACATGTTATTGTTATTAAATATACCATAACCATAGACATGGTAGGTATAATATATAAGTGGATGCAGAGTGAACATGCTGCTGGTGGATGAAGTGATAAAAAAAAAAAATGACAAAAAATGTGTGGTGCGGACGTAATGTGTGTGTGTATATATATATATATATATATACATGTTAATGCACTGTGTATGGGTTTGGGAGTACAAATGTGTGTACAATGATGTGAAAAAAAAAAAAAAAAGGAGAGAGAGAGAAAAAAAAGAAGTGAGGAGAAAGAGCAATATGTGTAGTGAAAAGTGAAAACAGAACAAGAAAGACTAGCCAAGCAGGTGACACGAGCAGAAAGTTAAAAATGTCCAAAGTAAAAGAAAGTATGTGTGAATGGTGAAGGTCAGTGTGATTGTATGTCCCAGTGCTGGTATTTGTAAATAAGTGTAGATATATATATGTGTTTTAAAGCAGTAATGATATTGCTAAGTAACTACAGAGTGTAGTATAATGTGCAAAAGCAATATGAATATATATAGTATGCTGGATCTAGTTCTCACATGGGCTCGCATCCTGTCAGTGTGTGTGGAGGGAGCTCTTCCGGCATTACTATCAGACCCGGGAAAATTAGGCACATTATATAGGGTCTAAGCCAATTTGTGCCAGGTGTCGTCTTTTCCCTCCCCCTCATCAACCACATCACCGTGCTGGTTAACCCTTTACTCCCTCGGCATTCCTGTAAGCTGATGCTTCGGCCACTGCCATCACCTCCATCGCAATCGCGTGGTGTCATGATGCAAAAACGCAAAGACCTATCTCAACAATGATTAAATATTAAATGATACAATGGAATAATATATAGTGCCATTGATGAAGTAGCTTCCATAAGAATACCCCGACGTGTTTTGACCACAATTTGGTCTTCTTCAGGGGGATTTGTATTCTGGAAAGATGTCAAAAAAAGTATGTTATTCATCTAGCCTATAGTTTTTTTTACCAGTTAAGTAATTCACTCATTAATGTAATGTTTGAATGTATATGCTATTACCATACCCCTTCTGGGTTATTCACTTTGTACTTCTTATTTCTTATGTTTTTGATGTCCTGGGTGCACACTGATGCTTCACTCCTCATTCCTCCCCCCACTCTCCATGTGGGGCGGGTGCCGCCATTTCCATAGGCTTCCCGGCACGGTGGGGAGACGTGTTATCATTCACGATTCGCCCCATTGCTATACTCCCATTAGGATGTGCTATTCCACCTGTGGCCATCCGGGGGAGCAATACCGTGTCGGCGGCATTCCTTGATCACCTCTAGAATTGCCTTGACGCTGCATGCATGCGTGGCCTCGGCCCCGCGTGCGTTTTTGCGTCATGACACCACACGATTGCGATGGAGGTGACGGCAGTGGCCGAAGCATCAGCTTACAGGAATGCCGAGGGAGTAAAGGGTTAACCAGCACGGGGATGTGGTTAATGAGGGGGAGGGAAAAAACGACACCTGGCACAAATTGGCTTAGACCCTATTTAATGTGCCTAATTTTCCCGGGTCTGATAGTGATGCCGGAAGAGCTCCCTCCACACACACTGACAGGATGCGAGCCCATGTGAGAACTAGATCCAGCATACTACATATATTCATATTGCTTTTGCACATTATACTACACTCTGTAGTTACTTAGCAATATCATTACTGCTTTAAAACACATATATATCTACACTTATTTACAACTACCAGCACTGGGACATACAATCACACTGACCTTCACCATTCACACATACTTTCTTTTACTTTGGACATTTTTAACTTTCTGCTCATGTCACCTGCTTGGCTAGTCTTTCTTGTTCTGTTTTCACTTTTCACTACACATATTGCTCTTTCTCCTCACTTCTTTTTTTCTCTCTCTACTTTTTTTTGCACATCATTGTACACACATTTGTACTCCCAAACCCATACACAGTGCATTAACATGCACTCTGTACCTATATACACACACACACACACACACACATTACTTCCGCACCACACATTTTTTGTCAATTTTTTTTTTAATCACGTTATCCACCAGCAGCATGTTCACTCTGCATCCATTTATATATTATACCTACCATGTCTATGGTTATGGTATATTTAATAACAATAACATGTTATTTTGATTTTAGTATCAACAATACCTTCATACTCTACCATATTCCTTTATACATATTTATGCCAAGATCTTATTAGTACACAATGACTTTATATTCTTATTACAAATACATATTGAATCATTATGGGTGTCGTCTGTTTTTCCTAGCCCCCCCCTCTCGCAGGTCCACACCCAAGACTCCCTGCAAGCCTCTGTTTGGTTGACTCCCGCCTGGAGAGATGGGGGATGTTCATCATGGGGATATTGGGATCCTTTGTCTGCACCACGGCCATGATTTCTGGTTACATGTCATCTTCTATATGCTTTGAGCGGTAAATATATCCCCACTACCTGTACTATGGGTGCCAGCATTTTGCTTGAATGTTAGTATCCTAACTAGAGTTGAGCGGACACCTGGATGTTCGGGTTCGGACCCGAACCCGGACTTTGAAAAAAAAGTTCGGGTTCGGGACCGAACCCGAACCCGGACTTTGACTCGAACCCGAACCCCATTGAAGTCAATGGGGACCCGGACTTTTGACTACAAAAATGTCTCTAAAAAACTAAGGGAAAGTGCTGGAGGGCTGCAAATGGCAGCAAAATGTCGGGAAGAGCATGGCAAGTACTCTGGAAATAAATGTGGATAGGGAAATAACTCAAAATAACCTAAAAAAAATAAAAATAAAAAATATAATGATTTTGACCTTGGAGGACGAGGTCCATACAGTTTTGTTCAAAATTATTCAACCCCCCAATGCTGTAAAGGGTTTTAGGGAATTTAGTGTACATTTGTAATTGTATTCAGAATGAAATCCTACAAGGACTTCATAAAGAACCATATGCAACTAAAATGATATCAATTGGTTTTGTAATACAGTAGTAAATGCAAAATTCAAGGCAATGGGCACTGTTGAAACGCTACCTGGTCGTGGCAGAAAGAAGATGCTGACTTTGACTGCTGTGCGCTACCTGAAGCGTAGAGTGGAGAAAAGTCCCTGTGTGACTGCTGAGGAACTGAGAAAATATTTGTCAGATGTGGGTACTGAAGTTTCTGCTCAGACAATACTGCGCACACTGCGTAATGAAGGCCTCCATGCCAGAACTCCCAGGCGCACCCCCTTGCTGTCTCCAAAGAATAAGAAGAGTCGACTGCAGTATGCCGAAAGTCATGTGGGCAAACCACACACGTTTTGGGATTGTGTTGTGTGGACTTATGAATCAAAATTACAACTGTGTGGGCCCATGGATCAACGCTATGTTTGGAGGAGGAAGAACAAGGCCTATGATGAAAAGAACACCTTGCCTACTGTGAAGCATGGCGGTGGGTCAATCATGCTTTGGGGCTGTTTTGCTTCTGCAGGTACAGGGAAGCTTCAGCGTCTGCAAGGTTCCATGAATTCTCCTCAGTACCAAGGAGATATTGGATGACAATGTGATGCAGTCCGACACTAACCTGAGGCTTGGGAGACGTTGGACCTTTCAACAGGACAATGATCCCAAGCATACCTCCAACTCCACTAGAGCATGGTTGCTGATTAAAGGCTGGAACATTTTGGAGTGGCCATCGCAGTCACCAGACTTAAATCTGATTGAGAACCTCTGGTGGGACTTAAATAAAGCAGTTGCAGTGCGCAAGCCTAAGAATGTGACTGAAGGTGGAAGCGGCGGTGTAGGAGGAGGAGGAGGAGGAGTAGGTAGCCAACACAGCAGGTTTTGGTTTTTAATTGATTTATTTTTTAAATTAGGGTAAACCCCAAAATAGTTAGACAGATCTAGGGTTGCTACCTCATCCCTTTAAACCTGAACACAGAGTTACACAGGTTCTGGGGCTAATTTAATGTCGATAGACTCGATAAGGCACCAAGTGAGTTTCATTAACAGCACCTTAATCAGCCAGAGAACCTGTGTAATTAATATGTTTTTGCTTTGAAAGCGATGAGATGGCAACCCTAGAAAGCTCAGAAAAAAAAATGGATGGGTAAGGCCGGCCCGGTGTCTATTCTGCACAAGGTAAGGACAACTCCTCTGGGATCCATGCCTGGTTCATTTTAATGAACGTGAGCTTGTCCACGTTGGATCTGGACAGACGGCTGCGCTTGTCTGTGATAACGCCCCCTGCCGTGCTAAATACACGTTCAGACAATACACTGGCCGCAGGGCAGGCCAGCACCTCCAAGGCGTAAAGGGCAAGCTCAGGCCATGTGCCCAATTTGGAGACCCAGAAGTTTAAGGGGGCACAGCCGTCATTCAGTACGTGTAGGGGTGTGCTCACATACTGCTCCACCATGTTGCTGAAATACTGCCTCCTGCTAAAACGTTCCATATCAGCTGGTGGTGCTTTTTGTTGTGGCGTGCTGACAAAGCTTTTCTACATTTGGGCCATGCTAACCCTGCCTTCTGAGGTGCTGGCGGTGCCCCTGCTGCGTTGGCGACCTCTTCCTCCTACTACTCTGCCTTCGCCTTCTGCTTCCACTGTGGCCCCGCTGCCAGGTGGGAATTGCACCAGCAGCACGTCTACCAGCGTGCGCTTGTACTCGCGCATCTTGCGTTCACGCTCCAGTGAGGGGATTAAGGACGGTACATTGTCCTTGTAACGGGGATCCAGCAGCGTGGCCACCCAGTAATCAGCACCTGTCATAATGTGCGAAACACGCCGGTCGTTGCGGAGACACTGCAGCATGTAATTGCTCATGTGCGGCAGGCTGCCCAGAGGCAACGAAAAGCTGTCCTCTGTGGGAGGTGTATCATCTGTTTCCTCTGTATCCCCCCAGCCACGCACCAGTACTGGCCATGAGCTGGTCTGGATGCCATCCTGCTGTGAACATGGTTCCTCCTCCTCCTCCATGTCTTCCTCCTCCTCATCCTCCACCGCGTCATCCTCCAGAACTGTGCCCTTGCTAGACAATTGTCTACCTGGCCTTTGTTGGTGCACAAACCCACCCTCGGAGCCACTTGTGAATGACTGCCCTGAAAGCCTTTCAAATGATCCTGATTCCTCCTCCTCCTCCTCCTCCTGTGCCACATCCTGTTCCATCATCGCCAGTAGGGTTTTTTCAAGGAGGCATAGAAGTGGGATAGTCACGCTGAGAGCGGCGTCATTGGCACTGGCCATGTTGGTGGAGTACTCAAAACAGCGCAGCAAGGCACACAGGTCTCGCATGGAGGCCCAGTTATTGGTGGTAAAGTGGTTCTGTTCCGCAGAGCGACTCACACGTGCGTGCTGCAGCTGGAACTCCACTATCGCCTGCTGCTGCTCGCACAGTCTGGCCAGCATGTGCAAGGTGGAGTTCCACCTTGTGGGCACATCACATATGAGGCGGTGAGCGGGAAGGCCGAAGTTACGCTGCAGCGCTGCCAGGCGAGCAGCAGCAGGGTGAGAACGCCGAAAGTGCGCACAGAAGGCCCGCACTTTCTGCAGCAGCTGTGGCATATCGGGGTAAGTTTTCAGGAAACTCTGCACCACCAAATTCAGCACATGCGCCAGGCAAGGAATGTGCGTCAAACCGGCTAGGCCCAGAGCTGCTACGAGATTTCGCCCGTTATCGCACACCACCGGCTTGAGGCTCAATGACGTCAACCACTCATCGGTCTGTTGTTCCATGTCCCTCCACAACTCCTGCGCGGTGTGTGTTTTTTCCCCCAAACAGGTAAGTTTTAAAACTGCCTGCTGGCGTTTACCCATGGCTGTGCTGAAGTTGGTGGTGAGTTTCTTAAGCTGACTGGATGAGGAGGCGGCAGAGGATGAGGAAGCGGAGTAGAAGGAGTTAGGAACAGGAGGCAAACTGAAGCGCCCTGCAATCCTCGGTGGTGGAAGGACATGCGCCAAACTGCTATCGGCCTCAGGGCCAGCCGCCACTGCATTTACCCAGTGCGCTGTTAGGGAGATATAACATCCCTGACCGTGCTTACTGGTCCACGTATCCGTAGTTAGGTGGACCTTAGCACAGATGGCGTTGTGCAGTGCACACCTGATTTTGTCCCCCACTTGGTTGTGCAGGGAAGGGATGGCTCGCCTGGAAAAGTAGTGGCGGCTGGGCACGACGTACTGTGGGACAGCCAATGCCATCAGGCTTTTAAAACTCTGCGTCTCCACCAGACGGAATGACAGCATTTCAAAGGCCAGTAATTTTGAAATGCTGGCATTCAGGGCCAGGGCTCGGGGGTGGGTAGAGGGGTACTTCCTCTTACGCTCCAGTGTTTGGGAGATGGAGAGCTGAATGCTTCCATGGGACATTGTGGAGATGTTTGGTGACCCAGGTGGTAGTGTTGCTTGCCGGTCCTCTAATTGAGGGGTGGCAGGTGGCACTGTCACTACGGAGGTGGATGAAGAGGCAGAGAGGCCCGAGACTGATGCAGACGAGGAAGCAGGAAGAGCCAGAGACCTTTCTTGGTTTTTGCGGTGTCTACTCCACTGCAGCTCGTGCTTTGCACTTAGATGCCTGGTCATGCAGGTTGTGCTCAGGTTGAGAACGTTTATGCCTCGCTTCAGGCTCTGATTGCACAACGTGCAAACCACGCGTGTCTTGTCATCAGCACATTGTGTGAAGAACTGCCACGCTAGGGAACTCCTTGGACCTGGCTTTGGTGTGCTCGGACCCTTGCTGGGTTGGGCAGTAGCAGGCGTACTGTCTAGGGGACGGACGCTCTGCTTTGGCACCCTGCTCCCTCTTCTGCTGTGCTGGTGGCTCTGTGCGACCACCGCCTCTTCCTCCGAACTACATGGGTCACCTGCACGAGGTTGATTCCATGTCGGGTCGAGGACCTCATCGTCCTGCACATCATCTTCCACCCAGTCTTCACCACTGCCCTCCTTGTCGCTCTGCACAATTGCAAAAGCACCAGCAGTTGGCAACTGTGTTTCATCATCATCATCATGCAAGACGTGCTGTGATGGCCCCCCCCATGAACTCATCCTGAAATAGAAGTGGTTGGGCATCAGTGCACTCAATCTCTTCCCCTTCTGGGCCTGGGCTAGTTGGATGGCCCTGGTAACACATGCTAACAGACTCATCAAAAAGAAGAAGAGACTGCTGCATGCTTTGGGGCTCAGACTGCTTGGCTGATTTGCAAGGGGGTGAGGTGAAAGACTGATGGTGGACATCGGCTGCAGGCGCCAACTCTGAACTTTCAGCACAAGACTGGTTGGAAAACAATGTGAAGGAACTGGAGGCACTGTCAGCAACCCAATCTACTACTGCCTGTTCTGCTCCTGGCCTCAACATTCGTAGAGCTGGATTAGGCCCGACCAAATACCGCTGCAGGCTCTGTCGGCTACTCGCACCTGAGAAAGGTGTTTCACTTGTGCTTGTAGCTGGCACAGATCGACCACGTCCTCCCCCTCTAACAGGAGCTCCACCAGCAGCACCACACCCGCGGCCACGTCCCTTATTTGACGGTTTCCTCATATTTCTTAAATTTAGGGTCTTGCCCTAATTTTGAGAAATTTTAAATACAAAAAAGTGTAAGCTGGTGAAATAGGCAGAGATTCACCTATATATTTATCCACCTATAGCAAGAAGCAGGAAGCCAGCACTAAACAATGTACTGCACAGACAGTATATCACAGGGGACAGGTAGACTGTGCTGGTGAAATATACAGAGTCACCTATAGAGTGCTGACTGCCCCTACAGAAAATATATTTCAGGAAACTCTCCCTGACTATGGAACTTGACAGGAACACAGAATAGCACAGATGTGCACAGGTGGTGTGGCAGATGTACTGTTGATGAAATACTTGTCACCTCACCTATACAGTACTGACTGTCACTGGCACTACAGAACTAATATGTCAGCAAACAGTGCCTGATAAGGAACTTGACAGCAACACAGAATAGCACAGATGTGCACAGGTGGTGTGGCAGATGTAATGTTGATGAAATACTTGTCACCTCACCTATACAGTACTGACTGTCACTGGCACTACATAACTAATATGTCAGCAAACAGTGCCTGATAAGGAACTTGACAGCAACACAGAATAGCACAGATGTGCACAGGTGGTGTGGCAGATGTAATGTTGATGAAATACTTGTCACCTCACCTATACAGTACTGACTGTCACTGGCACTACAGAACTAATATGTCGGCAAACAGTGCCTGATAAGGAACTTGACAGCAACACAGAATAGCACAGATGTGCACAGGTGGTGTGGCAGATGTAATGTTGATGAAATACTTGTCACCTCACCTATACAGTACTGACTGTCACTGGCACTACAGAACTAATATGTCAGCAAACAGTGCCTGATAAGGAACTTGACAGCAACACAGAATAGCACAGATGTGCACAGGTGGTGTGGCAGATGTAATGATGATGAAATACTTGTCACCTCACCTATACAGTACTGACTGTCACTGGCACAACAGAGCTAATATGTCAGCAAACAGTGCCTGATAAGGAAATTGACAGGAACACAGAATAGCACAGATGTGCACAGGTGGTGTGGCAGATGTACTGTTGTCACCTCACCTATACAGTAATGACTGTGACTGGCACTACAGAAGAAATATGTCAGCAAACTGTGCCTGCTAATGGAACTTGACAAGAACACAGAATATCACGGGTGCACAGGTGCTGTGGTAGATGTACTGTTGATGAAATATTCAGTTAGCTATAGATTGCAAACAGCCACTATAGTTGAACAAAATTCCTAAAGTATATGAACACAGCAGATGTCACATGAATGAGTGTTTCTTGATATTTCTGCAGCAATAGACCTAAAACTGTCCCTATGAGAATCAGGAAGCCTCCACCTCACATAAGTACAGCAGTGACAACGAGCCAGATACAATAAGATGATGCAGATATCAAATGAATTAAGTGTCCCTCTTGAAATTTCTGGAGCAGTATCACAGCACAGACCTAACACTCTCCCTAAAGAACAATCAGGAACCTTTTCCCTCACATAAGTAGAATAGAGCCAGATCACCTAACTTTCCCTATGCAGCAGATTGCACCAGCCTTTCCCTATCTAGAGTGCAGCAGAGTGACAATCTGTGCTGTGTGCCTCTATCTAATATAGAGGCACGTCACATGATGGGTCACATGCTGCACTGGCCAATCACAGCCATGCCATAAGTAGGCATGGCTGTGATCAGTTTACAGTCACAGTTGTTAAAAGAAAGGCGATTGGCTGCCGTGCAGCGCGCCAAATATACCCGAACCCCGAACCCGGACCCGGACTTTTTCCAACTATTCGGGTTCGGGTCCGGGTTCTGGAAAAACCCAAAGTCCGTACTGAACCCGAACTTTACAGGGTTCGCTCAACCCTAATCCTAACATACTTTTTTTGACATCTTTCCAGAAAACAAATCCCCCTGAAGAAGACCAAATTGTGGTCGAAACGCGTCGGGGTATTCTTATGGAAGCTACTTCATCAATGGCACTATATATTATTCCATTGTATCATTTAATATTTAATCATTGTTGAGATAGGTCTCAAACTGTAACCTGAATGTATTTTATATTACAACTATCTGCATCTTCATCACTCGTGATACAGAAACCTAGTAAAGATTTTTTTTTATATATTTCCATGTCTTTGAATTTAATATACTTTACGCAGTATGTCGCTTAAAAGCCCCGGGGGGAATTTCTCCATTTTTGTCTCATATAATCCCTTTTGGTATATTTTCAGTTTTACCTTCTCAGAGTATTATGCGAGTTGGTGTGCACATCAAAAGACACATCCTACACATTTCCAGTTTGTCATAAAAAGTAAGAGCGTGAAAAGAAATGTTGGGGATACGTCAAGGCTTACTGACAATGGAGTGATGTGGGCGAAATGGCAAAATTCTAAGTAGATCTTAAAGCACTTTTAAGAATTCCATGTAACTGAAAAAGCTAAAAAAGTATACTTTTTTTTTTAGCTCTCTGTGTATACAAAGAATGATGATGTAGATATAGGCCCGGATTCACGTAGCACTTACGCGACGTTTCTCGAGATATGCCGCGTAAGTGTAAATGTGCGCCGTCGTATCTGTGCGCCCATGCCCACAGAACTAGATACGCCTGAAAATAGGCTTCCTACGACCAACGTAAGTTTCCAACGCCGTCGTATCGTGGGCGCATATTTAAGCTGGCAGCAAGGATCGCTGCCATTGATTTACGATTCGAATATGCAAATGAGTGAGATACGCCGATTCACGAACTTACTTGCGCCCAGCGCATTAATATACGCGGTTTACGTAAGGCTTACGTCCGGCGTATAGTTATTTCCCATCTATGAGACGCAACTCATGCAAAGGTATGAACCAGGGAACAGCCGTCGTATTTTACGTCGTTTACGTAGTAGTAGTACGTGAATAGGGATGGGCGTAGGTTACGTTCACGTCGTAGGCAGTGATTCGACGTATCTTAAGGAGTATTTCCGATGTGATTCTGAGCATGCGCACTGGGATGCGTCCACGGGACGGCACATGCGCCGTTCGTTCGGGCCCATAATTTGCATGGGGTCACGCTTCATTTAAATGAATCACGCCCACTTCCACCTACTTTGAATTAGGCCGACTCACGCCTACGAATTTACGTTACGCCGGCGCAACGTTGGGAGCAAGTGCTTTGTGAATACTGTGCTCGCCGCTCTGCGCTACTTCGGCGTAGCGTATATTCGATACGCTACGCCAGCATAACTATTTGCCGCTGTACGTGATTTCGGGCCATAGAGTGTGAAGATAGTATTGACACAATTTTAAATGCATGACAGAGACTTAAAAGTGAAGTCCACCTTTCTGAACATGCTTCATGTTATGCCCATATTTAGATTATGCAGCACTTCACTCCCAAACTGCCCTTACCCTCCCTTACTGAATCCGGAGATTCTTCGCCCCATGGTACGCCCTGTGTATGTTCACATTTGGCATGGCTGAGCGTTACTCTGTGAGTGTAGGATCTGTGAACAAAATGACTACAAGTCCCTGGGGCAGAGGGACTTGTAGTTGCTAATAGAACATACATGCAATGACACTTTTTGTAGTCCATACCTCCCAACCTTTTTAAGGACACCTATTAGCAAAAGTATGTAAGCATAGGACACACCCCCTGTCACGCCCACTCGAAGAAGAATTGTGTAAAATAAAAAAAAATGTTAAACTTACAAGTGCTTTTTTCTTACCACAACTATTCCTTTATACTGGCTTTTGAAATTTGCAATTGCAGCAATTTAGAAATTACATGAAAGGTTTAGCTCTGGGAAACACTTTTTGAAAGATAAATAGTGCGTATGTTCCCCTGCCCCTCGACCCTCCTGTTTTTATTCTAGTTAGTGCAGTCCCTATATAGAAATTACAGTACCTTTCTCCCATGCTGTACATTTTTTTTTAAATGTTATCACTGCAAAGACAGGGCTAAGGAAAGTCATTATCTTCTTACACTTTAAGTAAAATTATGTTGGATTCAACTTCCATTCCTTAAAGCGGGGGTTCACCCAAAAATCAACTTTCTGTCATTAGATCCAGCATACTGCTGACATCTGCAGTATGCTTTTTTTTTTTTTTTTGTACTTATCGTTTTATCAGCCCTTGTTATCCGGCTCCGAGCGGGGATTCCTTCCGGGTATAGGCGTTCCTAAGCCAAGCGGAGTTGATTGACGGGCTGCTAAAGCGCATCACGCCTTCCGAAAATACCCGAAGTGACACTCGGGTGTTTACGGCGCCTGCGCAGTCAGCTCTACACGGCAGGCGCATGAACACCGTTAAAGTCTATGGGACACGAACGTGATAATATTAAAGGTTAATATGCAAGTTATTGTCATAAAAAGTGTTTGGGGACATGGGTCCCGCCCCAGGGGACATGTATCAATGCAAAAAAAAGTTTTAAAAACTTCGGGAGCAGTGATTTTAATAATGCTTAAAGTGAAACAGCAAAAGTGAAATATTCCTTTAAATTTTGAACCTGGGGGGTGTCTATAGTATGCCTCTAAAGTGGTGCATTTTCCTGTGTTTAGAACACTCCCTGCACAAAATGAAATTTCTTAAGGAAAAAAAGTAATTTAAAACTGATCACGGCTGTAATGAATTGTTGGGTCCCGGCAATACAGATAAAAGTCATTGAAAAAAACGTCATGGGTTCTCCTCCCCAGTCCATTACTAGGCCTTTTGGGTCTGGTATGAATATTAAGGGGAACCCCGAACAAAAAAAATTGCGTGGGGGTCCCCCCAAATTCTATACCAGGCCCTTCAGGTCTGGTATGGATATTAAGGGGAACCCTGCGCCAATTTTTTTTTAAACAGGGGTTTTCCGTGGCGTCTGAAGGGGGCGGGCTCACCTGTAAACGTCACTGGGTAACCCCGCAGCGTTTCCCCGTGGTGCTAGTAAACGTGACGCTCTATACACTGCCCAATCATTATTGTCAAGCTGCGGTAAATCCGACAACCATGCAGCTCGACAGGAGGCTAAAACCTTCGTAATGTCTGTAAATAACTGTAAATAATTCCTTATAAATAATAGACAGGGCTTTAAAAAGGTCTTTAGCTCTGAGCAGTGATTCCAGGTACCGAACCCGCACATTCAAATTGGAAGACCCAAATTGGGCAGAAAGAGAGTACCTAAACTGGAGAAAACGGAATAGATGCAAGTTGGGGAGCTGGAATTTACTTTTAAGCTCGTCGAATGTCAACAACATCCCATTTCCGACCACTGCGCCTACTGTTTTAATCCCATATCTGGTCCAAGTGATTGGGTCTGAATACGAGAAAAAATGAGACAGTCGGGAATTGTGCCACAGGGGAGTAAGTGGAGACACCACACCTCTCTGGAGTTCATACCCTCTAGCCAAATCCTACGCTTTGATGACTGATCGCATGGACCCCGTGAGGGGATAAGGAGCTCTCCTTCCCGGTACAAAAAAATAGGACAATGCCTCATAGGATTCTACAACTGCAGCTTCTAGAGTTACTGCTGCATCATCATCTAATTGGGACAACCACCTATGTGCAAATACCAACTGCCCTGCTAAGAAATACCTAGCAAAATTGAGTACTGCCAACCCCCCCTTCTTTACAGGGCTGTGTCAACACTTGCAATGGAATACCCGGTGTCCCCCCACTGAATGGTCTGGAAAATAGTCTTGGGTATCCATACTGGAAAATTCCTGAAGATATATGGAAATAGGGGGAGAAATGTCATTTTCAGCAGATTAATTGTACCTATCAGGCTTGCGTACGATGCTCAAGAGTTTGCAGAATTGGAGTACATTGAGAGGGATGAAGTCTGAAACTGACTGTGAGATAATCAAGCCTAAATATTTCACCTTGTCAACCCACTGAAGTGGGCAGCCTATCGGGGGCCCTCATTGTCGGAGATAGAACCTTCAAACGTAAAATTTGTGACTTACCCCAATTAACCTTAAGACCAGAAAACTGGAAGAAGGTGTCTAAAATGGATAAAGCAGAGGTCAACGATTGGTCCTGATCTCCTAGGAATAGTACTATATAATTGGCATAATTTTTTCCTCCAACACCCCCACTTGGATCCGCTTCACCCCAGAGGACACACACAAGGCTACAGCCAGGGGTTCTATAAATCGGGCAAATAATCCAGGAGACAGCGGACATCCCTGGAGTTTCCCCCTAGCTACTGGGAAGAAATCCAAAACTATCCCATTAGGTTTAACCGCCGCAACAGGGGAATGATATAGTAGCGTAATCCATTCACAAAATGTGGGACCAAAGCCAAACGGCCATAGTACTTCCTGCATGTAATTACAGTCTACGGAATCAAAAGCTTTTTCTAAATCCAAAAAGACTAAGGTTCCCCCATTAGTAATCTCAGGGCCCAACTGTAGATGAGTGTAAACCCTTATGAAATTAATATCAGTGGCCTAAACAGCGTCTGGTCTTTGAATACTAAATGTGATATAACTAAGTGGTGGAAGATTGTTGGTGGTATAGTGTGAGATCACTACATGTTTATGTGAGCACAATAAATAAAGTACGAGGAGAATGGTCTTGGTTTTATAGTATCAGGCTATGTTATTTTTTGTTTTTATATGCCCATGAGGAACTATTGAACAGAAGGCATGACAAGCAGTGGAGAGAAGAGGAGAGTGACACAGGATTGTCACGATCTGGTAATCATTTAAATCACATTACTAGTACTAGTGGGACCATGCTACCAGCTACCACAGGGAGAATGTTACCAGGGAAACTAAATTGTCAAAAGGAAAATGTTACTAGAGGGACGCTAATCAGAGCGCGAATGCTACCAGTGAGACTATTAGTGGGAGAAACATGACTAGTCAAGCTATGTTACCCAAATTGATATTAATAGCGAGAGCATGTTAGCACAGCAGAAAAGTAACATGGGAGCAATGGCATAGCTCTGCAAGTACGGAACCCAATGGGAAGTTTGGACTAATGCTAAAAGAATATTCAAAAAGTGTCCTATACATACTTGGCCCCTATCCTTACCTTGATCATAGACTACTCCACACAACTAACCTTGTGTTAGTAGTTTTCTTATTTGTTCCCTTTTGTTTTGTTTTTAACCATACCATGGAAACCATTTTATTATATTTATCAAAAATATATGTTACTTGATTGGTTGGTTGGAAAACAGTTGGAGGATCTTCCAATGACTGCAGATCTTGGCTTCAGGTCTCCAACACAACAAGACAGATGCTGCATCATCCTCGGGGGTCCCACCAACTGCACTTTGCTGCAACATTCATCTGGAAGTATCCCTATATATTATATATTCGGGTGGAGTCAGGTGATCTGTGTTCAATGCCACCTGGACAGCTGTCTGGGGGGACGTGTGTTGTACTACCCGGGCTGCTAGGCTGGAGATTGGGCCTACCTCGGCACATGTGGCTGCTGGGCTGTCTAAGGGCCTATCCAGAAGCAAGAGAGCAGTGCAGGTTTGGGATTGTGGCTTGCAATCCAACCAGAAGTGGCGGTTCTGCCGGCCAGAGAACCTGTCGTGGTCAGAGGTAGAGGGGAAGCTATTGCCACTAAGAGATTAACCACCTTATTACTTGGGATCAAGTGAGTAACTGAAGCAAGTACCGGAGCAGTGTTCTCACCAACCGGGGATGGTGAAGAATGGGGAAACTTCAGTGGGTATCAAGTCAGGGACCCAACCAGTGGTGGTGACGCTTGCAGAGCAGACCAGTGGGGTGAAGCTTGAGAGGAATCTTGAGTGCCAAGCTAGGGATCCAGCAGAGAAGCAGGAGTGACGCTTGAGGAAGATACCACTGTGAAGATTGGAGGAGCTCAAGGGATTCAGTGTCAGTCTAGTCTAGTAAGAGACCGGGTGCTCAGTGGGCTGAAGAACTACAAGAAGTGATTGTAGTGGAAGTGAAAGAACTGTTATGCTTTGTGTTAGAAACTGTTAAAGACTGTTGCCATAGGAGATAGCACTCCTACACATGCAGATGTGGCGTCTTGCTGGATGCCTTTCCCTGCATGGCTGTCCTCCTATTGAAGTCTCGGAGTCTGTCAATTAATCTTCCAACTACCTAAGGGTATCCTGGCCCTAACCCTCTCTCCTAAAAGTTCTGTTAAGAGAAATAAAAATCTCTTTTGCATTTAAGAAGTGTCTGGTGACCAATAACTTTAACTACCTTGCACCCACTATGTCTCACAACCCACCATATTCAAGAGGATGTCAGCTATCTCTGGCCCTGGAGGTTCTCATTAGACCGAAGGAGGCCTGGGACCTTGCCACAATGTTATATGCTGGTTACAGTAGTTCATCTGCTCTCAATCACTTTTTTTAGATTACTGGTTAATTTCCCAGGAAGGGAATCCCCTCTGTTCACAGAGGTCCTGTCCTGGGTGGAGGCACTACCAACTTTATCATCAAACCCACCCTTCCACTTAGCAAAGTTCTGGTTCCCATACTTACCTACAGGTTTAGCGCAATATCCTACTTGGGGAGGGCTATTTCTCATAACCCCCCCCCCCATAAGAGGGCTACACAAGTGAGCGTTGTCACCCTAGACTTCAAACAGGCCAGTCAGCATTAAGTGGATTCAACCATGCTTGGGACAAACATAGACTCTTGATCTAGACAGAAAAGTAAAAAAAATGGGACAAAATTAATAGACCACTTATGCCGCGTACACACGACTGTTTTTCGGGTTCTAAAAAATGAAGTTTTTTTTAATGTCATTAAAAACGATCGTGTGTGGGCTCCAGAGCATTTTTCACGATCTAAAAAATGCCCATTAAAAATTTCGAACATGCTCTATTTTTTCACAACGTTTTTAACGTTGTCATTTTTAAGGTTGTAAAAAATGGTCGTGTGTGGGCTTTAACGACGTGAAAAAAACACGCATGCTCAGAAGCAAGTTATGAGAGGAGCTCTCGTTCTGGTAAAACTAGCGTTCGTAATGGAGTAAGCACATTCATCACGCTGTAACAGACTGAAAAGCGCAAATCGTCAATATTAGCAAAAGCAGCCCCAAGGGTGGCGCCATCCGAATGGAACGTCCCCTTTATAGTGCCGTTGTACGTGTTGTACGTCACCGCGCTTTGCTAGAGCATTTTTTTTTCACGATCGTGTGTAGGCAAGGCCGTTAGTCTTTTTTCTGTTGCCACTTTTCTATGTTTCTATGTTAGTCTACTGTATCATATGCTTGATCTACTTCTGCTGACCAGAGAAGCATCAGTGTATCGGTTGTAGAAGTATAATAAATTAGGGGGAACATTTGAGGCATCGTCTCTGGCCTCCCTTTACTGTGTACATTCTACTTGGTCAGTTAGAGTTAATTTAGCCAGAAGAGGTTTGATCCTGGTACCTAAGATCTTAGGGCCAGATTCACGTACAGCGGGCACAGCGTAACGTAACCGGTTTACGTTACACCGCCGCAATTTTTCCGAGTTAGTGCCCGATCCACAAAGCACTTACCTGGAAATTTGCGGCGGTGTATCGTAAACAGGTCCGGCGCAAGGCGGTCCAATTCAAATGGGGCGGGTACCATTTAAATTAGGCGCGCTCCCGCGCCGGACGTACTGCGCATGCTCCCGTCGCAAATTTCCCGACGTGCTTTGCGCAAAATTACGACGCTCCAACGTTTTGTGAATCGCGACGTGAAAAAAGATTTACGCCAGGAAAAATAAAAGATTTAAAAAAAATTCAAAAGCGACGCGGGAAAGACAGGCATACTTTAACATGGTGGAGTACTTTTACACCATGTTAAAGGTGCCCTATCTTTGCGACGGAAATCTAACACTTGCAACGACGGGAAAAATCTTCGTGGATCGCCGTAACTCCTAATTTGCATACCCGACGCTGGTTTACGACGCGAATTCCCCCCAGCGGCGGCCGCGGTACTGCATCCTAAGATCCGACAGTGTAAAATAATTACACCTGTCGGATCTTCTGCCTATCTATGCGTAACTGATTCTATGAATCAGTCGCATAGTTAGAAACAGAGATACGACGGCGTATCAGGAGATACGACGACGTATCTCTTTTGTGAATCTGGCCCATAGCTGGGACTTTACGCTTCATATAAAGCACTGGAATATAAACAAATATATTTCTCTATTTTAGGTGTCATTGGTATTTGAAAAAAATCATGGATGTAGTCCTCAATATTTGTCAGAGCTATAAAAGGCTAAAAAAATAATCATGCTTTTCTTTAGCACATGCAGTTCATATTCAGAGACAGCAGAGGGTGGTATTGTATCTATTTGAAACATTTGTTATTCCTTGTTACATTCCTGAAAGCCAAGGTTATATTGTGTAAGCGGTTGATAAGAACTGAAGAAAATTGAAGTGACTGTGATGTCATTATTGTCCAACAGAGCAGAATTAAATTGTAGACCTTTGTAAGGCATAGACCTGAGTAATCTCGGAAGTGTGTTATTAAGTTTTGCTCAGTTATCATTAAATAACAGCCTCACCTATGCTCCAGTTTGCTCATGCAAATAAATAGAATTGGTTTGCCGTAAGAGAATACTAATCTGCTGCCCCCTATTGACATCTGACACTAAATAAATATTAGTCTCTTCATCACACTGCTTAGTTCTTATTGCAGAGCTTTCCTTTTTGAAACTGTTCCTGTTATGAGTTGTACTTTAAAGTATTACTAAACCGAGGACACTGCATTCACTATATCTGGTCTCCCACAGTACAAAGAACATGGAAATGCAAATATTTTAGTAAACATAAACAGCCAAATACCTTTTCTCATCAGCGGTATATATCAGTCTTAAGACTTCTATCAGTGTCTGGTTAAAGCTTTTAGGAGTAGTTTTCATTCTCCTCTGATTGTCCCATTAGGCTGCATGACCCCTGACCCTCTGACTGGACAGTGTTAATTGGCCCTGTGCTGATCACATACATCCTCCCCCCAGAAAAACAAAAACTCTTTAGCTATACACACCAAACTGAGCATGTGCAGAGTGCCCCCAGGGCCCTGTACTATTAGCAAATGGATTGGAGACTATGGAAGCAGGGGAGGATCAGAGAATACTGGACCAAACATCCTTTTTACACAATGCAGAGGATTAACCCCTTAGGTTCCACGGTGGGTATAACAAGCATGCGCTACTGCATATACACACTGATTTTACTGTTGTGGGTTGAAGCTTGGCAGGCGCTCTGTGTGTGTTGATATCTCGTACCCGCAATACCTCCAAAACAAAGCGAAGCTAAAGCTGAATAAAAGCCTCTCAAAAGCTGCAGGTGCTTCAAGCAAGCTTTGTCACAGACTTCTGTGGAGGCTTTGAAGCACCACTAAAGCGACATGGGGTATTATTTTTGAAGCAAAGCAAAGTGTAAACAGGACTGTTAGCTAACCATTTTATTTAAAGACAGGAGCTTTGACTGGCGTTCAGAAAGCTTTAAAAAAGCATGTCCGAAGCCTTGTTTTAAAGCAAGTGTAAACGATCCCTTAAAGCTCTCTGAGTGCCAGTCAAAGCCCCTGTCACTAAATAAAATGGTTAGCTTACAGACATGTTTACATCTTGTGTAGCGGCCTGCTACTTTCATAGCTGGCGCTGCCTTAAATGTAGAGGGTGGTCAGAGACTTAATTACCTGACCGTATTGTTTTGCCAAATTTGGGCCTCTGTTCCAGCCATGGCTGTACTGTGAGTGACCACTATTGCTGTCTGGGGTGTTGGTACCGCCCCAGGCCAAGGGTGGCAGCAGTTGAGTCAGGGCGTATTGGGTGTTTTTCCTTGGCAGCCAATCAGTGGGGGTTGATCGCCTCGCTGTGCATGCTGGGGGAGAGTACTTAAGGGACAGACGTCATTAGTTCTGGGTCGTCGCCGTTGTTGCCGATCCTGTCTGTCGTCCCACCACCCCCTGTGTGTGGCCCTCACGGCCGGGTGTGTGTGTTCAAGTGTTCCTGGCTCCGGGACCACGTTGGTCTGGGGTTGTAATCTACTATGTAGGCCTGGTAGTCAGACTGGGTGTACAATCGTGGAGTGGACCTGTGCTGTCCGTCCTGAGGGAGGAAGCCACCCGATGAAGAACCTGTCTTGGAGAGCACCGAGCACGAGGCTGGTATCTCAGGAGAGGCCTTGAATGTCATCGAAGGACGCACGATTGCTGAGAGGCTGAATGATGGTCGCCTGTCAGTTCTGAGTTCACAAGTTTATTCAAGAGAGATCCGGGTGCTTAATCCTGTGTTGAGAAGGATTCTGGACCAAATATATCTCCATCTTTGGGAAGAGACTTTGCTAAAGTTTCCGTGTGACACCCTGGCTGCTAGGCTGGTGATAGAGGCCTATCCGGGTGCACAATACCCACTCTGGCTAGAGTGGCAACGAAAGTTATATTGCTGGAAGCAGGAATGTTTCCGAACAAAGTTATACACCTGAACCTACTACCTATTACTATTTCCACCTCTTCAACTACCACTTTAACTATTTTACCCCGTTGGGTAATAAAGCAGAGAAAAAGAAACCTAAAGTGTGGACATTGCAGTTCTTCTCAACTCTCATCGTACACCCTAGACGGCGAAGGAGTAGAGGTAACATGCCACCCAAAACAAACCAGCAGCTCCTTCGGGGGTAGTGCTACACTTGCATTTGCTTTGCTTCAAAAATTATACCCTATGTCGCTTTAGTGATGCTTCAAAGCCTCCATAGAAGTCTATGACAAATCTTGCTTGATATACCTGCAGCTTTAGAGAGGCTTTAATTCAGCTTTAGCTTTGCTTTGGAGAAATTGCAGGTATGGGATATCGGCACACACACAGGGCATCTGCCAAGCTTCATTAAAGCTTCAAATCAGTACCACTGAAGCACCATCAAAGCATTTCAGAAGTATCAAAAACACATCAAGGCATGTTGAAGCAGTAGATGTTTTAATGTGTGTTGAAGTCGAAGCACGTGTAAGATCTCTGCCCAATCTGCCTGGTTGCCTTTGGATCAGCAATCATTATAGGTCTGTGTTCAATCCCAAACTCTCCCGGCTGACATAGTGGATTGAACTGATCAGGATGGATTTTTTAACCAGTTGCTATTATATAATAACCACTAAGATAAGCTTGCAATGGGGAGTAACAATTTACTTTATTCACTAAATAATGTGAAAGGATCACTTTGCTGAGTCAACTACTATGTTATTATTATTATTATTTATTGTTAATATTATTATTGTATTATTATTATTGTTATCGTACAGGATTTATGTAGTGCCAATTGTTTGCGCAGCACTTTACAAAATAAAAGTTGCAGTACAGTTAAAATACAATTTAGTACAAAAGGATTAAGAAGGTCCTGTTTGTGGGAGCTTACAATATAATTGTTATGCCCCTCACTACACGTGACTGAGGTGTATTCGGGCACACTGCTAACTCCTCTCATACCAATGCATTCCAGTAGGCACAGAATCCTTTTGAACTTTTATTAGTACAAGACAGAGTAAAACTGTAATAGATACAAACAAGTACAATTAGTAAATAATCACACAATTAGAGCATCCCTAACTACCTAGCTAGAGACACAAAGATAAACGTACCGGAGATGGATCGGTATGGCTAACGTGGGATAGAACTCAGCATGTGCTTGCTTCCAGGGAGAAAATGGAAAGAAAGTTCTGGAGATGGTCCAAAGCCTCATGGGATTGAAATACAGAGGCTTGCATGGGTCAAACTAATGAACTATTCTAACTGACTGTATTAAGATAGAACAGGTGCAGCTAAACAGAATGTCCACTAGATGGCAGCATTGATTTAATTCAAACAAACTAAAGTCAATGAAGACTATGAGCCTTATTTAATGAATGCATGACAATAATTATAAATGATATCAACCAAACAGGGAGTGCATTGTTTTTAGCAAGTAAGCCAACTCATAGGGGGTGATTTACTAAAGGAGTATAGTTGTTGTAATAAAGTAGAACATATTCACTTGGTTTAGGAAATAAATGAAAGTTGTGTTCGTTTTGAATTCCCACTCATGTGTGAGGGGATTTAAAAAAAGAGGATTTCTGCTTGCTTGTGACTAGATGCACCATGTGTTGGCTAATTTAACAATTACTCTGTGACTAATCTGCCCCTGAAATCATTTTTATACACATTTTTATTTGGACAAAAATGCAGAAAAATACAATTTAAAAAACACTTTAGTCTTTAATTCTTTAGTCAGAATCTAATCTGTAATTCATGTTTTTAATAGTGTAACTACATCATTCAATAGATGGTGCTGCAGACTAATATTGCAGCCTGACAGTGGCAGTGAATGTGCATCTGCGGGTCAAAGGATTATATTTTTGTTAATGGAGCGAACAGCCTGCCTTTGATTAGTGCTTCTGAGTTTACATAGTGATCACATGATTGGCATCATACGTGGGATGAAGAGCCAGCAACTGCCCAGAGCATTAGCCACTGGCACTCAAATGTGAAAACATTTATGAACGTGTCTTTGAAATGGGGAATCATGCTAGTGAATATTAACCACTTAAGGATCAGCCCCTGTATATATACGTCAGCAGAATGGCACGGACAGGCATATCAACGTACCTGTACGTCCCCTTTAAATGCCTGTCCGTGTGGTTGTGCACGCCGCCCTATCCCGCCTATACCTAACAGCTGCCTCACTCACACCTGTAACCAGGTAAAAAGTACAGTACATTAAATTTCATAGCTCAACTGACCCTGCTGCACTGAGTCACCAACTCACTTCTTACGTTTCTTGGGAGTCTCCAGTTACAATTAGGTAGATTCACGTACAGATGCCTAAACTTGCGGCGGCGTAGCTTAGCGTGTTTAGGCTAGGCCGCCGTAAGTTAGCTAGGCAAGTACATAATTCACAATGTACTTGCCTGCTATGTAACGGCGGCGTAGCCTAAAGCGGGCGGGCGTAAGGGCGCCGAATTCAAATGTGTGTAAGGGGGGCGTGTTTTATGTTAATAAGGCTTGACCTCACGTTTTTGACGTTTTTTTTTTACTGCGCATGCACCGGGCGCCTACATTTCCCAGTGTGCATTGCGGCTAAGTACGCCGCACGGGCCTATTGATTTTGATGTGGACGTAAACAACGTAAATCGCTATTCGCGGACGACTTACGCAAACGACGTAAAAATTTCGAATCTCGAAGCGGGAACGGCGGCCATACTTTAACATTGCTATTCCATCTAATAGATGGAATAACTTTAGGCCTGATAATGGCTTACGGAAACGGCGTAAATGTACTGCGGCAGCCGGGCGTACGTTCGTGAATCGGCGTATCTAATAATTTACATATTCTACGCCGACCGCAATGGAAGCACCACCTAGCGGCCATCCGAAATATTGCAACCTAAGATAGGACAGCACAAGGCGTCGTATCTTAGATATGTTTAAGCGTATCTCTGTTTGAGAATACACTTAAACATAAGTCGGCGTAGATTCTGAGTTAGGTCAGCTTATCTACTGATAAGCCGGCCTAACTCTTACTGAATCTATCTATAAATCTCTTTGATGGAGTTCACAGATTTGTCCTTCTTCCATGTAGTCTCAATGCTTATTCTAAATTAATCAGTGCAAATGTAAAATACTTCTAGGAGAATTAACAAAGTAACTTTGGTAGGTTGGCAAAAGTAAGTTACATAGTTACATAGTTGGTAAGGTTGAATAAAGACACCAGTCTATCCAGTTGAACCTGTGTGTGTGTGTGTTTATGTAAAAAAAGAAAAATCATATCCCATATCTCTGTATACTGTGTTCGCTAAGATGCCTATCCAAGAGTTTTTTTTAAAACTATCAATAATTCCTTCTGACGCCACTGATTGTGGAAGTGAGTTTCACATCCTTACTACTCTGACAGTGAAAAATAACCCCTACGCAGTTTAAGGTTAAACGGCTTCTCCTCCAATTTCGTTGAGTGGCCGCGTATCTTCTTTTGCCGCATACACACCATCACTTTATGTGATGAAAAAAAACGACACTTTCTGTGAAGTAAAAAACGACGTTTTTGAAACATCAATTTTCAAAGACGAAGTTGCCTACACACCATCGTTTTTTCACAATGCTCTAGCAAAGCGAGGTTACGTTCACCACGTTTTTCCATTGAAGCTCGCTTCATAACTAGCTTCTGGGCATGCATGGGTGTAAAAACGTAGTTTTAAACGTCGTTTTTTGCTACACACGGTCAATTTCAGTGAAGTAAAAAACAACGTTTTGAAAAACGACACATAAAATTGAAGCATGCTTCAATTTTTTTTTGTCGTTTTTCACAAGACATAAAACAACTTTTTCCCCCCTTCACGGTCATTTAAAGTGACGTTTTTAAAAACGTCGTTTTTTTTCATCACATAAAGTGATGGTGTGTATGCGGCATTACACTCTCTGAGCCTAAATAATTTATTCCCTATGCTAGAATCACCATTAAGATATTTGTATATCATTATAATATCTCTCCTCAATCGTCTCATCTCCCAGAAGAATAATTCAATGTTTGTAGTCGTTCCTTGTAATTGAGGTCCTCCAGCCCCCTTATTAATTTTGTTGCCCTTCTCTGGACTCTCTCCAGTTCCAGCACATCCCTTCTGAGGATTGGTGACCAGAACTAGATGGAAAACTCTAGATGTGGCCGAACCAGTTTTATAGTGTCAACACACACTTATGCAGATTAGGTATTCTGACTTTACTCTGACTTTTCCTATTTGCTTTTTTGTCCGGGTTCAATGTCACAAAGTATTAACAAAGAAAAGAAAGACAGTTATCATTTTCAGAAGAACACCTGCAATCAGGGGTGGACTGACAACTCATGGGGCCCCCGGGCAATAGAAGATTATGGGGCCCCCGGGCTTACAGATGAGCACCACGCCAGGAGGCATTGCATAGGTAGGGCAGCTAAAATCTCAGGATTTTCACATCAAAAGCATGTCGGTTTTGGACATATCAGGGACAGATGTAAAATAAACACAGATTTTTATATACTGTGCCTGGTTTTATTGAGCCTGGCAACCCTGATGGGGCCCCCTAGTGGCATGGGGCCCTCGGGGAGTGCCCGAGAGTCCCAATGGTCAGTCCGCCCCTGCCTGCAATGGTAGCCTTTGCATATTTTTCTCAGTACAATTTCTTTGTACTACAGCGGGTGGATTTACTAAGACAGGAGAGTACAAAATCTGGTGCAGCGCTGCATAAAAACCAATCAGCTTCTAAGTTCAGCTTCTTCAATTAATCTTTGCCAAAAAACAAAACAAAAAAAAAACTGGAAGCTGATTGGTTTCTATGCAGAGCTGCACCAGATTTTGCACTCTCCAGTTTTAGTAAACCAACCCCATTGTGTTGGCTAGTACAGTGAATATAATCCTCAGGAAAAAGCTGTCGCTTGGAACTGGCAAGTTGGCTGTAGTGAAATCATATGTACACTAGGTGGCTCTCCTGAACTTTTCAAAAACATGAAATCAGCCTAAGTATTACTTTCCTGTCTAGTGAATAAAATTACATGGTGATGAAAGTGCCATTGTAGTCGCTGGTTGGCACCATTTGTTGCCCAACAGAACTTGTGTAACCAGCTAGAAGACATGTAACTTGTCATATCTTAATGCTTTCATAATGGGAGATCTAGAAAACACTGACCTACATAATTATATTGGTCAGAACAAATGTGCTGTAAAGTTCAAATGGAAATGTCACCTGCAGTCGGTGCTTACTAATTTCTTCTAATAGAGACTAAAATGTCAGAAAATGTCCCCCATTAATTTACCTGCGCCTGATACCATTGTGTGGCACACTACATGTCATGGTGTAAAGTATTAGACCAATGCCTCTACATTAAAGGGGTGTTCCAGCCTGTTTTTAAGTTTATTAAAAGTCAGCAGCTACAAAAAGTGTAGCTGCTGGCTTTGAATAAAAAGACACTTACCTGCTCCACGGTTCCAGCGACGCGCCGGCCCGGGGCTCCGCTCCTCGCCCCCCCTCGCCGTCCGACGTCTTCATTCCTAGTGTGGGCACCCGGCAGTGACAGCTTTCGGCTTCACGGCCGGGCACCCACTGCGCATGCGCGAGCGGCGCGGCGCCGTCCGATTGGACAGGCGCTCGCCTACAGGGAGGGGCTGCAATAAGGCGATTAAGCTATTCGCCTTACCAGCCCCTCGGCGGAAGGAGGAAGTGGGACAGGAAGTCCCACTCCTCCTGAAGCCCCCTCCCCCCAAAAAATTACATGCCAAATGTGGCATGTAAGGGGGCAAGGAGTGGATTAAGCGGAAGTTCCATTTTTAGGTGGAACTCCGCTTTTAGTGAATGATAGATTGAAGTGTAGCGCACCTCCCAATGAGCTGCTGGTTCTTTTCCCCCTGTTAAAGTACACACAGCAAGGCACAAAACATTCTCTCCTATCTGTCACTGGCTCAAAGGAACCGATTACGGGTGTCTTTTTAGGGATTTATTATAACAGTGAATTTGGATGGGGTGAAAGGGAACATGGGATACCCCAAAATTGGTGGACTGAACTTTTAAAGGTCTCTCCTCTATCTTGCTGAATTACACTATGGGGGTTATTTACCAAAGGCAAAATCACTTTGCACTACAAGTGCAAACTACAAGTGCAAAGTGCACTTGAAATTGCACTGAAAGTGCATTTGGAAATGCAGTTGCTGTAAATCTGAGGGGTAGATCTGAAATGAGGGAGCGTGCTGCTGATTTTATTATCCAATCATGTGCAAGCTAAAATGCTGTTTTTTATTTTCCTTGCATATCCCCCTTGGATCTACAGCGGTTGCACTTCCAAGTGCACTTTGAATGCACTTTCAAGTGCAATTTGCACTTGTAGTTTGCACTTGTAGTGCAAGGTGGATTTGCCTTTCGTAAATAACCCCCAAAATGTCCCACAGGATCTCTAATGCTGACAGATGACTATAGCTTCTCCCAAAAGACCAAAAGCTGTTTACAGTCACTAACTTTCAGCACTGGAGTCTTTACTCACAAGGCCACAGGATCATCAGCTGCCTCCTTGCGATATCCACCAGGCACTCTTCTGAAAGGGAGACACACATTCATACCACCATAGGACAGCTGGACACTTTCCTCCTCCAATCTCTTCCTGGCACTCCCCAGTGAGCATTTCCAAACCCGATTTGTTTCCAGAACTAATCTCTGCAAATAAGCCCCTCAGATAAAGCTTCAGCTGGAACCTCGATCTCTTCTAGATGACACCTGCAATGATTCTGCTACCGGTGCAGATCCCCTGCACAGTGGTCACCTCCAGGAGCAACTTCTCACCCTACCCCAGGCCCCACACTATTTATGGGCTCCCAGCCACCTACTGAACACTCCTGCCCATTGATTGGCTGGATTCACCATAAATATTAAGGCTGACCACCAGTGGCGGTGCATCCATAGTGGGCAAAGGAGCGCCGCCCTCTCTCTCCTGCACCCATCAAACAACAATACATACAGTAGATTCATGCATTGCATGAATCTATGCATTGTCACCGCTGCCACCCCCAACAATTCAGGTGTGCGGCCCCCTGTTGAGCGCTGGTCTTTCAGCCAATCAGGTGCATCGGGTCTGGTTACCGGTCACCTGATTGGCTGAAGCGACAGGCGAGCAGAGATGACATTGAGGGAACGTGGAGGAGGAGGGCTGACCCGACAAAGGTAAGTGCTGGGCGGGGGGGGGGGCAAACTGGTGTTATTTGAGGGGGCAAACTGGCGGCATTTGAGGGGAAAAACTGTCTTTATTTGAGGGGGAAAACTGGGGGCATTTGAGGGGGAAAATTGGCTGTATTTGAGAGGGGCAAACTGGCTGTATTTGAGAGGGGAAAACTGGCTGTATTTGAGGGGGCAAACTGGCTGTATTTGAGGGGGCCAACTGGCTGAATTTGATGGGCACAGTGGCTGCATTTGATGGCACAGTGGCGACAATTGATGGGCACAGTAGCTGCGTTTGATGGGCACAGTGAGGCTGCAATTGGTGTTTTTTTTCCATTTGTTTGCACCCCCCCCCCCAAAAATTTTTTAGCACCAGCCGCCACTGCTAACCACTCTGTTCTTCCTCCAGCTATGAATCTAGAATCTTCTAGAATACAGGGGAAAGTAATCAAAGCAACAGCTTGTGAGGCACTGAACAGGCTAAAACAATTGACCCCTGCTCCACTGATTACAGAGGAGCCAATACTAAATTAACCTTTCAACCTGCACTAAATAGGAGGGTACTACAGAGGTTTTGTTACAGGGGCTCAATAAAGCGTAGGTTTTTTTTATTTAGCACAAGGGAATGCACTGCTCTTTGAGATTCAAAGTCCCCTGCCACCCCTTTCCCCCCATAGCCTCGCAGTAGTAATCCCCTATGCTGTGAGGGTTAACATGAGCACTGGACCTGTCATTGGCAGTCGTCCAGAGTACCGGCAGCTATATCTGCCCTTTCCACCCACTTCCTCCGTTCCTTAAAGCTTTGCTATAGGTTCCATCAGTGAAACACATTCTATGATTGCATGAGGCCAACCTTTCAATTATCCGCCTGTCCTCTATTTGTAGAGCTTGATTATTCAAAAGGCAGCCTAGGAAGGAGCCTATGGCTTTGTGTATATCAAGGTGGCTCATGTACAATCTTCATGCTCCTGCAGTAGGCACAGTTGCCTGTCATTGCACAAGGGAGTAGCTACTTATAGGAAGTTGGTTCCTGATGAAGCCATGCCATGCCATGCCAGACAGTTTAAATTGGATAGCTTCTCTGAGCCTATTGCAATCCTTAGCATTGTAAGTTAAAAGGATGGGATGACTGAAGCTGCTACCTTACCTATGGCCCCTGCTCAGCCATAATCTGTCTCTTATCTGTACATGACACTTACTATAGTGAACAGTGCAGTAAAAAAGCAAGGTGCATAAGGTGGCTTCCACAGTCACTCGTTAGCTTGTTACCATGTTTTCTAGTCCAACCTTGAAAAACAAAATGTAGCCAAAGAGCTAGAGGGCATCGATTTCAAGCAAAAAATGTCTTAGGCCCCATACACACGTCCGAGGAACTCGACGTGCCAAACACATCGAGTTCCTCGTCGAGTTCAGTGTTGAAGCCGCCGAGGATCTCGGCGGGCCGACTTTCCTCATTGAACAACGAGGAAATAGAGAATATTCCTCGCTGAAAAGTGTACACACGACCGAGTTTCTCGGCAGAATCCAGCTCCGATCGAGTTTCTGGCTGAATTCTGCCAATAAACTCGGTCGTGTGTACGGGGCCTAACATTGTGTAGTGTATGTGATATCCATTAGGGGTGTTGAATTTAATCGCAGCATCCATGCATCGCGATTCGGCATCGATGCTGCAACCAAAATAATCAATTTTTGGATGACGTCATCCGCGCTGTGCCCTGCCACTCGATGGGTCTTGGAACACCATACTTAAATTATTAATCTACACCAACACAAAAATGTGACTTTAAGGTAAAAAATGTGTGTACCTATCATGTAATCAATCAATAAACCAAAACATTTACAATTTCAATATAAACATAAAAGACTTGCATGTCTTCTAGCCTATTAAGCCAAAGATGTAAAGTAATGTAAATCTAGACTGCGCTCCTATTAATATCAAATAAGCAATAAACAATTGTGCAAAAGATCTCTGGTATCCAATCCTAAATTAAAGTGCTTGGTGCAAATAAATATATATAAATGGTATTAAATAAACAATAAATAATTGTGCAAAAAGTCCATAGTAACCCTCTGCCTCACCCACAAATGCACACAAAGAAACGTGCCTCAATATTCATGCGAGAAAATAAAATACTACACCCCCAATCGGGCCCTCCGATCAACGAATCAAAATCTTCTCTGCATCCCCAAGTCCCACTGCAAATCTAAAGGAGAACGAAGATTCGCAGTCCAAGGACCACGGCTATGGAACGCTCTACCAACGAACATCCACATGGAAGAAAACCATCGGGCTTTCAGGAAAAAACTTAACACTCATCTCTTCTGAAGACTTTGGGCAAGTTTGCATTTGTTAGCGCTATATAAGTTACTCACTCACTCACATAGGTTCCTTTATCATGTGTAAGTGATCCTTGGAGCGGCAGATGTCGGATAGCAGTTTCACATGTATGATATACCGTTAACTATCTGCTGTAACCTTTAAGGAAAACATCTCTCTTAAGAGACCCTCTACAGCTCTAATGGCCGTTTAGGAGGCTTTTGACTTGTCTTCTCTTTACCTACTCTACTATCATGTGTTATGCATATAATTACTGCTCAACTGGGGATTAATGCTATGGACTAGTAACCTCCTTGATGATAGGTGTCTGCTACACCCGCCGTATTCCCGGATACCTACCCACCTTGTTTTCTACCCTGGTGCCAAATCCTGTGTGATGTTTGCACTAATGTATGCCTAAGCTCCTGAAGAAACGTATATACTGTATATGTAAATAAGTGCTACAGCGCTACTAATAATTAATAATTATATCACACAATCAATAAACAAATAATAAAGCTGCAATTAAAAAGGGTGAACCAAATCAAAAAAGACAAAACTTATATATATTGCGCTAAATCAACTAATTGTGTAAAAATATCAACACAAAAAAACTGGAGAAGAAAATGAGCAATATATTATCAACAATGAATTCACCAGTTCATATAGTGATATATAGTTCCATTGATACTGAGATCATGGATCAGCTCAGCGGCACACTCCCACACCACACATGCACTGTGTATTAGGTTAATCCGACTTGATGATTGTAGCAATGATACCACAGGAATCAATAATCATGCCAGAGTGCGCATTCCACCAGTTTTCAGATGCTCACAAGGTATATGCAGGAAGAAAGAAACCAACATAGCATAATACTGCAAAGGTTGAAGAAATGGCGTTCACAAAACGGAGATATCACTCACGAATCCTCAGATAACAAAAGGCTGCAACGATGTGTGTGTGCTGCTCAGTGCGTCAGGTTCCTCATTCGGCACATCCGTGCGTCCCGTCACTCAAGCTCCTCCCCCACGCGTTATGTCACTAGTCGCGTGACTTACTCATGGGTCAGTGTGTGACTGAAGATAACTGAAGCCATAAATAGCCATTCACACATCCGCATGAGTGGAAACAGACCAATGGGGGACACCTATGACTACATCATTGCCAGCAACAACACCGAGGCAGTAACAAATTCTACATATATATTGTAACAATAAATACATCCATATAATCATTTTAATCAATAGAACTGATGGCTAAAACACAAGTAAAAATAATCTAATTTTATATTCTTATTTTATACAACCATACAATCCCTACATGTGACATGTAGAGCCAAGCTACTGCACAACATGATCAACTCTCACCAAGACTGAAAGAAAAACTATTTGTTACCGTAAGGCCGCGTACACACGATCGGTCAAAACCGATGAAAACGGACTAAAGAACCGTTTCATCGGTCCAAACCGATCGTGTGTGGGCCCCATCGGTCAGTTATCCTTCGGTCAAAAAAAAGAGAACTTGCTTTAAAATTTAACCGATGGACGCCTAACCGATAGGTCAAAACCGATCGTTAGTATGCAAAAGCATCGGTCAAAAAGCCGCGCCTGCTCAGAATCAAGTCGACGCATGCTTGGAAGCATTGAACTTCGTTTTTTTCAGCACGTCATGTGTTTTACGTCACCGCGTTTTGACACGATCGTTTTTTTAACCGATGGTGTGTAGGCACATCAGACCATCAGTCAGCTTCATCGGTTAACCGATGAATTGGTCCTTCAGTCCGTTTTCATCGGTTATGACCGAACGTGTGTACGCGGCCTTACAAGAACACCGTTATGTTTATTCAGGATCCATTCCTTGGTGTATGAGTATCAGTATCTAGGCAATCTTTACTTTGCAAAGTTTTTTAATCATTGTGTGTCTGATTGCTTCTCGTTTTTAATGAGTCCAATAAAAATAATTGTATCTATAATATTGCGTACCTCAGTGCCTATAAAGTCCAGTACCAATGCCTTACTAAAATCCATACTTTACCTGTGATCAGTGTGTCACTGTCATCATGAGTAATTTAGAGGCACTGGAATCAAAAGCTGTAGCCAACTTTCTTAAAGGGGTTGTAAACCCTTGTGTTTTTTTCACCCTAATGCATCCTATGCTTTAAGGTGAAAAAACACCTTGGAGTGACCGCCCCCCCAGCCCCCCGTTTTACTTAACAGAGCCCCGAATTTTTCTCGGCGGGGACGCGCCATTTCTCTCTCCACAGGGTCCCGGGTCTTGATTGGAAAGATTAATAGCAGCACAGCCATTGGCTCCTGCTGCTGTCAATCAAATCCAATGATTCGGGGGGGCGGGGCCGAGTCATACATTCAGCGGCTATGGACGCCAGATGAATGACTCGGGAGTGCTTTAACTAGGGAGTTATCTGATGCGGGAAGGAGCTGCGAGAGCCGCAGAGGGACCCCAGAAGATGGTGTTCGGGGCCACTCTGTGCAAAACGAGCTGCACAGTGGAGGTAAGTATAACATGTTTGTTATTTAAAAAATAAATAAAACGATCCTTTACAATCACTTTAAAGATATCTAATGGCTAAATAATAGCCAAGTAATTGTAGCATTCATCCCCCATTACAGGAAAATCCTTCAATATGTACAAATGGATGTGAAATTTGGCTGTGCCAATCGCATGCCCCCAATCTTTATGCTTTTTCCTCTTCCCACGTGGCACAACAGTGTTTGGCGATTGGCCATTCAGCCACTCTGAGCTGTCAAAGCTACATACATTATACATTGTATAACTGGCAACCCTGCCAAATGTCATTCCACTGCCAGAAATGTATTCATGCAGATTCGTGTTTACTGGTAAGTTCTCCTAAATTATTATTTAACTTGGCAAAAGGTTTCAGAAATAATTGCAATATAAATACATTGGGGGAGCGTTACAAAAACTTGTACAAGGTATTTTCTCTCCTGTCATTTATGTTCCTTGTTTATTAATTGTGGGACGCTACAATTACATATATGCATTTTGTCTGTTAAAGTGACACTAAACTCTGGTTTATAAAAATATATTTAAGAATGTATTCTCAACCATTTAAGCTCCGGAATATTTTACCCCCTTCATAACCAGGGCATTCTTTGCTACTTAACACTGAGCTACTTTAACCACTTCAGCCCCGGAGGATTTGGCTGCCCAATGACCGGGCCATTTTTTGCGAATTTGGCACTTCATCGCTTTAACTGACAATTGCGCGTGCGTGCAACGTGGCTCCCAAACAAAATTGACGTCCTAATTTTCCCAGAAATAGAGCTTTCTTTTGGAGGTATTTGATCACCTCTGCGTTTTAAATTTAAAAAACCACTAGGGGGCGAGGAAGGGGTTAAGTGTGTCCTAGGGAGTGATTCTAACTGTGTGGGGGCTGGGCTACCAGTGACACGACATTGATCACTGCTCTCGATGACAGGGAGCAGTAGATCTATGTCCTGTCACAAGGCAGAACAGGGAAATGCCTTGTTTACACAGGCATCTCCCTGTTCTGCCTCTCCGTGACACGATCGAGGGACACGGCGGACATCGGGCACGGTCACGGAGGTTGCGGCAGGGGCGCGTGCGCCCGCATAGTGGCAAATACAAAAAAGCAAAGTACCTGTACGTTGCTTAGCGCAGCCATGCAATTCTGCCGGCGTATATCTGCAGGAGGCGGTCGGCAAGCGGTTAACTGGTAATTGCGCGGTCATACAACACTGCGCAAACTTTTTTTTAAACTTTTATTTTTCACACAAATAGAACTTTCTTTTCTGGTACTTGATCACTACTTGCTTTGTTTTGGCTGTTTTATCTTTCCTTCATGGTCCCTACTTTGGAGTAAACTTTACTACTAGCCTTGACAGTACCACCAGGGCCGGTGCAAGGATTTTTGCCAACTCAGGCTAAGGTGCATTTTGCCGCCCCCCCTGGCACGCACACGCGCATACTTGCACACACACATGCACACACCATACATTATATATGTATATATATCTTCCTCTATAGATGGCGTTATTCTGCATTGTGCTGTGTACTATTGCTGGGATTTGTAGTCCTCTATAGCTGGTGGTATTCTCCATTGCGCTGTATAATTATTATAATTATTATAATGTAGATTACCACTGACCAGTTATAGAGGAACTACAAATCCCAGCAATAATACATTATACATCGCAATGCAGAATACCAGCAGTTACAGAGGACTACAAATCCCAGCAGTGCAGTGTGCCATTTTTTTTTTTTTAACAGGAAACTTTAAAACAGGTTGGTCGCCCTTACCTGTTTCTAAACACCAATCTGTGCATCGGGCGGCTCCCGTCCCGAGTCCCTCAGCGGGCCGCCGTCGCCTCCAGGATGACACCGCAGGCTGCACTGCCTGCTGGTGCGGGTCCGGTCCGTCCGTTGCTCCACCTCCTGCAGCCCTCGCTCCTTCACATCATGCAGCTGAGTGGCCAGGGAAACCAGGGGCGGGGACTTTTATGTTACGTCACTCACTGACGTAGGACGTAGGCGCCGCGTAGCCAAGGATGAGACAGTGAGACTGTCTGTCACACACTGAGACTGACAGAGTGACTGCACAGGTCAGCGCCGCTGCGGGGACCAGGGGGACTCGTCCTTCAGATGCCGTCCTCAGCGGCAGCCCACAGACACACTCTACTATCTCGATGTTAGGGCGGGCGACTGTCACCGTCACGGACCAGTCAATTTTACGCCCTGTTCCCTGGCGCTGTAAGGCAAGTGCCCATGTTGCCTTGCGCTAGCGCCGGCCCTGAGTACCACCACATGCAATATAATAGAGGAAGCTGATTGAATGTTCTATACTTGCATATCACGCCTGTCTAGACTCTTATAATCTAGACCTCTGGTAAGAAAGCATTTTATATCAATATCGGTGGAGGTGCACTTGGGTGATCAAAACACACATCAATTATACTCAGTGGGGTAGATTCAGGTAGCTTTGCCCCTTTTTTTACGGAGGTGCAGCGCACAGTTTTGCCGCTGCGCCTCCGTAAATTTCCTGCGCTACGCGCGATTCACGGAGCAGTAGTAAATTCCGGAAAACTGCCCGGCGTAAGGGCGCGTAATTTAAATGATCCCGTAGGGGGCGTGGATCATTTAAATTAGGCGCGTTCCCGCGCCGAACATAGTGCGCAAGCTCCGTTGGGAAACTTTCCCGACGTGCATTGCGGCAAATGACGTCGCAAGGACGTCATTTGCTTCAAAGTGAACGGTGTCCAGCGCCATTCACGATTCACTTACGCAAACGACGTACAATTTAAACTTCGCAATGCGGGAACGACGGGTATACGTAACATTGGCTGCCCCTGCTATTAGCAGGAGCAGCCTTACGCGAAAACCCGACGTACGCAAACAACGTAAACTGCGTACGCAGGGCTCGCGTAGGGTTGTGAATCGGCGTTAGTATGCAATTTGCATACTATACGCTGACCACAACGGGAACGCCACCTAGCGGCCAACGTAAGAATGCAGCCTACGATATGACTGCATAAGGAGCCTTATGCCAGTCATTTCTTAGGCTGCAGTCGGCGTAACGAGGTTCCTGAATCAGGAGCATTCGTAACGCCGGCGCAGGTAAGCAATTGCGCTGCGTAACTATGGTTACGCAGACGCAATTGCTCTTTGAATCTACCCCATTGTTACTGGTTGTTCATCAAGGAATTCATCTGCACTATTTAGAACAGCACCAGTTGTTCACACTTTATGGACACTTGTTTATTCAATATCTATATTTATTGCGGCAACATTTTTTATTGATCTTCTCCCCCAGCTCGCTGCCACAATCTAAAGAAAACGCTGGGCTCCGCCCACCCAGCCACATCACTCACTCACAGTGTTCTGTGAATGAATGGACTACAACTACCGTCAGCTTTTACGGCGGTCGGCTTGTAGTTCTCAATTAACTACTACGGCGCTGTGTATGAGCCTTAATGGGTTTCATTGATTCTTCTTGGCCATATAAAACTGCCTGCCTGTACGATGTGCGATGTACAGGCAGGCAGCTTACATTGACAGTCTGCAGGAGACCTGCAGGACATCTGCTGATTGCTGGTGCAATGCTTTCCAGACTCCGGAAACAAAAATAGTAAATGCACATTTTTAACCACTTCAGCACTGGAAGATGTTACCCCCTTCCTGACCAGAGCACTTTTTACAATTTGTCTCGGAGTCGCTTTAAGGCCCCTTTAATACCGCCGGCAATGTGCTTCTGCAGATGTGCAATTGCTTAGGTATGTTACAGTTTGCATAGACATAAGCAGTATGTATTATGTATTATTGGATGCACATGACATTGCCAGTGATCTCATTATGACTTTCAGTTAATCTCATTTGTTCTATGTACAGTGACATCTCCCTTCCCGTGCCGTACACTGTGAGATGATGAGCTGTCTTCTCCAACTGATACAAGGGGTGCTCAGCCAAGTGATTAGTATTGGCTCACTGTATTGGTATGAATTTTTTTGAATTTCATTTATGTAATGTTTCTTACATAAATGCATACATACAATGTAAGCAGGGCCGTCTTTAATATTGATTGGGCCATGGGCAAACATTTTCTTGGCCCCCCCCATGCAAATTTCCCCTCCACCCCAACATTCCAAAAAACAAATGTGTAAAAAACAAAAAAACAAACACACACATAAACTTAAGTTATAAATTGTATTGTAATTGTACTGTCTGCCCTTATGTTGTAAAGCGCTGCGCAAAATGTCAGCGCTATATAAATAGCGGAGTCCAGGATGATGGGGGGGAGAGATAGGAAAGTCCAGGATGATGGGGGGGAGATAGGGGAGTCCAGGCTGACACACAGGGATTGGGAGTGTGTACTGTGAGGTGTATGTATCACGCAGGGTTCAGACACCCTAGGGAATAAAATGGCGGTCATTGCAACTTTTTTTCTCGCACGGTATTTGCGCAATCATTTTTCAAATGCCTTTTTTTAGGAAAAAAAACTGTTTCATGAATTAAAAAATAACAAAACAGTAAAGTTAGCCCAATTTCTTTGTATAATGTGAATAACAATGTTACGCCGAGTAAATAGATACCTAACATGTCATGCTTTAAAATTGCTTACACTCATGGAATGGCGCCAAACTTCGGTACTTAAAAATCTCCATAGGCGACGCTTTAATTTTTTTTACAGGTTACTATTTTTGAGTTACAGAGGAGTTCTAGTGCTAGAATTATTAAACACGCTCTAACGCACGCGATGATACCTCACATGTGGGGTTTGAACTGTGTTTACATATGTGGGCGGGACTTGCATGCGCGTTCGCTTCTGCACGCGAGCGACCGGGACAGGGGCGTTTTTTTTTTTTTTTTTTTACTTCATTTTTTTATTTTTACACTTTTAAAAAAAAAAAAAAATGTTTTATCACTTTTATTCCTATTACAAGGAATGTAAACATCCCTTGTAATAGGAATCACTGTGACAGGTCCTCTTTATGGAGAGATGTGGGGTCAATAAGGCCCCACATCTCTCCTACAGGCTTACAAGCATGAAATCGGTGAAAAAAAAATCACTGATTACATGCCGACAGCCGCGATAGCGGCTTTGTTTACTTTCGGGTATCGGGCGTGACGTCATAACGTCGCGCCCGGTCCTCCGACGGTCAATACAGAAGCAGCGCTTCTCTGTGTCTACAACTGACAGTAGTGACTAGTTTTTTGCTAACAAGTGGCGGAACTCCAGCAGGCAGCAGCGTGGGCTGAATCGGCAACTGCTTTGGGCCCCCCAACAGTCACTGGGCCATGGGCAGCTTCCCTATTTGCCCTGCGCTAAAGACAGCCCTGAATGTAAGCTTCAACTCCTTGAGCCCTGCACTACCGTGCTGCACCTGCCTGCAGTGCAGAGTGGCTCCATTCGCATGCCACAGCATGTGTACCCCCCTAGCAGCTGCCTCTGCAGTGAAAGCGGTTGTGGGAAGTAAAAATGCAGCTCAACCACAGGGTTCTGCCGCCCTCATCCACCAGTGTGAATGAGCCCTAAAGGAAACCTGTGTTTTACACATGCAGGACAAAGAAACAGATTCACTCATCATACAGAACCTCCTTCCAGAACCACTTGCTTATCTTCTCTTCACTCCCCTGAAGGAATTATGAGTAGATGTAATAAATATATGATTAGTAGATTTTATAAATCTATTTTTCATTTATCTTTCCTCTGGAGGAAAACCCTTTATCCATAAATGTTAACTTTGATGTCCAGAGTTCTGTTCAATTAAATGCCAAGTCCTTCTTTAATCTTCAGAAGTGTAGTTTGTGCCTTTTAAATACTTTTTTAAATAATTTAGGTTCTTATTAAATATTTATACAGTGTGTGTATAAATATCCTATATCATATACTGTATTCATATACCATAAAACCTTGGTTTGAGAGTAACTTGGTTAGAGAGCATTTTGCAAGACAAGCAAAATATTTTAATACATTTTGCCTTGATATACAAGCAATGTCTTGATATACAAGAAGCGTAAAGTCACAACTGAGTATAAAAAAGAAGAGAGGAGCCTCTAAGTGTAGCAATTTGGTTACATTTAATGAAGGTAGAACATTTAGCAACTTATTGCTACACTTAGGCTGCATTCACATCTATGCGACAGCGGCGTACGGCGTACGCGGCGTATTTTGCCGCGAGTGTGTATCTTTTTTTTTTTTTTCAGATTCTTCCCATTGCTGTCAATGGGCGAACGCCAATGTCGCCTGAAAAAAAGGGTCCGGGACTTTTTTTCAGGCGACAAGCGTTCGGCGTCTATGAGATGTGAACCATCTCCATAGACAGCAATGGGAATTCTCCCCTCTAGCGGCAGAAGCGTCCGGGTCGGGCGTTTTGTCGCATAGATGTGAATGGAGCCTTAGAGGCGCCTCTCTTCTCTTTTATACCCTGTAAAAAAAATGCTTTGATATACAAGTTCTTTGCATTACAAGCATGTTTCTGGAATAAATTATGCTCGCAAAACAAGGTTTTTCTGTACAGTATATATTATACCCAAAAAAGCAGTTGCTCCTTGCATACATATACATATAATTTTCAGGGTGCTCCCCTGCGAAGGACTTTATATATACATATATATTTATATATATATATATATATATATATATATATATATATATATATATATATACTGTATATATATATATATATATATATATATATATTTTATATACCGTATATATATATATATATATATATACGGTATATACACAGTATATATAGTATATATATAGTATATATACAGTATATATATATATATATACACACATGTATAGCACATTCGAAAAAGTACTCAGACCCCCTACACTTTTTAAATTTGACATTGCAGCCGAATACTACAGTTGCTTAAATTCATTAACCACTTCAGCCCCGGAAGGTTTTACCCCCTTCCCGACCAGAGCACTTTTTACAATTTGGCTCTGCGTCTCTTTAACAGGTCATGCAATGTTGTACCCAAACAAAATTTGCGCCCTATTTTTCCCACAAATAGAGCTTTCTTTTGGTGCTATTTGATCACCTCTGAGGTTTTTATTTTTTGCGCTATACACAAAAAAAATCGTAAATTTAGAAAAAAAAAAAACAATGAGCTAGATTCACGTAGCTCGGCGTATAGTTTGGCCGGCGTAAAATATGCGCTACGCCGACGTAAAATAGGGCGCCCAGACCATTATTAACAAAGATCTGGCGCCGTACGTTGCGCAGGCGTAGGGTAAATAGGCAGGCGTAAGCCCGCCTAACTCAAATGTGGAAGGTAGTGGGTGTGTTGTATACAAAGTAGCCGTGACCCCATGTAAATGTTTTCACTAACGATCCGCGCATGCGCGCGCATGCTCAGAGTCACGTCGCATATACTCCCTAAGATACGTCGGCTCAATGCTTTCGACGTGAACGTAACCTACGCACATCCCCATTCACGTACCACTTACGTAAACAACGTAAAATTCGACCGCTGTTCCGACGTCCATACTTTAACATTGGCTGTGCCTCATATAGCAGGGGTAACGTTACGCCGGACGTAAGCCTTACGTAAACGGCGTAGCGGGCGCAAGTACGTTCGTGAATCGGCGTATCTAGGTCATATATATATTCTACGCGTAAATCTACAGAAGCGCCCCTGGCGGCCAGCGTAAATATGCACCCAAGATACAAGGGCGTACTAACACTTACGTCGGTCGGAGGAAGCTAGAATTCAGGCGTATATAGCTACCAGAATGGCACACATAGATACGACGGCGCATATTTCTACTTACGCGGCGTATCTATGGATACGCAGACATAAGAGCTACGTGAATCTAGCTCAATATTTTTTGCTATAATAAATATCCCCAAAAATGCAATTTTTTGTTACTAGTAATGGTAGTGATCTGCGATTTTTAGCGGTATTGCAACATTGCAGCAGACAAATCGGACACTTTTGACACATTTTTGGGACCATTGACATTTATACAGCGATAAGTGCTATAAAAATGCACTGATTACTGTGTAAATGACACTGATAGGGAAGGAGTTACCTCTAGGGGGCGATGAAGGGGTTAAATGTGTGTTCCCTCAGTGTGTTCTAACTGTATGGGGATAGGACTGAGTAGGAGAGGAGACATGTTGCTGTTCCAACTTACTAAGAACCAACGACATGTCTACTCTCCTCTGATGGATGGGGTCCTCCACCGTGCAGCAGGCGCACAAGCGTCCCTCCGGCAGGGCGCCCTCTGGCAGCTGTTAAAGGAACCCTGTACCTGCACGGGGTTTCGCACAGGGGAGCGATTCTGCCCCCGTAGATGTACGTGAGCCGGTCGGGAACAAAAAATGAAATATCACATTTGCATAAGGATTCAGCCCCATTGCAACAACACTTGAAATTTAGCTCGGGCACCTCCCATTTCTCTTGGTCGTTGCTGAGATGTTTGTAAATCATTCACACCGGTGTGGTTTGTAATGCGATTTGACAGATCCAAATCGCATGACAAGTCGTACCCCATTGTCGGCAACGGAACCGTTTAAATTGCCGCAACTCATGTCGCAGCAACTTTCAAAAAGGTTCCTGCACTACTTTTTTCGCGATTTCGTCTGAGCAGTGCGGTGCTTTGTTCAGTTGCAAGTGGGTTTCCTGGACGCAGTGTATGTCTGCTTTATGTTTGCATGCTTCGGTCCATAGGGAAAATCTTTTAGCGGGGTGATTTAGACCCTGTGCGTTAATAGACAGACAGGTAACCATCATTGCCTGGGTAGAGCATGTTGTTGCATGGTTGTGCAGTGTAGGTCTTTTTTTTTGCGATTTCATTGCAACTTGCATAGACTTCTGTTAAATGAAGTCGTAACCCGCGTTGAAATTGGAGGGGCAAATCCCACTAATCTGGGGCTTTGAAATCGCACTGAAGTAGCGCAATTTCAAAGCCGCGCCAGTGTGAACCAGGGCTACACCTTGATTGGCTCACACCTGTGCTATATTACATTGATAGGACATGATTTGGAAAGGCACACACCTGTCTATAAAAGGCCTCACAACCATACCTCCCAACATTTTGAGATGGAAATGAGGGACACCTACTAGCAAGCGTATGTAGGTATGGGACACACCCCCTGCCACACCCCCTTAAAGGAGAATTAACCAAGCTATGCTCACAACTGTCTCTAAAAGGCCTCACTGTATCAGAGCAAAAGCCATGGAGGTCAAAGGAACTGCCTGCAGAGCCAGGATTATTACAAGGCACAGATATGGGAAAGGCTACAAAAAAAGTCTACTGCACTAAACGTTCTCAGGAGCACAGTGGCCTCTATAATTCTCAAATGAAAGAAGTTTAGCTCAACCAGTACCAGCACAACCAGCACTTCCGTGAGCTGGTCCCCCAGCCAAACTGAACAATTAAGGTTGAAGGGCCTTAGTTAGGGTTGCCACCTGTCCGGGATTCACCCGGACAGTTCAGGTTTGGAATCATGCGTCCGGATTTCAGACTGCCCAAAGCCAACACTAACAACCCCCCCCCCCACTCACAGACGGGAGAGGTGAGAGGGCTCAATCTGCACCTCTTTCTCCTGCCCCTATCCCTTTTTGTATTGTTAACATATTGGTAACGCAACGCACTGACACCTTTGCTGCCATTGTGCTGGGTTGTTTAGTGTGTTTCTGCGCCTTTAAGGAGGGTTGGGCTCCCTCCAGTCATCTGCCCTTCATCTATCCATCAGAATACACGTGCTCCCATTGTGGAGACTCTTCAAAGTTAGAGATAGGTAGCTAGATTCACATAGAGTTAGGTCGGCGTATCAGTAGATACGCCGTCCTAACTCGGCATATTTGCGCCGACCTAAGTTTAAGAGTATTCTCAAACAGAGATACACTTAAACCTATCTAAGATACGACAGCTTGCGCCGTCCTATCTTAGGGTGCAATATTTAGGCTGGCCGCTAGGTGGCGCTTCCATTGCGGTCGGCGTAGAATATGTAAATCAGTAGATACGCCTATTCACGAACGTACGCCCGGCCGACGCAGTACAGATACGCCATTTACGTAACGCATTAGCGGCCTAAAGTTATTCCATCAAATAGATGGAATAGTAATGTTAAGTATGGCCGGCGTTCCCGCATCGAAATTCGAAAATTTTACGTCGTTTGCGTAAGTCGTCCGTGAATAGGGATTTACGTAGTTTACGTCCACGTCGAAATTAATAGGCCCGTGCGGCGGACTTAGCCGCAATGCACACTGGGAAATGTAGGCGCCCGGCGCATGCGCAGTTCATAAAAAACGTCAATCATGTCGGGTCAAGCCTCATTATCATAAAACACGCCCCCTCAGACAAATTTGAATTAGGCGCCATTACGCCCGCCCGCTTTAGGCTACGCCGCCGTAACTTAGCAGGCAAGTACATTGTGAATCATGTACTTGCCTCGCTAACTTACGGCGGCGTAGCTTGAATGCCTTAAGCTACGCCGCCGCAAGTATGCGCTCGCCATCCTGAATCTAGCTAAGGGTCTGCAGGATACAGGGTGCCTGCAGCTTACGCATTTATTTGCAAATGTGTGAGACTAAACCCCTGTTTTTAACACATACTGTCATGCCTCGTACAGACGAGCAAACATGTACGATCAAACCGGTCCGCCGGACCGTTTTCACCGTACATGTCTGCCCGGGGGTTTCTGTATGGTGGCTGTACTCACCATCATACAGAAATCCGCGCGTAAACAATACGCGGGGCATGGCCGCGCCGTCGCCGCGACGATGACGCGGCGACGTGGGCGGCCCTGCCAGTTCAATGCTTCCACGCATGCGTCGAAGTCATTCGACGCATGCGAGGGATGGCGGGCGCTCGGACATGTACGGTAGGTCTGTACAGACGACCGAACATGTCCGAGGGGACAGGATTCCAGCGGGCTGTTTTAAAACAAGTTGGGAAATATTTGCCCGCTGGAAAAAGGCCCGGCGGGCAAATGTACGCTGGAATCCTGTCCGCTCGGGCCTACACACGACCGAACATGTCTGTTGAAAATGGTCCGCGTGTGTACGGGGCCTTAGACAGGCTAATTTGGTTGGTTGCTGGCTTTGTGGCAAGTTGAAATGAGAAATTCTTTGGTTTTATTTGACATGCGTTTGCCCTTACAGTGCTCCTTGCTGTGATGACCAGTTATAGGTGGGGGAAGTAACTTTTTTTTGTATTGCTGATCATTGCAAGAACCCCTGTCAGCAGTAAATGGCTTATATCAACACTCTAACTGCTACATCTTCAGAACAACCTAACCTAACCTAAACAGCCTAAAAAAAGAAAAGTAATGCAGCCACCACATCTAAAAATTGATAAGCTGCAATATAATAAATATTTGCTTTTGGGTTTAATACCACTTTAAAGCGGAGGTTAACCCTAAAACATCCCATCCAGCATACTTGCGTCAGCTACAGTATGCTGTTTTTTTTTTTTCTCGCTGTACTTACCGTTTAATCGTTCATTTTCTTTTCATCCTCCCGCGGGGAATCGGCGTTCCTATGAAGAGGCGTAGATGATTGACGTGCGGCTAAGGCGCGTCACACGTTCCGAAAATACCCAAACTAGGACTCGGCTATATACGGCGCCTGCGCAGTCAGCTCCTAGTCTGTGCGCAGGCGCCGTATATCGCCGTGAAGAGCCGAGTCTTAGTCCGTTTTTTTTCGGAACGCGTGACGTGCCTTAGCCGCACGTCAATCATCTACGCCTCTTCATAGGAACGCCTATTCCCCGCGGGAGGATGAAAGGAAAATCAACGATTAAACGGTAAGTACAGCGAGAAAAAAAACAGCATACTGTAGCTGACGCAAGTATGCTGGATGGGATGGTACATAGATGTTTTAGGGTGAACCTCCGCTTTAAGATTTTTTTAATTATTTTTTTAGTCTTGGCTATAATATATTAAATTTACTACAAATCTACATTCTCCTTAATTTAAAGTTGATCATGCTGATCTAATGGCTTTAGTATTTAATGAAGCAAAGCATGCAGATTAGAAGTTCTGATTTCATTCTGACCTCCTAGCCTGCACGCTTGTTCTAGGTCAGCGACTCAAAAAGTACTGAAGCCAGAGACAGTCTAGACTCTAGATTATAGTATTTTAGGAATGGTGTTGGTAATGACAGTCCTAATGCTTCTCTTTTTATTTTTTTACACTTGGGCTATAAGCTCTTAACATTCGGTACACAATTTAACCCAAAGAAATCCTTATAGTTGGACAATATAAGTATACCGAAATAAATCATTTTGCGGTTGCCAATTTCGGAAAAAAATGTTTCAAATGTTTAATTTTTTTGTTTTTTTGTATCAAAATAAAGTGGAGGATGTTTAAAGTGATATTGAAGGCAATTTTATTTTAATTTTTTTTAAATAACATAAGTTATACTTACAGTGGGGATCGAAAGTTTGGGCACCCCAGGTAAAATGTTGTATTAATGTGCATAACGAAGCCAAGGAAAGATGGAAAAATCTCCAAAGGCATCAAATTACAGATTAGACATTCTTATATGTCAAAAAAAGTAAGATTTTATTTCCTTCATTTACACTTTCAAAATTACAGAAAACAAAAAAATGGCGTCTGCAAAAGTTTGGGCACCCTGCAGAATCTATAGCATGCACTGCCCCCTTTGCAAAGCTGAGACCTGCCAGTGTCATGGATTGTTCTCAATCATCGTCTGGGAAAACCAGGTGATGTCAATCTCAAAGGTTTTAAATGCCCAGACTCATCTGACCTTGCCCCAACCATCAGCACCATGGGTTCTTCTAGAAAACTGAAACTGAAAATATGATATAAAAGAGAACAGGAGAGAGCGGGACTTTAAATGAAGCATGTGCGGGGAAAAGATTACAATAGGTTGGGGGAAAATAATATATCTGGAATAAGTTATAAGTTAAATATTTTAATACTTTCACATAATGCATCGAACATGACTATATTGCATTATTGAAGAAATTGGTAAACAATTCACAGACTTGATTAGGGAAAAGGGTTATTTAACCACTTGCTTACTGGGCACATATACCCCCCTCCTGCCCAGGTGAAATTTCAGCTTCCGGCACTGCGTCGCTTTAACTGACAATTGCGCAGTCATGCGACATCGCTCCCAAACAAAATTGACGCCCTTTTTTCCCCACAAATGGAGCTTTCTTTTGGTGGTATTTGATCACCTCTGCGGTTTTTATTTTTTGCGCTAAAAACAAAAAAAGCAACAATTTTAAAAAAAATTCAATATTTTTTATTGCTGCTATAATAAATAGCCCAATTTTTTTTTTTTTAAACATTTTCTCAGTTTAGGTCGATACGTATTCTTCTACATATTTTTGGTAAAAAAAAAAAAAATTAGCAATAAGCGCTTACAAAATATGGGACAGAATTATTATTACTATTTTTTTTTTACTAGTAATGGCGGCCATCTGCGATTTTTTTTTATTGGGACTGCGACATTATGGCGGACACATCGGACACTTTTGACACATTTTTGGCGCCATTCACATTTATACAGCGATCAGTGCTATAAATATGCACTAATTACTGTATAAATGTGACTGGCATTGAAGGGGTTAACACTAGGGGGTGAGGAAGGGGGTTAAATGTGTACCTGTATTGTGTTCTAACTGTGGGGGGTGACTGGGGGAGGTGACCGATGCTGTGTCCCTATGTACAAGGGACACAGATCGGTCTCCTCTCTCCCCTGACAGGACGTGGAGCTCTGTGTTTACACACAGAGCTCCACGTCCCTGCTCTGTCATTGCCGATCGCGGGTACCTGGCGGACATCACGACCACCAGGCACGCGCATCGGCATCTCGGGGACGCGCCGGGCGTGCGCGCCGCCGCCTGCACGCTCGCGCGCCCCCCAGTGGCTGGAGGAATCTCCAGGACATCATATGACGTCCTGTTGGATTTTCAGAGCCACCGTGAAGCCGTCGTTTGACAATGGCCCGGGGCTCAGGTGGTTAAGCAGTGACCCGAGTGTACAAACAGAAGGTACAATAAAATATACTGCAGTGAATGCATATTGAAGCATGAAGTTGGTATCTCTACGCGTTTCGCGACTTTGGTCGCTCATCAGGAGCAAGCATGCAGAGGCGGCTCTCTAATTAGGCAAATTAGGCGGTCGCCCAAGGCCTCGCGCTCACAGGGGCCCCGCCTAATTTGCCTAATTAAAGAGTTGCCTATACTTACAGCGGGATCTCTTTCCCCGCCCCCACCATCAGCACAGTGGCGAGTCTGCTCACCGCTAAATGGAGAGATAGTGGGTTGTTTCATTGATCGGAGCTCACGTACAGCTCCGGATCTCAGTCAGAGCCAGCGTGGACACTCGCCCACCCCCCTCTCCCTCCTCTCACAAGCAGGAGAGGAGAGAGAGCTGCTTCTCCTACTGTGCCTCCTCATGTGTGCCCCATCGGGACCAGTGGGGGCCCCGTGAGAAACTGCTGGAGATTAAGCCAGTGCCGGACCAGGTCCCGAACTTCCGGCACTGCGCTTCACTCAATGAGGATTCCTCTCAGCTGTGCGGTCATTGATCTCCGGTTGCTCTGCCCGGCGCCTCTTTCACCGCCCGCCTCAATGACCCAATTTTGCATCTGGATTGCCGCTGTATATCCACACTGAGGAAAAATACGTAGAACGCTCCGCCTCTCAGCTCCGCCCCCCCAAGTTCGGCTCTCACACCCTGCTTGCGGTGGTACCCGATTCCCACCGATAAGGTACTGTGAGCTAATGGGGGTCTCTGGGGGGTACTCTAATGTAAGAGGCATTCTTCTGCTCCCCCTGTACTGTGCCCACTCTTCCTCCCCCAGTGCTTTGCCCTCCTGCTCCCTCCTTTACTTTACTCTCTTGCCCTGTGCCCACTCATCCTCCCTCCTCCTGTACTATACCCTCTTGCCCCAGTACTGTGCCCACTTACCCTCCTGCTCTGGTACTGTGTCCACTTACACTCCTCCTGTACTGTACCTTCCTGCCCCAGTACTGTGCCCTACCCTACTCCTGTACCCTCCTGCCCCGGTACTGTTCCCAGATACTCATCCCCCATACTGTACTCTCCTGCCCCGGTACTGTGCCCACTTACCCTCCTCCTGTTCTGCACCCTCCTTCCCCGATACTGTGCCCACTTACCGCCCGCGCTCCCCTGCTCCCTGCTTTACTGTACCCTCCTGCCCCCTGTACTGTGCCCACTTACCCTCCCCATGTGCTGTGCCCTCCTACTCCCCCATACAAAAACCTTCTGCCCCCTGTACTGTGCCAACTTACCCCCTGTGCTTTACCTTCCTGCTCTCCCCCTGTACTGTACCCTCCTGCCCTGTGCCCACTTACCCCCCCATGCTGTCCCCTCCTGCTCCCTCCTTTACTGTACCCTCCTGTCTCCTGTACTGTGCCCACTTACCCTCCCCCTGTGCTTTGCCGTCCTGCTCCCCCTGTACTGTACGCCCCTGCCCCCTGTTCTGTGCCCACTTACCCTCCCCCTGTGCTGTGCCCTCCTGCTCCCCCCTGTACTGTACCCTCCTGCCCGCTGCACTGTGCCCACTTATGCTTCCCCTGTGCTGTGCCCTCCTGCTCCCTCCTTTACTGTACCATCCTGCCTCCTGTACTGTGCCCACTTACCCTCCCCATGCTGCGCCTTCCTGCTCCCCCTGTACTGTACCCTCCTACCCCCTGTACTGTGCCCTCCTCTCTCCTTTAATGTACACTCCTGCCCCCTGTACTGTGCCTACTTACCCTTCCCCATGCTGTGCCTTCCTGCTCCCCCTGTACTGTACCCTTCTACCCCAATACTGTGCCCTCCTCTCTCCTTTAATGTACACTCCTGCCCCCTGTACTGTGCCCACTTACCCTCCCTCTGTGCTGTGCCCTCCTGCTCCCCCTGTACTGTACCCTCCTGCCCCCTGTTCTGTGGCCACTTACCCTCCCCCTGTTCTGTGCTCTCCTGCTCCTTCTGTACTGTATACTCCTACCCCATGTACTGTGTCCACTTACCCCCCCCCCCACCTTGTGCTGTGCCCTCCTGCTCCCTCCTTCACTGTACACTCCTGCCCCCTGTACTGTGCCCACTTACCCTCCCCCTGTGCTGTGCCCTCCTGTTCCCCCTGTACTGTACTCTCCTGTCCCCTGTTCTGTGCCAACTTACCCTCCCCCTGTGCTGTGCCCTCCTGCTCCCCCTGTGCTATGCCCACTTCCCCTTCCCCTGTTCCGTGCCCTCCTGCTCCCTCCTTTATTGTACCCTCCTACCCCCTGTACTGTGCCCACTTACCCCCCATGCTGTCCCCTCCTGCTCCCTCCTTTACTGTAACCCCCTGCCCACTTACCCTCCCCCTGTGCTGTGCCCTCCTGCTCCCCCCTGTACTGTACCCTCCTGCCCGCTGCAATGTGCCCACTTATGCTTCCCCTGTGCTGTGCCCTCCTGCTCCCTCCTTTACTGTACCCTCCTGCCCCCTGTACTGTGCCCACTTACCCTCCCCCATGCTGCGCCTTTCTGCTCCTTCTGTACTGTACCGTCCTACCCCCTGTACTGTGCCCTCCTCTCTCTTTTAATGTATACTCCTGCCCTCTGTACTGTGCCCACTTACCCTTTCCCTGTTCTGTGCCCTCCTGCTTCCTCTGTACTGTATACTCCTACCCCCTGTACTTCCCCCTCCCCCCACCTTGTGCTGTGTCCTCCTGCTCCCTCCTTTACTGTACACTCCTGCCCCCTGTACTGTGCCCACTTACCCTCCCCCTGTGCCCTCTTGCTCCCCCTGTACTGTACCCTCCTGCCCCCTGTTCTGTGCCCACTTACCCTCCCCCTGTGCTGTGCCCTCCTGCTTCCCCCCTGTGCTGTGCCCATTTACCCTTCCCCTGTTCTGTGCCCCCCCTGCTCCCTCCTTTATTGTACTCTCCTGCCCCCTGTACTGTGCCCACTTACCCTCCCCCTGTGCTGTGCCCTCCTGCTCCCCCTGTACTGTATACTCCTACCCCCTGTACTGTGTCCACTTACCCCCCCCCCACCTTGTGCTGTGCCCTCCTGCTCCCTCCTTTACTGTACCTTCCTGCCGCCTGTACTGTGCCCACTTACCCTCCCCCATGCTGTGCCCTCCTGCTTCCCCTCTACTGTACCCTCCTACCCTCTGTACTGTGCCCTCCCCTGTCCTTTAATGTACACTCCTGTTCCCCTGTACTGTAACCTCCTGCCCCCTCTACTGTGCCCACTTACCCTCCCACTGTGCTTTGCCCTCCTGTTCCCCCTGTACTATACCCTCCTGCCACCTGTTCTGTGCCCACTTACCCTCCCCCCTGTGCTGTGCCCTCCTGCTCCCCCTGTACTGGACCCTCCAACCCCCTGTACTGTGCCCTCCTTTCTCCTTTAATGTACACTCCTGCTCCCCTGTACTGTAACCTCCTACCCCCTGTACTGTGCCCACTTACCCTCCCCCTGTGCTTTGCCCTCCTGCTCCCTCCTTTAATGTACGCTCCTGCCCCCTGTACTTTTTCCACTTTCCCTCTGCATGTACTGTATCCTCCTTATTATGGGAGTGAGTGGGGCCTCCATTACTAAGTTTTGCCTAAGGCCTCACAAAGCCTAGAGCCACCTTTGCAAGCATGCATTGTATTTCTGTAATGTCAGAACGTCGCCTCCCTTGCGTTCTGACGTCACTGCGTCAAGTGATCAGACCCAGAAGATACGGGCTGCATGTTTCGAGGAGCCAGCCGGCTCGACTCTTGTTCATTTTATGTCTGCAATTGCTGTATTGATGTAAGTGCACATCTTTTTACTATTCATTAAACCCCAAGGATTTTACGCTATACAAGTTCTCCTTTCCTTTATGGTACATCCTGCATTGGTATATCGCTTAAGGCAACCCATTATTGTGATTGTCCCTCTCTGAAGACACCTCTGAGGATATCATTACTACATGCCATTCGCGATCTCCTGTAATTAAGAGATCATGGCTCTTTGGTAAGAGGCAGTGTGTGATTGTGGTGGAGATATTTCTACTATCACCCATTCTTGGATGGTGTGGATCAATGTGCACCTGGGAGACTACTGAAATCAATTATTTTCTGTCTTCAATATTGGGACTTTATGGTGGATTGTGGCCAATTATTGATCGCTCACATTAATTCTACTTATTGATCACGTTTTGACCACTTTTTATCATTACTTGTTTGCAATATTTGCGCTGTTTTCAGTGCATCCTATATCACATTTATTAGCGCAGCTTTTCATTTTTGTCTACTATATTCAAAAGAACCGCCGTTCTATTGAATGGAACGAACGTGGTGACATCATCGACTACGACGAGCATGCGCTCGTCACATTCAATGCCGTCGCCGCCAACTTGCTACACCCTACCTATGCCTAGGAAGCTACCGCGCATGCGTCAAAGTAATTTCGAGCATGCGCGGGTTTCCACGGTGACAGGTAAGTATACACATTCTCAATTTTCTCGGCAGGAAAACACTCCCGAGAATCACAACGAGAAAATAGAGAGCAGGTTCTCTATTTTTCTTGTCGAGATTTTGGGCAGTTTTCTTGATGAGAAACCTGAAAGCCTCGTACACACGCTCGGTTTACTTGGCAAGAAAGCTCTGCTAGCAGTTTTCTTGCTGGTTCTTGCCGAGAAAACCGTGTGTGTGTACGAGGCTTCACAGAAGCGTAAAGCTTAACGTGGAACGGCAGACAAACAGCAAAAAAAAAAGAATAAAAAAGACAAAAAAGAAAGAGAGAGCACTAGCTAGCTCCCTCCATTTTTTTTTTAATACTAATTGTAACATTGTATATCTAAGATAGTGACACCATTAGTGATACTCCAGTTCCCACTGCTAGAAAACTAGAAAAGGTTAGAACTGAACGCTTGTGGTGTTTTTTTTAATGAATTTATAACTGGACTGATCGTAGGGTGATCGTATCTACTTAAAGTCATAGGCCTGGATTCAGATAGAATTTACGTCGGCGTATCGATTGATACGCCGCGTAAGTTCTAGGAAGCGCCGGCGTATCTTCTTTCTGTATTCAGAAAGCAAGATACGCCAGAATTTTACTAAGATCCGCCCGGCGTAAGTCTTTTACACCGTCGTATCTTAGTTGCATATTTACGCTGGCCGCTAGGTGGCGCTTCCGTAGATTTATTTGTAGAATATGCAAATTAGGTATATACGCCGATTCACGAACGTAGTTGCGCCCGGCGTATCTATATGCGTTGTTTACGTAAGGCGTCGGACCGACGTAAAGTTACCCCTGCTATATGAGGCGTACGCAATGTTAAGTATGGACGTCGGGACAGCGTCAAATTTTCTGTCGTTTACGTCGTTTGGGTAAAACGTCTGCGAATAGGGCTTTGCTTAAGTTACGTTCACGTCGAAAGCATTGACTATTTGCGACGTGATTTGGAGCATGCGCACTGGGATACGTCCACGAACGGTGCATGCGCCGTTCGTAAAGAGCGTCAATTACGTGGGGTCATGATAGATTAACATACAACACGCCCACTACCAGCCAAATTTGAATTAGGCGGGCTTATGCCGACACATTTACACTACACCGCCGTAACGTAGGGCGCAAGTTCTTTCTGAATACGGAACTTGCGCCCTAAGATACGCTACGCCTGCCTACAACTTAGGCCTCGTACACACGACCGAGTTTCTCGGCAAAAACCAGCAAGAAACTTTTTTTTTTTGCCGAGGAAACCGGTCGTGTGTACATTTTTCGACGAGTAAACTGTCGAGGATCCCGTCAAGCGGGAATGGAGAAACTTGCCTTGTCGAGTTCCTCGACAGCCTAACAAGGAACTCGACGAGGAAAACGATGTGTTTCGCCCGTCGAGTTCCTCGGTCGTGTGTACGAGGCTTCAGACTATTCTTTCTGAATCCGGGCCATAGTCAGTGGTTGTAAAAGCTAATGTTTTTTTACCCTAATGTATCTTCTGAATTAGGGTGAAAAACCTTCCGATAGCAATGTCTGGCTAGGGAGTAAGCTCAGCCAGGCATTCTGGGCCAGATTCACGTACAATTGCGCCTTTGGAAACTTAAGCCATTTAAGTTACACCGCCGTAAGTTTTCAGGTTTAGTGCTCGATCCACAAAGCACTTACCTGGAAACTTGCGGCGGTGTATCGTAAATGCGTCTGGCGCAAGGCGGGCCAAATCGCTTTGCGCGAAGTGACGTCATTTTTTCGAACGGCGACGCGCGTAGCGTACGTCCGTATTCCTGGACGGCTTACGCAAACGACACTAAATTTTGAATTTCGACGCGGGAACGACGGCCATACTTTAGACAGCAATACGCTTGCTGACTAAAGTTAGGGCACCAAAAACGACGACTAACTTTGCGACGGGAAACTATACCAGTGGCGACGTAGCGAACGCGAAAAACCATTGTGGATCCGCCGTAACTCCTAATTTGCATACCCGACGCTGGTTTACGACGCGAACTCCCCCCAGCGGCGGCCGCGGGTACTGCATCCTAAGATCCGACAGTGTAAAACAATTACACCTGTCGGATCTTAGGGATATCTATGCGTAACTGATTCTATGAATCAGTCGCATAGATAGAAACAGAGATACGACGGCATATCAGGAGATACGCCGTCGTATCTCTTTTGTGAATCTGGCCCTCTGATAGTAAGCTGCTTTCTATGGTGGCACACGGAGAAGAGGAGGAGCCAAGAGTGCTGGTGGGGGACCTCAGAAGAGAAGGTTCAGACTTTCCTGTTGAAAACCATTGCACAGATCAGGTAAATATAACATGCTTAATACGTTTTCCCTTCAAAAAACGAAAAGAAACAGCCTTTACAATAACTTTAATGTCTATTTCGAAAGTACTTTTGTTAGAAAGGAAAATGAAGGTAAAAGTTTTAAACACTATCATTTCATACACCATGCTATTGTTACTCTTCAAGAAACCTTTATTCTGGATTCCAAAATACTGTCATGAAAGCAATTTAATTATTAGAAGTGTGATTCACATCACCTGTTTCCTTTGTTTCAAATGACAGTTTACTTTATTAATGTATAATCCCAGCACTGGAGGGGAATTGATCTTAAGGAGCTATCCAAATCCTCCTGACTGCGGGCACTCAAAACTCGGATTCATGGCTTCTAGTGAGTGGGAATTTCCCTGCTTCTTGTTACAAAGAAAACACAAAAGTAGAATGTATGAAAAGTTTATTATGGAGACTAAGGTCAAACGTTGGTGTTTCCATTAGGTACTTTAAAGGGGTCGTAGAGGAATCTTTTTTTCCCCCCTAAATAGCTTCCTTTACCTTATTATTTCTTCTGAGAAATGCTCACTTCCTGTTCTTCTGTCTGTAACTCAACACTGTAATGCAAGGCTTTCTCCCTGGTGTGGAGAAAGCCTCTTGAGGGGGGAGGGGACGAGCAGGCAAGTCAGGACACTCTCTACTTTGCAGATAGAGAAAGGAGCTGTGTGTTAGTGGGCGTCCTGACACTCCTGCTCGCCCCCTCAAGAGGCTTTCTCCACACCAGGGAGAAAGCCTCGCATTACGGTGTTGAGTTACAGACAGAAGAACAGGATTGAGCATTTCTCAGAAGAAATAAGGACATTTAAAAGCAAAATGGAAGGATGAGGTAAGTGAAGGAGGACTGCACTAAGGTAAAGGAAGCTATTTAGGGGAAACATTTTTTTCCTTTACAACCCCTTTAACTGCCGAAACAAGTTTTCCTTTTCTTTGCACATACAATAAAAAATACAACTCTATACCTCACCACTCCATTCACTGCCATCTTCTCCTGACCTTTTCCTGGGCTTACCGACAGTCCTCCTAAAAAAACTGGGCAACCACAGATGTGCAGGAGTACAAGAACTCCATCATCCCAACATCTGGCTAAATCCTCTTCATTCTACAGATCATACAGATGCCAGGAAAGAATCGGGAGGGAACAGTGCACTATGCATGTACGTCAGACAGTCTACACTATTTAAACAATTGCTATAAGGAAAGATTATTTATCAGAAAACACATGCAAATTCCCTTTTGCTTAATAATAAAAAAAAATCACAAAGTTCTGTTCTAAAGTTTTCCTAAAAAAATTTTTTTTTTCCATTTGAAAAGAATGGAAGGGGTTAAAAGGGCTTTCATTGCTGTCTGTGCTCCTGTTGTGAAACATTTACCGCTTTCAGTTGGCCTAGTGACCTCCATCACTCCTCCAATTTTCACAATCACTGAAATAGGAATAGAAGGGAAATCTTCCATTAGAAGGGAAATCTTCCATTAGGGCACTTGTTTCAGTGGGCCAGATTCTCATAGAATCGGCAGCGGCGTAGTGTAAGCCATTTACCGCCACTCACGCATGCGCAGTGGGTGCCCGGCCATAAAACCGAAAGCTATGCCCACACTTAGAATGAAGACGCCGGCCGGAGAGGGGGGAAGAGGAGCGGAGCCCCGGCCGGCGCGTCGCTGGAACGTGGAGCAGGTAAGTGTATGTTTATTAACCGCTTGGGATCCGCGCTATAGTCAAATGATGGCTACAGCAAGGATCCGAAAATCCAAGTGGACGTCAATTGACGTCCGCCCCTTTGCCCCTTGTCCCTTGGACACAGCCAATTACAGATCGCCGCGAACGGCCAATCAGAGTGGCCATTTGCGATCTGATCTGTGCGGCCAATGAGAGATGATCTCATATGTAAAGATATGAGATCATCTCTCATTGCCGTTTTACACAGAGACAGCGTCCTGTCTCTGGAGAGGAGACCGATCTGTGTCCCTTGTACATAGGGACATAGATCGGTAACCCCCCACAGTCACCCCCCTCCACCTACAGTTAGAACACAATGCAGGGAATACATTTAACCCCTTCCTCACCCCCTAGTGTTAACCCCTTCAATGCCAGTCACATTTATACTGTAATTAGTGCATATTTTGTAGCACTGATCGCAGTATAAATGTGAATGGCGCCAAAAATGTGTCAAAAGTGTCCGATGTGTCCGCCATAACGTTGCAGTCCCAATAAAAATCTCAGATCGCCGCCATTTCTAGTAAAAAAAAAAAATAAAAGAAAAAAAATGGTAGTAACAAAAGGCCTTCTATGAACCACCCCCACTGCGCTCAACTGGAGATAAATGAATAAATAATGGTGATGTATAGCTGCTGCTATTAACGAAAATATTAATGTGACAAATGATACCTATAATGACTCCTAAATGTGTAGTATGTCAATATGAGTGAACAAAGCAGCGCATGTGAAAAAAAAACGTAATCACATTAAACAATTTAAATAAATAAATAAAGTGCTGCCACCTTAATGTGAATTAAGGTGGCAGCACTTTATTTATTTATTTAAATTGTTTAATGTGATTACGTTTTTTTCACATGCGCTGCTTTGTTCACTCATATTGACATACTACACATTTAGGAGTCATTATAGGTATCATTTGTCACAAAAAAAATAAAATAATAAAAAATAATAATTCTGTCCCCTATTTTGTAGGCGCTATAACGTTTGCGCAAACCAGTCGCTTATTGCGATTTTTTATTTTTTTACCAAAAATATGTAGAAGAATATGTATCGGCCTAAACTGAGAAAAAAAAGTGTTTTTTTTTTTTAAATTGGGATATTTATTATAGCAACAAGTAAAAAATATTGTATTTTTTTCAAAATTGTCGCTCTTTTTTGTTTATAGCACAAAAAATAAAAACCGCACAGGCGATCAAATACCACCAAAAGAAAGCTCTATTTGTGGGGAAAAAAGGACGTCAATTTTGTTTGGGAGCCACATCGCACGACCGTGCAATTGTTAGTTAAAGCGACGCAGTGCCGAAAGCTGAAATTTCACCTGGGCAGGAGGGGGGTATATGTGCCCAGTAAGCAAGTGGTTAAAAGCCAACAGCTACACTTTTTGTAGCTGCTGACTTTTAATAAACATTAAAAATGACTGGAACACCCCTTTAAGGCCAGCCATACATGGTTTGAATCTCAGCGTGTTTAGTAGGTTCAAACGGTTATTGGACAGGCTGAATGTACCAAGTTGATCGATTGATTTTACCTGTGATTATTGCTAGTGGCTGCTTTAGCCACTAGCAATTATCACTGTCTTCTCCTGGCAGGTTGCAGAAAAAAAATTCACACTGTGTATGGCCAGCCTTACCTCTCGCTTTGGAAAATTCATCATGCTTCATAAAACTAGTGTCATGAATACATTTCATAATACATTTTAATAAAATATAATGAAGAAATGATATAAAAAAAGCAATTATACTGTATGAAACATTAGTTGTAATGGTAAAGTAAAGTAAACCCATGTTGTATGGGAAACAGTGATGAAAATTAATGATAGGGAGTGTTCAAATAATGGAGTTCTCGAGCTCCTTGGGTGTGCTCGTTCCCCAGAATGTAGAAATATTAAACTAATCCATATATAGCCGGAGGATGATTTCGGCAGGTAAGGCTGAAGAAGGTGGAGTTTTTTAAATAAATTCACATGGACAGGCCATCAGTTGGATGCACATGACATTCTGAATGATCTCATGATGACTATCAGTTAATCTCATTTTGTCAGTGCCCAGTCATGTTTTCTCATGCCATTGCCATACACTGATGGATAATGGGTTTTCTCTTCTGGTCGAGAGAGGGGATACTCAGCCAAGTTACTAGTATTCTACTCATGTTATTGTAAAGTGCCATGACACTTCCAACTTCCTTGCCATAACTCCCTTCATGCCCCTAGATGAAGTCTGTGTTATTTTATGCACAACAATCATTAACAAGGAGAACTGAACTCACAGTACAGATCTTGATATGATACTGCTGACTGCTGACTCAAATGGAGCTTAATGTGTTTTCAATTAATACAAATTTTTTGGCATTTTAATGTTTGTTTTAGAGTATAGTAAAGGGAAATGTTATATTAATTTAAAATATAAAAATATATTAATGATCCTATTTAATTTAACCACTTAAGACCCGGACCAAAATGCAGGTGAAGGACCTGGCCAGTTTTTGCGATTCAGCACTGCGTCGCTTTAACTGACAATTGCGTGGTCGTGCGCAATGGCTCCAAAACAAAACTGGCATCCTTTTTTTCCCACAAATAGAGCTTTCTTTTGGTGGTATTTGATCACCTCGGCGGTTTTTATTTTTTGCGCTATAAACAAAGTTAGAGCGACAATTTTGCAAAAAATTCAATATTTTTTCCTTTTTGCTATAATAAATATCCCCCAAAAATACATAAATAAAATGTTTTTCCTCAGTTTAGGCCGATACGTATTCTTCTACCTATTTTTGGTAAAAAAAAACGCAATACGCGTTTATCGATTGGTTTGCGCAAAATTTATAGTGTTTACAAAATAGGTGATAGTTTTATTGCATTTTTATTAATAATTTTTTTTTTACTACTAATGGCAGCGATCAGCGATTTTTTTCGTGACCGCGATGTGATGGCGGACACATCGGACAATTTTGACACATTTTTGGGACAATTGTCATTTTCACAGCAAAAAATGCTGTAAAAATGCATTGTTTACTGTGAAAATGACAATTGCAGTTTGGGAGTTAACCTCTAGGGGGCACTGGAGGGGTTAAGTGTGACCTCATATGTGTTTCTAACTGTAGGGCGTGGGGCCGGACGTGTGACATCATTGATTGTGTTTCCCTATATCAGGGAACACACGATCAATGACAGCGCCACAGTGAAGAACGGGGAAGCTGTGTTAACACACACCTCTCCTCGTTCTTCAGCTCCAGGTACCGATCGCGGAACTCCAGCGGCGATCGGGTCCCGCGGCCGTGGTCACGGCGCTTCAGACCAGGTTGCGCGCCCACGACCCACGGCTGGACACTTAAAGAGGACGTACAGGTACATGCTTGTGCCCAGCCGTGCCATTCTGCCGACGTATATGTGCAGGAGTCGGTCCTTAAGTGGTTAAAGTGGTTGTAAATCCTCATATATACCCAGTAAAATGAACAGCCTCAGGTGATACACAGAGATGAAACAAATCCTCCTACATAGGTTTATCTGCAGTCTTCTCTCTACTCCCCGTCAAAAGTGCATATTGTGTTAAACATCTTTCTTCATCTGTCAAGAGCACAGAGGAGGGGGCTGCAGTTTTAAGTGTGTGAGAGCTCATTGGAGGAAAGGTACACACCCCCCTCCACACAGCAAAAGAACTGTGTTGTGAATAGACAAGCTCCGTTCTGAGCGCTCTCTCCTCCAATACCTTCCGACACAAATTTATCTCTATATGTGTCGGGAAAACTTCTCATGCTGATAACAGAGGAAAGAAGTCCCAATGATAAATGACATTTCAAGCTTTGTAGAGAGATTAGTAAACACTACAGATATACTATATTAGCCAGATTCACGTAGATCGGCGTATGTTTAAGCGGGCATAGCGCAGCTCATTTGCGATACGCCGACGTAAAATAGAGAGGCAAGGCCAGTATTCACAATGCACTTGCTCCCTAAGTTACGTTGGCGTAGCGAAAATGGCCCGGCGTAACCCTGCCTAATTTAAATTAGGAAGGTAGTGGGTGTAAATGAGGGCCGTTGGTACGGCGCATGCACGCGCATGTTCAGAATCACGTTGCAAATACGCAATGCTTTCAACGTGAACGTAACCTATGCCCAGCCCCATTCACGTACGCTTACGCAAACGACGTAAAATACGACGGCTGTTCCGTCGTCCATACCTTGCATGGGCTGCGCCACCTATAAAGGTGTTTTATCTTTACGCCGGCGTATGTCTTAGGTAAACGACGTAGCATACTGCGACGGGCATACGTACGTTCGTGAATCGGCGTATCTTGCTCATTTACATACTTGACGCGTAAATCCATGTGCACGCCCCTAGCGGCCAGTGTAAATATGCAGCCAAGATACGACGGAGTAGGAGACTTACGTCGGTCGTATCTTGGCAACAGTGAGGCGTATCTCAGTTTAAGATACGACGGCGCTCATTCGGACTTACGACGGCGTCTCTACTGATACGCCGTCGTAAGTCTTTCTGAATCCGGCTGTATGTGCTTTGCTCAGATTCCATAACTAAGGTTTACAACCACTTTAAAGATTATTAGGCTTTAGGCTGCTGGAGACAATATTGTTGAAGATAAAGCTCCCTAGAAGGCATATTGACCGTAATAAAAATGTCTTGACGTAGCTCTGTCATTAGACACAAACTGTAATAGGAGGAGCACCAAAGCATGCTCATTGTTCTGTGCCAATAGTGAGCATGGTCATTGCAACATGGATGCTTATTTGCAGTGTGATCGATTTTTGCATGCCAATTTTTTTTTCATCAGCTGGGCGGTCATCTGCTCTGGGTTTTCTGTTCCTCAGGTAATTGGTGATCCCTTGTTAACTAGGCTTTTGGTACTTGTTTGTGACTGTCTAGCCCTCTGCTCCTGCTGCTTCCTCTGTTGGTACTTGCCTGGGTCATTCTTTCCAAATGTTCCTGCGGTTCCTGCTCCCTTCCCAGGGTCCTTCTGCTCAACTTTGTCAATTGATGCTCATTACATAGTTAGTCAGGTTGAAAAAAGACACAAGTCCATCCAGTTCAACCACAAAAAACAAAAAATAAAAATAAAAAAAATAAAAAAACAAAAATAAAATAAACACAGTAAAATCCTATACACCCAACTCCATACCCACAGTTGATCCAGAGGAAGGCAAAAAACCCCAGCGGAGCATGATCCAATTTGCTACAGCAGGGGAAAAAATTCCTTCCTGATCCCCCGAGAGGCAATCGGATTTACCCTGGATCAACTATACCTACAAATCTTAGTACTCAGTTATATTCTGTACATTTAGGAAAGAATCCAGACCTTTCTTAAAGCAATCTACTGAGCTGGCCAGAACCACCTCTGGAGGGAGTCTGTTCCACATTTTCACAGCTCTTACTGTGAAAAAACCTTTCCGTATTTGGAGGTGAAATCTCTTTTCCTCTAGACGTAAAGAGTGCCCCCTTGTCCTCAGTGATGACCGTAAAGTGAATAACTCAACACCAAGTTCACTGTATGGACCTCTTATATATTTGTACATGTTGATCATATCCCCCCTTATTCTCCTCTTCTCAAGAGTGAATAAATTTAGTTCCTCTAATCTTTCCTCATAGCTGAGCTCCTCCATGCCTCTTATCAGTTTGGTTGCTCTTCTCTGCACTTTCTCCAGTTCTCCTATATCCTTTTTGAGAACTGGTGCCCAAAACTGAACTGCATATTCCAGATGAGGTCTTACTAATGATTTGTACAGGGGCAAAATTATATCTCTGTCTCTGGAGTCCATACCTCTCTTAATACAAGAAAGGACTTTGCTCGCTTTGGAAACCGCAGCTTGGCATTGCATGCCATTATTGAGCTTATGATCAACTAAAACCCCCAGATCCTTCTCCACTACAGACCCCCCCAGTTGTACTCCCCCTAGTATGTATGATGCATGCATATTCTTAGCCCCCAAGTGCATAACTTTACATTTATCTACATTAAACCTCATCTGCCACTTAGTCGCCCAATCAGACAGAGCATTGAGGTCGGCTTGTAAATTGGAGACATCCTGTAAGGACGTTATTCCACTGCATAGCTTGGTGTCATCTGCAAAGACAGAAATGTTACTTTTGATCTCAAACCCAATATCATTTATAAATATATTGAAAAGTAAGGGTCCCAGCACTGAACCTTGGGGTACACCACTCATAACATTGGACCATTCAGAGTAAGAATCATTAACCACAACTCTCTGAATTCTGTCTTTCAGCCAGTTTTCTATCCATTTACAAACTGATATATCCAATCCTGTAGACCTTACCTTACACATGAGCCGTGTGTGCGGAACTGTATCGAACGCTTTTGCAAAATCCAAATATATCACGTCCACAGCCACGCCTCTGTCCAGGGTTTTACTTACCTCTTCATAAAAGGAAATCAGGTTTGTCTGACAACTTCTGTCTTTCATGAATCCATGTTGTCTGCTGCTTAAATAGTTTTTTTCCTGCAAGAACTCATCCATGTGGTCTTTTATTAAACGTTCCAGTATCTTCCCAACTATAGAAGTTAGACTAACAGGTCTATAGTTACTTGGTAAAGACTTTGTTCCCTTTTTAAATATGGGCACCACATTGGCCCTGCGCCAATCCAGTGGTACTATTCCTGTCTTTAATGAGTCCCTAAATATTAGATACAGTGGCTTTGAAATGACAGAGCTCAACTCACCTAGGATCCGTGGATGGATGCCATCAGGTCCAGGTGCTTTATCCACCTTTATTCTGTCTAAATATTTCTGGACCATATCACTTTTGAGCCATTGTGGATTTGGGGCTGTGTCACTCCCACCCCCATTTTGGACATGAGCTCCCCCATGCTCCATTGTATACACAGAGCTGAAGAAAACATTTAGTAAATTTGCCTTCTCTTTGTCCCCAGTCACCCACTCTAGATTATTTTGTAAGGGGCCTACATGCTCAGACTTCACCTTTTTACTATTAATATATTTAAAGAATTTTTTGGGGTTTGTCCTACTATCTTTTGCAATCTGTCGTTCGTTTTGAATTTTTGCATCCTTGATTTCCTTTTTGCATATCCTGTTATATTCTTTGTAACATTTAAACAACACTAGTGTTCCTTCATTTTTATATTTTTTAAAAGCTACTTTCTTATTGTTTATAGCTTTTTTAACTTTGACCGTGAGCCACATAGGTTTTATTTTTAGCCTTTTAAACTTATTGCCCATGGGAACATACTTTGCAGTGAGGTTCCACACAGTCTTTTTGAAGAATTCCCATTTCTGTTCTGTGTTCATCTGTGCCAATAGTCCCTCCCAGTCCAAGTCCTGGAGAGCAGCCCTCATCCTTGGAAAATTTGCTCTCTTAAAATTTAGTGTTTTAATATTTCCTGTATGTATTTCTTGCTTATAGTTAACATTAAATGAAATCATGTTATGATCACTGCTACCCAGGTGTTCCTTTATCTGAACATTAGTAATAAGCTCTGCATGGTTTGAAATTATCAGGTCCAACAGGGCATCATTCCTAGTTGGGGCCTCAATAAACTGCACCATAAAATTGTCCTGCAATAGGTTTTTAAATTTTTGTCCTTTAACTGTCCCAGAAGTGCCATTAATCCAGTCAATTTCTGGGTAGTTAAAATCCCCCATTATTATCACCGTCCCAGACCTTGCAGCCCTTTCCATCTGTGCAAGGAGCTGAGTCTCCACCTCCTCATTAACATTGGGTGGTTTATAACAAACTCCAATGATTAATTTTGAACTACGCACATCTGTATGCAGTTCCACCCATAATGCTTCAGCCTCATCACACTCTCCATCAACCAGGTTCTCTTTCACGCTTGCTTTGAGGTCACTTCTCACATAGAGACAGACCCCTCCACCTTTCCTTTTTACCCTGTCTTTCCGAAAGAGAGCATAGCCAGGAATATTAATAGCCCAGTCATGTGAGGATTGAAGCCAAGTTTCAGCAATACCGATTACATCATAGCTCTCCTCATGCATCAGAGCTTCCAGCTCACCTGTTTTGCTTGGCAGACTTCTGGCATTGGTGAACAAACACTTAAATGTATTGTTACATTTTTCTCTGGTGTTTTTCATATAATTTATAGTAGTACAAATGGCACTATTATTTCCAATGGCTGTTTGCAACATGGGAACTTTCTTGTCACCTGCCATAACCCTCCCCCCATCTATCCCCATTCCACTCTCCATTAATGTCTGACCACTAACTGACCTGTCTGCTCGATGTAATTCTAATTCACCCTCCCCCCTCAATCCTAGTTTAAATACTCCTCCAGCATTCCCATAAACCTCTCCCCCAGCACAGCAGACCCCCTTCCATTCAAGTGCAAACCGTCTTTAGCATATAGGCTGCACCCCAATGAAAAGTCAGCCCAGTGCTCTAGAAACCCAAATCCCTCCTTCCTACACCAGGTCTTTAGCCATGCATTCAGCTCTCTAATCTCCCCCTGCCTTTCCTGTGTTGCGCATGGCACAGGCAATATTTCAGAGAATATCACCTTGGAGGTCCTTCCCCTCATTGTAAGACCTACTTTACTCATCCCTATGTTATGAAACCAAAATCAATAACACAGGGGCATGACTTCAAGCTAACAGGAGGAAAGTTCAAAACTAATCTTAGAAAGTATTTTTTTACTGAAAGGGTAGTTGATGTTTGGAATAAGCTTCTAGCAGAGGTAGGGAGTCACTCAACAGTAAGTGGCTTTAAACATGTTTGGGGCAACCATACAGCAGATCTATATATAAAAACACATATAAAAAAAAAAAAATGGGCAGACTCAACGGACCCCTTGGTCTTTTTTCTGCTGTCCCGTTTCTATAGTTCTATGTTCTGGGACATGCACTAAAGCTCCATATATGTTTTCTGGTGTGTTATGCTTGTTGGGAGATGTATACCTATTGGTGCAAGCCCCTTTAAAAGTGAGGTTCCTGGCTACCCATCCTAGGTTTCTGTCTGCTTGGATCCATCTGCCTTGCTATATTACCCTCTGAGTTTACTTGTCATGGATCCTGTTTCCTGATTTTGTGGTCAGCATGGTCTGCTTTCTAGCTGGGCGCCAAATTCAAATGTGTTGGAGGGGGGGCGTGTTTGATGGTAATGAGGCTAGGCCTCACGTTTTTTACGTTTTTTCTTTTAATGCGCATGCGCCAGGCGCCTACATTTCCCAGTGTGTATTGCGGCTAAGTACGCCGCACGGGCCTATTGATTTCAACGTGGACGTAAACGACGTAAATCCCGATTCGCGGACGACTTACGCAAACAACGTAAAAAATTTGAATCTCGCGGCAGGGAACGGCGGCCATACTTTAACATTGTTATTCCACCTAATAGGTGGAATAACTTTAGGCCTGCTATTGCCTTATGGAAACTGCTTAAACTACTGCGGCGGCCGGGCGTACGTTCGTGAATCGGCGTATCAACTAATTTACATATTCTACGCCGACCGCAATGGAAGCGCCACCTAGCGGCCACCCGAAAATTGCAACCTAAGATAGGACGGCGCAAGCCGACTTATCTTAGATATGTTTAAGCGTATCTCTGTTTGAGCATACGCTTAAACATAAGTCGGCGTAGATTCTGAGTTAGGTCGACTTATCTACTGATAAGTCGGACTAACTCTTACTGAATCTACCTAAATGAGTTGTTTCACAAGGTGATCATTTACATATACTTTTAGACTGTGTATTCTAATAGCATCCTTCTGATCAAATGCTCCGTTACTGAACTTCCCAGTAGTAACCTAATGGCTTAACCTATGACATGCTGTAATGCCTCGTACACACATACAGGTTTCCCGGCGGACTTTTTACCACAAGGAAACCCGAGGGGAAAGCGGAGAAACGGCACGGCAGCTTTTTCCCCCTACAAACGGCCGGTTTTCCTGGCAGGAAAACTGCCATGAAAGCTTTGTCCGGGAAACCCGGCCGTGTGTATGCTCTACCACAGTGTTTCCCATAGGAAAACTGCCGGGAAAAAGACCACCGGGGACCGCGGCAGGAAAAAAGAGAACATGTTCTAATTTTTCCCGCCGGGATTCCTGGTGGTTTTCCTGTCAGGAAAACTGCCATGGAGCATACACACGGGCAGTTTTCCCGGCGAAAAGCTGTCATGGCAGTTTTCCCGACGGGAAAACTGGTCGTGTGTACAAGGCTTTACTATGCTTTCATTGCCCTTTGGTACTTTTACCATCCTGGGTAATGTCCTGAGCTTATCATCACCTTTACAAAACTAGTTATTCATAGGGACCTGCTACCTTGTCAGCATGTCCAAGAGACAATGCATGGAAAGTATACAGAAAAAATGTTCTTAACAATATCTGAACCAATTACAGTTGTCCATAAATGAAAAGACGTCCAATATTTAATAGCTATGATAAGTGTAAATGACAGCCAGGTCACACAAGTAGAAAAACAACACGCAGAATTACAAATAAATTGGTCAGTACTATTGGATGAAAAGCTGATCTAAAGGCCGGGACACTTTCCTTTGGATTACTTGTTTTGTACTATTATGGAAAAGACGTGAGTCATGTTGGCATAATGTTCTTTGTAGGATGTGAGAGTACATGTACTGCACATTAAACTATTATCCATGGTTGAATGCCATGTGTATGAATACCTTTAGGGAATATCAACATAGTTATTAGAACTTAATTTCTTTCTTCAAATTGGGGGTGAGGAAGAGAGAATGAAAGACTTTTAAATTAAACACACAAAGAAATGCAGGGTATATACAGTATATGTAAGAAAAATAAACATATGTGATGCAAGTAATACATCTCTCTCTCTCTCTCTCTCTCTCTGTCTCACGCTCACTCCCTCTCTCTCTCTCTATATATATATATATATATATATATATATATATAGCTATATATATCTATATAGATATATATAATGTATATACATTATCTCCTAAAAGTGAGTGCACCCCTCACATACACCGCCCCATTGTGAAAGGGGTCTAAGTGAAAATGTCCAAATCGGGCCCAATTAGCCATTTTCCCTCCCTGGTATCATGTGACTCATTAGTGTTACAAGGTCTCAGGTGTAAATGGGGAGAAGGTGTGTTAAGAAAAACTATTAAAAAAATCACTTCATCGGAAAAAAAATAGCTTGATTTCATTTGAAAATAACTTTGCAATGCTTTGTGCCAGAATAATAATATTAGTGTTATTTCAGGCAGGACAAATTAGGCTAAAGGAGAAGTACAGCCAGAGCTATTATACTTCTGTTCGTTCTGCACTCCTGTGACCCATTTTTAGCTTACAGCAGGCTCACTCAGCTCATCCAGGCTCTAGATCGATCCAGAATTTACGGTCGGGATCCACCCAGTTCTTTGGACTGGCAGCTGGCTCAGCCTCTCAGCAAGTCGCTGAGAGCCTGAACCAGCTGCTCCAAGCTGTCCCTCCAGTGAGCACTGGAGGGACAGAGCAGAGAGCCGGTGACTGACAGTCACCGGCTCTCCGCTTACTGAAGGATGAGAACTGAGCAATCAGAGGTCTTGAATCGCTCAGTCTTAGAAGCGGTGGGGGACAGATGCAGCATCAGATCAATACTGCACCCACCTAGGGGAGTATAAATGTTTTTTTTTTTAAAAAACACATACTTCTCTTTTAAGGTATTGAGGTATGAAGTTTCTTTAATTTGAGAAGATGTATATCCCTTAAATTGGTTGTAAAAGCTGAAGGTTTTTTTACCTTCATGCATTCTATGCATCAAAGTAAAAAACCTTCAGGGTGCAGCTCCCCCCACAGCCCCTCCCTTATACTTAACTGAGCCCCCTTTTGATCCATTGATGTGTACGGGAACATCCGCTGTCCAGGGTCTCTTTCTCCTCATTGGCTGGACACAGCAGTGGGAGCCATTGTCTGTCAATCACAGCCAGTGACCCAATGAGGAGAAAGCCACGGACAGGCCAAGCCGCTGCTTTATGTGTCTTATGGACATATAGAGCGGGGCTCCGGGGGGAGAAATGCCCCATAGCAAGCGGCTTGCTATTGGGGGCACTGGTCAAGGGTGGGGGAGCCAGGAGCACCAGTGAGACACCTGAGAAGAAGAGGATTGGGGCTGCTTTATGCAAGCCTCTGCACAGAACAGGTAATTATGACATGTTTGTTATTTAAAAAAAAAGAAAGAAAATTAACCTTTACAATCACTTTAAACTTTAAGGCTAGATTTAGACATGCATTTCAATTCACCACTCACCTGAAGAACCATCAGGCAAGGTGACGCCACCTCATCATTCTACTGTTTTAACAAAAAATTTTAAGACAAATGCGCAGCAACCGCATGTATTCTCCGCGGTCGTGGGGCATTTGCCGCACTTTTGGGGGGCTTGCTCCTCGATTATTGCAACATATTAGACAGATTTTACTGCAAGTGCACAGCATTGTGACTGTGGTATGTAAACAACCCTGTCCACTGTAATTGCAGCTTAAAGGGGGTGGTTGGGGGGTGCTAGAGAAGCAACTCAATTGTTCATTTTTACAGGCCACCCAACTACACGTCTAAACTTAGCCTTAAATTTAGCACAGAAAGTTTGAAAACAACTGTACTAGCAATTTTTTAATAACAGTAGACATAAAGACATAATACAATTGGATTCATACTGTTAAGCCTTCATATAAATCTACTATTTACTTCATTTTTCTGTGTTCTGTTGAAACAAATGTGGACATCACCATTAATGTGACTAAAACTGTGCCTGTTAGAAAATGGAGCCCCTGAGTCTATTAAACATGATGTCATGCTAGCAGATCCAACATCACATGCTCATTATATTATGAGCCATTGGTCACTCTGTGAGATGTATTGTAGCCTGGCACCTAATTATGGCTGAATGAACTGTTTTGTTGCCTAATTTCTACAGAGTATTATACTACAAATTCCCCAATTATAGTAGTTTATGTACAAAACTATATTTTATCTCAGTTTGAATTACATAAAAACTTGCAATGCTGACATTAGGTTATATATATCTATGTTTTGTAGGTTATATAGGTAAGTTTTATAGAAAATCTTGATCACCATATATGTAGCGAGGTATCACTCTCAATGTGATTCAAAGACTACCATTTGCAGATGTAGAAGGAACTCAGCTCCCTCCAGATGCCAATTGTTGGATTGCCACCTTATATTTTGTTTTGACTGGTACAGCAAGGAATGTTGGGAAATGAAGTGCAGGGAGAAAAAGACTCCATTGCCCTGGTTAATAGATAGACTACAATGCCGAGAGAGCAACTGTGCAATCCCAGAATGCTTGGTACCCCGCACAGCCTGCTGGGGGAGGTAATTTAAAGGGGAGTTCCAGCCAATATTTATGTTTTTCAAAAGTCAGCAGCTACAAAAAGTGTAGCTGCTGGCTTTTAATAAACAGACACTTACCTGCTCCAGCGTTCCAGCGACACGCCGGCCGGGGCTCCGCTCCTCTCCCCCCCTCCCCGGCCGGCGTCTTCATTGTCACTGTGGGCACCCGGCCATGACAGCTTTCGGCTTCACGGCCAGGCACCCACTGCGCATGCGCGAGCGGCACTGCGCATGCGCGTGCGGCCCGGCGCTGCGCTGTTTGATTGGACAGGCGATCGCCTAGGACCTGTCACGTGTCCTAGGCGATCGCCTACAGGGAGGGGCTGCCAAAAGGCGATTAAGCTTAATCGCCTTTGCAGCCCCTCGGCGGAAGGAGGAAGTGGGACAGGAAGTCCCCTTCTCCTGAAGCCCCCACTCCCCCCCCAAAAAAATTACATGCCAAATGTGGCATGTAAGGGGGTGAGGAGTGGGATAAGCGGAAGTTCCATTTTTGGGTGGAACTCCGCTTTAAGGAAGAGGACGTGTGTGGCACACTCTCTCTGGACCGCCTCTTCAGCCCAGGAGGACACCGGTGTGAGGTGTCTTTCCGGAAATCTAGGCAAGAGTTTTGAGGCCTATCCACGCCCGGGCGGAAAGCCATCGAGGGAGAGAGGAAGAATCCCTGACGGAGGGATCAGATGGGGTCCCAGTGCAATGGTGACCTGTGTGAGAACCAGGGCCTGTCACCCTGAAGGACTGTGGGTTGGAGTTCGCAGACGGAGTGTTCCAGAAGGACCAGGCCTGATGTGGTTGGGTGAGGCGGGCACCTGCCCAAGCATACTGACTGCATTGCAGGAGGGTGGATCGTTTACACTCACCACTGGGATTTGGCTATCTGGGTATCTTTCACCAGTTTTTTTGTTCCCCTTTTGGATTACAAATTCCTCTTTGCGCGCCAACGCATGCCAACGAATAGGCACACAAACTGTTCAGGACAATTGTATTGCTGTTTGGTCTGATCAACTAGACTATATTAATGAGGTATATTATTTAAAGACTGCCCTTTAGGTATAGTGAACTGTTGATATCTATTTACATACTCGTTAATTGGGTGATTGATCCCATTAAGCTGTACAGCATTGTTATCAGGGAGAGCTGGGTGAGGCTTGGTGAGGAGGTGCTTCAGTGTGGATATCTTACTGAGGGAACCCCCTTTGCTGTGTACTTACACAGGTCTGCATAGATATAGTGTTCTAATTTGCATTTATCTGTTACCACTAATTTTGACTCTTGTAGGGCTCTGCAAGAAGTCCACTATTGTTTTACCTATGTTTCTTTTTCTTTTATCTTATTAAGTAAAGAGTTACATTGGTTAAGCTGAATTTGTGTGCAGTCCACCTGTCATCCTACGGGATCAATACAACTCAAGGTAACAATTTGTTTACATAATTTACTGTGGTGTGATAAGATACTGTGCTCCCCAACAGCTATTGGGGTCCACTATTCCCACTGATACTAGTGCCAAGGGAGGGTTCGAGATAGCTTTAGGGGTTGATAGCTAGAGTGTAGACCCAAAACAAACCAACAGCTCCCTTGGGGGTAGTGCTATATATATATATATATATATATATATATTTATAGACTAGTCATGATCCAGCAGATCCAGTGTATCGCTACTACTCAATCAATGGTGTCCTCAATGTTGAGAAATACAGGCAGATACTGATCCATCATGCCATACCATCTGGGAGGCGTGTGATTGGCCCCAAACTTATTCTGCAACAGCAAAACAACCCCAAACATACAGCCAATGTCATTAAGAACTATCGTCAGAGTAAAGAAGAACAAGGAGTCCTGGAAGTGATGGTTTAGCCCCCATAGAGCCCTAATACCAACATCATGGAGTCTGTCTTTGATTACAAAAATCAGGGCCGCCATCAGGGGGGTACAGGCAGTACACCTGTAAGGGGCTCGAATGGCATCCCCCATTTTTTTTTGTTCGTCAGCACCCAAAGCCCCCCCGACCTATAAGGGGCCCTGTGGTCACCAGGGGCCCAGATGGCATCCCCCATTTTTTTTGTCAGCACCCAAAGCCCCCCCGCTTCTCAATTCGCGTTGGCACAACCCGCTTCTCAACTTGCGGTTGGCTGTGTAAGGGACCCCAAAATTCTGGCGGCCCTGACAAGTAGAGACAGAATGATTTGAGGCAGCTTACATCCACAGAAGTTCTGTGGTTAGTTCTCCAAGTTGTTTGGAACAACCTACCTTCCGAGTTCATTCAAAAACGGTGTGTAAGTGTACCTAGAAGGGTTGATGCTGTTTTGAAGGCAAAGGTTTGTCACGCCAAATATTGATTTGATTTGGATTTCTCTTCTGTTCATTTATATTCCATTTTGTTAATTGTTAAAAATAAAACTATTAACCTTTCTCATTCTTAACCACTTCCTATCCCGCGTATAGTAATATGACAGCCACAAGGTGGCTCTGCCCTCCTGGGCGGCCGTCATATGACATCCTCGGGCCTCCCGGCCGCTAGGGGGCACGCCGTGATGTCTGCCAGGCACCCGCAATCGCCAGTTACACAGCCAAGGAAGTGGATCTGTGTGTTTACACATACAGATCCATGTCCTGTCAGGGAGAGGAGACCGATGGTGTCTTCCTTGTACATAGGGACACCGATCGGTCACCTTCCGCAGTCAGTCCCCTCCCCCCCCAGTTAGAATCACTCCCTAGGATACAAATTTAACCCCTTGATCTTACCCTAGTGTTAACTCTTTCCCTTCCAGTCACATTTACGCAGTAATCAGTGCATTTTTATAGCACTGTTCGCTGTATAAATTTGAATGGTCCCAAAAATGTGTCAAAAGTGTCCAATCTGTCCGTCACAATGTCGCAGTCACAATACAAATCTCAGATCACCGCCATTACTAGTAAAAATATAAAAATAAATAAAAATGCCATAAATCTATCCCCTATTTTGTAGACGCTATAACTTTTGCGCAAACCAATCAATATACGCTTATTGTGTTTTTACAACTAATATCTCAAGAAACATACTTATTGTTTGTATACTGCCTGCCAGTGTTACTGAGTTGGTCTGCAATATTGCTGCCCCAGTGCAGTCTTCTTATTGTTAGTGTAAACCTGGAAAACATATTTCAAGTTGTACTGATCTTCTAGAACTGATCTTCTAGAACTGATATTCTAGAACTGATCAGTTCTAGAAGATCAGTTCTAGAAGATCTTCTAGCACAGTAGGGTAGATGTGAGGGATGCACATCTACCCTACTCTTCTAGGGATTATTTCTTGGTGTATTGTTACAGAGTGGACAATCTCTTTCAGCTTGTAGTGTTTGGTATGCGAGGAGAAACCAATTTCGAAATCTCCAGCAACAGGTCCATAGGCAATGCCGTGGCTTTATGTACTGTACAGTTGTAAGCCCAGACCACTTCACTCACATTCTGATGCCAATGATCCTGATACCCTTGCTCCAGGGTCCTCAACATGTTAAGAAAGGTGCAGTTAAAGCGCTCACAAGCCCCATTCCCCTGTGGATGATATCTGGTGGTGTGAGAGTTCCTGTCCTCACATGCATAGCTCCCAACTGTCCATGATTTCAAGGGACTGTCCCTGATTTGGAGCAATGTCCCTCTTTCCCCCTCAATTGTCCCTCATTTTGGTCTGATCTATATAGTTGTATACAAAATGCACTTGTTATCTTTCAAAAAGTGTTTTCCAGCGCTAAACCTTTCATCCAAATTCCAAAGTGCTGCATTTGTATATTTTAAAAGCCAATATAAAGGAATAGTAGTGGAAAAAAAGCCCTTGTGGATTTAATGAACCTTTTTTGGGTTAATTCTCCTTTAAGGGGGTGTGACAGTGGGCATGGCAGGGGGCGTGTCCTATGCCTACATACGTTTGCCAGTAGGTGTCCCTCATTTCCATTTAAAAATGTTGGGAGGTATGCTCACATGTTCTCCAATGATCCCCACATCCTGCTTCCTACTTCCTGTCCTGAGGCTGCCTGGTGACCCCAGCTACTACACTTCACTCTTTGCAGGTGCAGCTGCAACTTGGGATCCTGGATGCCTTCTCCTCCCAGCTGCAGATGCACCAATGATGCACCAATGATTGTAATGCATGGAATCATCCACACACTGTGAGTTGCCAATTTTTGTGTGCTGTTTCCACCTCTCCACCTTGCTGAACTTAGATTGATGCAGGGGTCAAGTCCTGGGAAAAAAAGTGTGGGAACTCCCCAACCAAAAAAACAAAATGATACGCTCATATGCATAATTACTAAACCGGATGTTTTTTTTTTTTTTTTCAATCCACTGTACCTTAGAAATCCTTTATGTTACTGGCCGCGAGTTATCGCGGGATTTAGAAAGAAAGTTATTTTGGGAACAATGCCAAAAGCTCCCAGGAGACATTGCGGCATTGAGGAAGTGACGGAATACCCGCACACTACCTGATGAATCCATATACAGGAAGCGGCCAGTAACATAAAGAATTACGAGCTGGGCATCGCCGCTTAGTGAAGGATTGGCTCGGGCGGCTCGGCTGCTCTAGTCCTGCAAAGGGAACTGCGTTCCTGCTGTGAAAAAAGTGCAGGGACTCCGTTCCCACGCGTTCCCGCAGGACTTGAGCCCTGGATTGATGCCCCAATTGACGTCTCTCTTAGCTATTGCAGGTGCCATCCAGATCATATCTAGTGTATCCATTATGACAGTTTAAAAATCACACAGAATTTCTAAGCTCAACTTACCAACCAATCAGCAACCAACCAAATTCACCTGTCTAACAGTGCGTTAAAAACAGGGGTTTAGTTGCACGCATTTGCAAATACATGCATAAGCTGCAGGCCCTGTCAAGGCTCCCTGTATACTGCAGTCCTAACTCTAAAATGTAAAGAGTCTCCTCAGTGGAAGCAAATGTATGCTGATGGATAGATGAAGGGCAGATGACTGGAGGGAGCCCAACCCTCCTTAAAGGAGCAGGAACACATTAAACACCCAGCACATTGCACAATGGTAGCAAAGGTTCTAGTGCCTTGCCTGACCACAATGACAACAATACAAAAAACAACTGTCACTGCCCTTACCTATGACTGGTCTTTACAGCAAGGAGCACTGGAAGGGGCGAACGCATGTCAAAAACCCAGTTCTTAACGCACTGTTAGACAGGTGATTTTCGTTGGTTGCTTATTGGTTGGTATCCAGGTGTAGGAGAGTCCCCCAAGGCAGGGGGGCACCAACGCCTCTGCTCTGCTGCAGCCGAAAGTGAAGCCTGCTCACAGGCGTGTGGAGGATGGCTGGGCGTGCTGGAGGAAGAGGCGGATGCAGCGGTCAGCAAGGAGATGGAAATCAAACTCCGTCCTGCGTGTGTCAGCGACGTCAGACCTGCTGGAGTGCTGACGGAAGAGGGAGAAAGTGCCACGAGTAGATTCTCCTAATGTGGCCAGACACGTGAATAGCTGCTCTCCGCTGGGAGTGTGTTGGAGCGATGCTGGGACCGGAACAGTGGAATCAGGGCTGGGTTGGATGGCTTGGATGATGGTCAGGATTGCCGGAGGTAGTGATAACTGAACCACCTCGTGGAACACAATGACCCGCAAGCTTCTTGGTTGCCTTGACAACAAGTTTCGTGTGCATGCGCTTTATCGAAGTCCTTCTGCCTACAAGCTTTTCTATGTTCTTTGTGCAGTTGATATCTGATCCTACTAGTTAATGACATTATCATATTGACTGTGGTAGGGGAGGGTTTGCAAAAAACAGTTGACATGACGAGAAAATTGTATAAATCTGGTTGTGCAGAATTACCCCTTAAGGTATATGTATTACTGGTTTAAAACAAGTGCCAAAACATATGCTTAATGTCCTCAAATGACATTAACCACTTCCCGCCCAAGGACGACATATGACATCCTGGACTTTCAGTGGGGATATCTGAAAGATGCCTGCAGCTACAGGCATCATTCAGAAATCCATATCTTCAGCCGGCAATTCTGTGCACCATAAGAACAATCATAGCGGCAGTTCCACCGCTTGATCGTTCTTATAGGCGATGGGAGGGGCATGCGCCGTCGACAACAGCGTGCAGGCGCACTGAGCGTGCTGCTACTAAAGGCATCATGCCCCCTCCTCCGTCGCCTCCATGATACACGGAGTGACTTCCGGGTATCGCCGCTCCGGCGCTGTGACTGGCCGGAGTAACGATGATGTCACTCCCGTGGCACCGGCCAGTCACAGCCTCGGAGCAGCGATACCCAGAAGTAACTCCGTGTATCATGGAGGCGACGGAGGAGATGTTCGAGGACTGCTGCAGGCTTCGTTCTCAGGTAAGTAATTCATAATGAGCTAGTATGTTATGCAAAATAGCTCATTATGCCATTGTCTTGCAGGTTTTTTTTTTAAAGAGAGGGTTTAATTCCTCTTTAACCAATCCACAAGGATACAGGTAAGTTTGCAGGAAAAAATAACTAAAAAATACAGCAATACATCTTCAAACACAAAAAATAGGTTATTTGTTTAGCAAGTATGACACCATGCAGTGAGAAGAGAACATCAGCTATTTAAATTACATGTCTGTAAAGCTATTCTGGATCAGGTTGTTCTATAATCATTTAACAGTTTATGCATTATTTAGCTTGTGATTATAGAACCAGATATGTAACAGTAAAATTCCATTGATGTGCCCTTTCTTGATATTGTTCCTTCACACCCCTTAAAACATGACCCAACCTATTCACACATCACATTCTGGAGACCAGATTAAATATGATGGATTGACAGGAAACCTAATTGGGTATTTTTGGCTATATTGCATGCGTGTCATAGTAAGCTATGATGTAGGAAAAGTACTAAGACCTTACATTTATTACTAACCAGCTACACCTACTAATTAATCCCACGTTTGTTAAGTAAATCCATCCTCCTGGAGCAGCAAATAGAAATTCTGGCGCTACTTATACAGCGATAATGATGTGTGGCAGGCAACCCACAAAAATAAGCATAGTACAGGAATACCCCACTTTTAAGTACACAACGCGGTTTATTTACTATAGCTGGAAAGTGCAAAATCAGGCTCACTTCTGCATAGAAACCAATGAGCTTCCAGATTTTATTACCGGGCTTAACCTCTTCCCGCCCGCACAGCGGGTTTTTACGGCCACAATGTGGCTCTGAATTGCCGGGAGGCCGTCTATATACGGCCTCCAGGCCACTGGGGGGCGCGCGTGCGCACGCCCGCCGCATCAGTCAGGTGTCGATGCGCGTGCCTGACGGCCGCGATGTCGGCCACGCACCCGCGATCGGCGGTCATGGAGACAGGGACGTGGAGCTCTGTGTGTAAACACAGAGCTTCACGTCCTGTCAGGGAGAGGAGACTGATGGTGTGTCCCTTGTATATAGGGACAACCATCGGTCACCTCCCCCAGTCACCCCCTCCTACCACAGCAGTGGCGGCTGGTGCTCAAAGTTTTTGGGGGGCGCAAACGAAAAGAAAAAAAATTGCAGTCTCACTGTGCCCATCAAATGCAGCCACTGTGCCATCAATTGTCACCACTGTGCCATGCCATCAAACGCAGCCACTGCGCCATCAATTGTCACCACTGTTCCATGCCATCAAATGCAGTCACTTTGCCATGCCATCAAACGCAGCCACTGTGCCATCAATTCGCACCACTGTGCCATGCCATCAAACGCAGCCACTGTGCCATCAATTATCACCACTGTGCCATGCCATCAAACGCAGCCACTGTGCCATCAATTGTCGACACTGTGCCCATTGTCACAACTGTGCCCAATGATGTCACTGTGCCCTTTAATTGTCCCCACTGTGCCAATTGTCCCCACTGTGCCAATTGTCCCCACTGTGCCCATTGTCCCCACTGTGCCCATTGTCCCCACTGTGCCCAATGTCCCCACTATGCCCATTGTCCCCACTGTGCCCATTGTCACCACTGTGCCCATTGTCGCCGCTGTGCCCTGTAAAATGCCCCCCCCCCCCCACCCGGCACTTACCTTTATGGAAGTCAGCCATCCTCCTAGTCCTTCCACGTCCCTCGATGTCTTCTCCCACCCTCAATGGCGCTTCAGCCAATCAGGTCACCGATAATCAGAACCGGTGAACCTGATTGGCTGAGACGCCTGTCAGTCTTATCCAAGGAACGCACCCCCCGTACGTTCCCTGGATAAGCATCCGGAAGGCTGAGGGCTGTACTCAGAAAGCACAGCTTCCGCACAGCCAACCAGCTGCCGTTATTCAGGTGGCCGGCGCTCAAGGTCCGGCCATCTGAATAGACCAGCGGCCGGCAGGTGGCCGGCGCTCAAGGTCCGGCCATCTGAATAGACCAGCGGCCGGCAACAATAACATAGATTCATGCAATGCATGAATCTATGTTATTTCAGTGGCGGTGCGAGAGCCAGAGGGGGCGGCGCTCCAGCGCCCTCTATAGACGCACCGCCACTGCCCCACAGTAAGAATCACTAATTAGGGAATACATTAACCACTTCCTCACCCCCTAGTGTTAACCCCTTCCCTGCCAGTCACATTTATACAGTAATCAGTGCATATTTATATCATTATAAAAAAGTATTCATAACTCAAAATTGAAGGACAATCCCTCTAAAAGCAGAATACAAACGCTAGTGTTAAATATAAGGTGACTAACAACACCAGTTAGTACAGATAGACAGATAATAAGTCCCAGGTGATTTGAAGACAATATTCGTATAGATATAATGTCCGAATGATGGTGTTTAGAGGAGATAAAAGTCGTGCACCATCCACCGCACTCACAATCCACCACGTGTTGGGAGAAAAGACCCCGCAGGGGTTCAAACTCACCAGAGATAAAAATAAAGCAGACCCTTCACAGTGATTGAAGATATAGCTATGAAGATTGCTGACATATCCGTCTCATAGGGGAATCACTTCTTATAGGATCAGCCTCAGATGTGAATGAATAAACACAAAGATGCCAACATAGTGTAATTCTGTTTAATACACATCCCCTCCTTCAAGAACCCCCCATAAAATGTACGTACAAAAAATATATGAAAATGAGCAAATAACTTCACCCAGTCCTTTGCAGAGAAGCAGTGTGTTTGACCACAATCCCCAGCTGGTATGCAGGTGGAAGAGCTCTCTTGCTGGATCCCTTAGTGAGGTATAAATGTCATGTCTGGTTACAGCATAAGCTATAACCCTTACTAGTTTCGTTGCTTTGTGCAACTTCTACGGAGGGTCGAAGAAAAAAATTCTATCCCCCATTTTGTAGACGCCGTAACGTTTACGCAAACCAATCACTATACGTTTATTGCGATTTTTATTTTTACCAAAAATATGTAGAAGAATTTGTATCGGACTAAACTGAGAATTTTTTTTTATTGGATATTTATTATAGCAAAAAGTAAAAAATTTAGTTTTTTTTTCAAAATTGTCGCTCTATTTTTGTTTATAGCGCAAAAAAATAAAAACCGCAGAGGTGATCAAATATCACCAAAAGAAAGCTCTATTTGTGGGGAAAAAAGGACGTCAATTTTGTTTGGGAGCCACGTCGCACGACCGCACAATTGTCATTCAAAGCGTGACAGTGCTGAAAGCTGAAATTTCACCTGGGCAGGAAGGGGGTATATGTGCCCAGTAAGCAAGTGGTTAATTGAACAAGATGGGGTTAGAAGCTCATTTGTTTCTATGTAGAAGTGAGCCTGATTTTGCACTTTCCAGCTTTAATAAATAAAACCCAGTGTGTACTTAAAAGTGGGGTATGCCTGCATTTCCTAATTCACCGCCTTCACCAGTATTCCCAAGATAGGTGCAAGCTTGATCAAAACTGACCATACATAAAGCGTAACTATGTTAACAAAAACAGTTTTTTTTTTGTTTTTTTTTAAATATTGATAAATGTTAATCCTGTAGGATACGCTCTTTGGATAAAATGTAGTGAATGCTTAACGCTTATACAAGCACATTATATCAGGCAAGCAACTGTGTAGATGATGTTCATTGAGGCAAAACTATGTGTAAAGCGCTTTGCAGAGCATCAATTACCACTTAAGCTCATGTTGGTTGCTCCTGAGGATTCTTATCCACTTGCAGAGTAAAGGATTGATGGAAAAAAATAACTGAAAAAGAACATACTAGTATATCCTACTTTAAATACAACACTTAGCAATTTATTAACCATATGCTGACTGCCTCACGCACTTATACGTCAGTAGAATGGTACGCGATCGTGTGAAGGAACGGCAGAACGGGGGATGCCTTTGTAAACAAGGCATCTCTCTTTTCTGACTAGTGACAGGACACTGATCGTCTGCTCCCTCTCATCGGGATCAGTGATCAATGTCGTGTCACAGTAAGCCCCGCCCCCACACAGTTAGAATCACTCCCTAGGACACATTTAACCCCTTGCCCTCCCACTACTGGTTAACCCCTTCACTGCCAGTGTCATTTACACAGTAATCAGTGCATTTTTATAGTATACAGTGAATGGATGTGACCTGGCACACACACTAATAAAACACATGGCGGCCTCCATCCCATATTTGGTATATAGAAGAGAATGCTTTGTGGGACTTTTAATGAGGGAATAACATAAAAATGAAGTAACAGTACATGATTTATTTATTACAATCTTAAATACATATCAGATATTTTGTAGAAGAATACGTATCGGTCTAAACTGTGGAATTTTTTATTTTTTTTATAGATTTTTTTGGGGATATTTATTATAGCAAAAAGTAAAAAATATTGATTTTTTTTTCTAAATTGTCACTCTATTTTTGTTTATAGCGCAAAAAATTTGAGCCGTAGAGGTTATCAAATACCACCAAAAGAAATCTCTATTTGTGGGAAAAAAAGGACGTCAATTTTGTTTGGGAGCCACGTCGCACGACCACGCAATTGTCAGTTAAAGCGACGCAGTGCCGAATCACAAAAAGTGCTCTGGTCTTTGGCCAGCAAAATGGTCCAGGGCATAAGTGGTTAATTAACACATACAATTAATGCCATGTCATCCATCATATGAGTTGAAGTACACTTGTATGAGTTGAAGTCATTTGTATCTTGACTACAGGCATAATGTATCCAAACAGCGCTAAAAACCGCACACAAGGAATGCTATATCATCCACCAATCTGGATCACAACTGCCAAAGAAGGGTGAAGCTGAAAGTAGATATATATGTATAATTACTCATAGAATGCATTAAGATATAAAACCTTCTGACTTTACAACCACTTTAGCCGTGTTCCATGGTGGCAGAGTATGATAGCAAGCCAAGCAGCTGGGGAATACCACTGTCTGTCTCATATATAATACATTATGCTTAATCAAGTATAACTGAGGCAATTACCCAGGCTATGTATTTTGTACAAATTAGAGATACATGTAAAAAAAAACTTTTTTTTTTTTTAATAAAAAGTAATTTCTTTTAACCAAGTAACTAAAAAAAAGAGAGAGGGGCAGATCCACATTCCTACGCCGCGCCCGGCGCAGATGTCAGATACGCTACGCCGCTGTAACTTACTTTGAGGTGGTTTGAATCCTCAACGAATTTGCGACCGTAAGTCACGGCGGCGTAGTGTATCTCTCGCGGCGTAAGGGCGCGGAATTCAAATGCGGCGAGTAGGGGGCGTGTTTCATTTAAATGAAGCGCGTCCCCGCGCCGAACGAACTGCGCATGCCCCGTCCATCAAAACTCCAAGGGTGCATTGCTCCAAATGACGTCGCAAGGACGTCATTGTTTTCGCCGTGAACGTAAATGGCGTCCAGCCCCATTCACGGACGACTTACGCAAACGACGTAAAATTTTCAAAATTATACACGGGAACGACGGCCATACTTAACATTGAGTACGCCACCAGATAGCAGCTTTAATTATACGCCGGAAAAAGCCGAACGGAAACGACGTAAAAAAATGCGACGGCCGCTCGTACGTTCGTGGATCGTCGGAAATAGCTAATTTGCATACTCGACGCGGATTACGACGTGAACGCCACCCAGTGGCCGCCGGAAAATTGCATCTTAGATCCGACGGCGTACTAAGGCGTACGCCTGTCGGATCTAACACAGATGCCGTCGTATCTTGTTTGGTGGATACCAAAACAAAGATACGACGCGCAAAATTTAAAATTACGCGGCGTATCAACAGATACGCCGGCGTAATTTCTTTGAGGATCTGCCCCAGAATATTTTTTTAACAACATAAAATGGTAATTTGTTATTGCTTAAAGTGGTTGTAAACCCTTTACAACCACTTTTTGCTACAGGAAAGCCTATAATAAGGCTTACCTGTAGCTACCCAGGATATCTCCTAAACCTGCACGGTTTAGGAGATATCCCCTATCCCCTGTCCTCTGCATGTGCCGATGTCATCAGCACATGCGCACTGAAGCAACGGCACATATGTGCCGTTGCTTCAGTGAGTGTGCCGTTACCGACGGCTCCCACGAGTATGCGCGGGAGTGACGTCATTGTGGCTCCGGCCAATCACAGTGCCGGAGCACGCGATACCCGGAAGTAACTCCAGGAGAGATGTTCCTCGCCGGAGGAGGTACGAGGATGGCTGCGGGGGCAGTAATTCATAATGAGCTAGTATGCTATACTATGTTTTGGGTTGTGTATGAGCTATTTGGGACCATCTCGTTGCTAAATCGTATGACCAAAAGTCTGGGAGTCCTAACCCACCAATTTTTGAGGATTTGTATAACACCATTTTAGAAATTTGTGGGTGGGAGTTTGACCTGTTGACATCTGATTGTAATTTGGTTATCATCATTTTATTTAATCTAATTGGAAGTGCCCTAAAAAGGTATAATAGCTTTGGTAGAATTTACATTTTGATGGCTATAATTTTACCTAGAAATGATATATGGAATGATTTTCTATTTTTTTATATCATTCTTAGTTTTTGCAGCATGGGTAGAACGTTTTTAGAGGATAAATTATTAGTATCTGGGGCAGGGCTGTCTTAATGAGAGGGCACACCTGGGCACTGCCCAGGGGCCCCAGCTGCATGGGGGCCCCTGCCCTTTCCTCAAAGCAGCTTGTCCTTGAGCCGGGGCTGCCCCAAAATTGGGGCATCCCAGGCTGCCCCTCTACATCCCAGATGTCCCCCCAGCACTCTGACCCCTCTTCTTCACCCTAGATATCCCCTACCTCCTACCTACTTGATTTCTGTTTACCTGCACTGTCTGCATTGTAGGGGCCCCAGAGCATTACTTTGCCCAGGGGCCCATGATGCTATTAAGACAGCCCTGATCTGGGGTAAGGTGGATACCTAGATAAGGTAGGGTATCTTTAGACCATGTGAAGTTGAAAGAAGAATGAATAGTATCTAATTGCGATGGGGGGATGTTTATTAGCATGCCAATAGAATTTGAGACATTTACTGATAGTCCTGATGGTACAACCGATTTTCAAGCATGTACTTAATATGAGGTGAATAGTACAAATAAGGAGGACATAGCAATACAATATAAGATCAATAAAGATGCGATTTAGGTATGAGTATTTCCTATCAGGTTATATCATTTAAAAAAGAAAGAAACATAGATTGATCTTATAATGATGATCATTATTAAATTATACCATGTGATATTTTAGCGCTCCATGGCCATCCAGTGTAAAAAGAGCCTTACTATTACTTATAATTCCTACTGATTTTATTCCACTAAAACATTCAGGTTGCAAAACAAACTTAGGAAATACTTCAGGCAGGACAAGAGGGTGATCTCAGGACTTACTTTTTATTCTTTGAAATGTTCACACAGTTCACCTCCAGGTGTGGTGAGATTTAAGTGAAATGCTTCGGTTACAGTCTTGGTGTGTATTAAGTAGCACACCCACTTGATTGCAAAACCTTACATAACATAGCTTATGAAATGAAGTTAAAGATAAACTCTAGGCAAACGACTAGTTACACAGATAAAATACTTATAAGGGAGCTATTTTACCTTGCAAAAGAGTTGCATTTCTTTTCATCCAGTCTGGATATTTACACAGCTCTGCCACATAGAACAGCCCTGTGAGCAGGATAATAAACCAAATATTTTTTCTATTGCAATAAAGTAACATTCACTGGTCCTTTCTAGCCTGTGACTGGATAGTGAAAGGAGAAGGCATGGGCTAATTAGTTTTTCTCTCTGTCACTCTGCTCTCTCTTCTGATCAGTATGATGGCACCCTCCTAGATAGGTTGCTAGGAAAGCTAGGCAAAATTAGCTTTCTTTGGCTCCACTGTAACTAGTGGAGCAGTGTGTGATTGCTTTGGGCTGTTCTGGGCTCTGCAGGTTTGATTGCTCCCCCCTATCTTCTGGAGGATTCCAGAATGTAATGGGTTGGGAGTATGCAAATCAGCAGTCTAAATATTTATGTGGCCTCAACCAATCCCTGGGGAAGAGGCGCCCAGAAAGTGACTGTAGAGTGCATACATAGTCTGGGGCTTAAGGCAGCTTGGTTATTGTCCCTTCTGAGCAGCCCAGATAAAAATTCCCCCTGTGCTGATCGAGGCCCCAGCTGAAGCTAAGCAAGGTATTTCACTGAGGATCCAGGGTGGAAGGTCCACTGAGGAATTGTCTGTCTGGTATTGGAGGGAGGCATCCGAATACCCAGGGACATTGTGAGCACAGATTTGAGTAGGGGGTTATATTGACTGTTATTACTACTATTTCTGGCACCTCAAAACAAGTGCTTGCTTAGCCTGGGACATTTATAAAGAGGTTTCGGTGCTGTCCATTTGCTGAGCCTTGGTTAGAGGAACTCTACTGAGAAGTAGTATTACAGTGAAGATTGTCCTCCATTTATTACTCAGTGTTCATAGAGTAACCCACAGCTCCCTATGCCCTACCCAAGTGTAGCACTACCCCCACAGTAGCTGCTCGAAAGATGTCCAGGGTTCTCTTTCACAATAGTTGCCCTGTAACCCACACACACAGTCACAGTCACTCTTCGGCTCAATGAACATTTAAAGGATTTTCTTTTTGGTGTTTTTATTTTTGGGTAACTTGGATGGGGTTAGGGAGTTGAGTGGGATACTAATAGGAGGACACTTATCTTCTATAGAACTATGAGCAGGTAGCAAACTCGAGGAGATTACATTTCCTCTGGTGCAAAGTCCAAGCAAGGTCCTTTCACTGGGAATTACATAAACTAAGCTCTTTAGGATGCTGGACACCATGTTCCCTTTACACACACAGGTGACTAACACACATGGGATGGCCTCAACCCACAGCTTCCAAGAGCTCTCTCTCCAGTCTGTACTCACAAATGTCCTTGGAAAATGGGTTGCCTCCTTCCAATATCCTTGCAACACTTTCTCCATGTGATACCAGACTAGATCCTCAGATTCCTCAGTCTGTTTTCGACAGCTTCCACCGAAACAGCCCTCTAGGTAGCTCATCCAAGGCTTTGGCACCCGACAGGTGCGTGCCAGAATGGGGCAAGCATCCCTCCTTGGGCTGTGATCTCCTTCTAAGAAAAATAAACCCTGCTGCTCTTTGCCCTACAATATTTATACAGGCTCCCAGCTACCATCTAGGCCCCTCCCTAATCCTGGCACCTAATCCTAGCACCTATTTAGGAGGGTGCTACACAAGTTATGCAGCAATACATCCTAAAAAGGCAACCCCTAGACTTTTTATAGAGCCAGAAGAGTGACTGCTGCTGTGTGCCTGGCTGTTACTGCACCAATCTGGGAAAGGAACTTGAGGCAAACCAGCGGACCCTTACGGGGGTGAGCACTAAAGTATGCCTCTTTTTAGCGCATGAACACACCTGACTGGCTATTTTTGCTGCTTTTTCCAGTCTTAGCTCTGCTGAAAAATGTATTGCAAAAGGCTATTATCAGGTCAAATTCTGATACCTACATTGCTTGCATTAAAAAAAATATAGTAAATAGTATGTACAGTGGAACCTCGGATTACGAGCATAATCCATTCCAGGAGAATGCTCTTAATCCAAAGTACTTGCATATCGAATCGAGTTTCCCCATTGAAGTCAACAGAAGCTAAAATAATTTGTTCTGCATTGACTTCAACGGCATGCAATACTGTATGCGGCCAGAGGTGGGGGGGGGGGGGTGCCGGAGAGCCTTGGAAACGGCCGGAGAGACCCGAGGACACCTTGGATGACCTCGGCAAACCTCAGAAAGACTCTGTTCCCGGGGTTTACCGAGGTCAGCCGTGCTGTCCTCCGGCCTTTCCGTGCATTTCCGAACAGCGCCGATTGGCTGCGATCGGCGAAGTTTCCCCACCTCAGGCCAAACGTGGTACTGCACACCGCTTTGGTCTGAATCCTGCTTGTTTTGCGAGACAACACTAGTTTTTTTTAAAATACAGTGCTCGTATTGCGAAACGCTAGTTAACCACGTTACTCCCAATCCAAGGTTCCACTGTAAACGGCTACCAAGCTGCATTATTGTGTGCCTTTACATCTGCTTGGAGTTATGCCGCGTACACACGATTGGAAATTCCCGGAGTGGTCAGGAGGGGAAGGGGCGCTCACTCGTCTCCACTCCTTTCCTGACCGGCCGGGCGGCGTGCTTGGATACGGGTCTGGTATGGATTGTGGGGGAACCCCACGCCGTTTTTTCGGCGTAGGGGGTTCTCCTTACAATCCATACCAGACCTAAGGGCCTGGTATGCCCCTGGGGGGAACCCATGCCGTTTTTTTATTTAAAATTTGGCGTGGAGTTCCCCCTCATGATTCATACCAAACGCCGCGGCTAGAATTGGCAGGAATCCAAGTCGGATCCCCGTCGCTTCTATGACGGCTTTTTCCCCATCACGGCGAGCCGGCTCGGCGCTGGCTCCCGCGACGGGGCTCATAGGTGATCAATCTCGCCTAGAAAGGGAGCGAGATTGACACAATATCGCGGTCACCTACAGTATGCGGCATTAAGCTAGGTAGCATTTTATTATGCAGGTTAGTGCAGAGCCAACTTATGCAGAGTGGACACTGACACAACCTGTTCTGCTCTATGGGCAGTCTGATGTAAATAAACTGGCTGTCTGTTTACACCAAACTGCCCACCAATCCAATCCAGCCAGACAAAGGGAAACAGATCCTCTTCCATTTGTTTTTGCCAGGTCGGATTGTATTGGAGGTAGGCAGGTGTAAACCGATGCAAGTCCATTTACATCTGTCGCTCCATAGAGGAGAATGGAGGTTCCAATTGGGTCCGCCTGAAAAATGGACAGAAGGACCCGATCAGCCAAATCGTGTAAAGGGGGCATAACACGAATTCAAAGCCATAAATTATTCAGCAACGAAAATAATGTCAACCAACAGGAAATTTGAAATAGTTGAAATTTAAAAAACTACCCTTGCAGTGGGGAAAGGTTGGGAAAAAGCTATGACGAGGCCAGATAAGGTGCCTCCCTTTCCCCATGTCTATCCAACAACATAGCCAGCAAGGAGCATACTGCTTGATAACTAATGCTTATGTCAGCTCCAAGCACTTGCTTAAGACAAGCGGTGGGAAAAGGAATGCAGAGAGATGAAAGGCTTACAGCCCCCTCCCCCCTTCCTTCTGCCGCCACTTGACTTGGGCAAATACTTGGGGCCGAGATGGGCACTGGCTTTCAATACAGCCATCTCTTTGCTAGCTACATTGATGGATGGCTGCAGAGAGAGAGGGATGTCCTGTCCAACCTTGTAGGTAGGCTTATAAAGCATATAGGAAAATGAGACAAAGTACTACGTGTATTTTGTTCGAAAGGGGACAGAACACGAAAACAAAAGTGAAGTGAGAGTACTTCTTTAAATTCACAGTTGCGATCTCATTAAGACATCTTTCACACTGAGCCGCGGGCAGCATTAGAAGTAAAGCGTCGCTAGTTGGCTGCTAGCGGGTGCTTTTAACCCATGCTAGCAGCTGAAAACAGGGTTGTAGCCCATGTAGCGCCACTGCTGAAGCACTTTGCAGGCTCTTCGGCAGCGGTGCCCATTCATTTCAATGGGCAGGGGCTTTAGCAGCAGTGTACACATCGCTCCTCCACTGCCCCAAAGATGCTGCTTGCAGGACTTTTTTAACATCCTGCCAGCGCAGTGCCCCAATGTGAAAGCACTCGACCTTTCACATTGGGGTGGCATTTTTCAGGCACTTTACAGGTGCAATTTTTAGCCCTTTAGAGCAAATTTTAGCCTTTTAGTGCAAATTTGAAGAAACAACTATAACATAACTGGACTGCATTTCTCACATACAAGTTAATAGGAATGCAAAAGCAGCTTGATCCAAAAGCCAAACCATGGAAGTTCAATGTTTAACTAGTAAAGCAGAGAGAAAAGTGCCACTAGATAATGAAGAGATTTTTTTCTGTATCAAAACCATTATTTCTCTGCTTAGCTCCTTAGAAAGTAATCTTAAAAGTAAGGAATCAGCAAGAAGCAACTTCACTTCAGGAAATGCCATCACTCAGACAGGCAAAATATCCTACTTTTTTTTTAGCAAGTATATTTGATAGAGACAATTAGAAATGAAATCTGGGATGTCGATAAATTTCTTTACCTTTCTACTGAATGTGGTATATGCCTAACAAAAACTTTGTTCCTTTCATGAATACCGGTAATTATTTTATTATGCAAGTATGACCAGGGCTGTAAGGTTGGGTTGATGATGTGTCATAAATATACCCAGACACGTGTAAGTGAATGAAGGTTAAAGTTGTGATTCTGCTTTGACATAACAACCTGAATAATGTAAAAATCCCAAAAAGGTTTGATTTTCCTCTTTGAAAAAAAAAACAAATTAAAACTAGAACTTAAAAATGGAAAGTGATCTTTTTTGCAGAGCCTTTCTGCTAGAAGAGAAAGTGGGGCTGATTTACTAGGTTCTTCATTTTTCAAGGGTATTTGCACTTTGCATGGGAATGTAGCCCCCTTGTCCTAAACAGGGGCTACAATGTCAGTCTAGTTTTTGGCTGGACTGTAGTTAGCTCAGACTGCCTGTATAATTTTTCACCTGGTATTCCCCAAGCTTAAAGTGATACTAAACCCAGTACTGTATAATGAAAATAGTTCATCCGCCCCCCCCCCCCCCCCCACACACACACAATGCCCACAGCTTATAAATCTTCTTTTTACCCTAAAATATTGCAACTATATACCCTATTTTCCGGCTTATAAGACGACCTTTTGGAAGAAAAAAATGCATCCAAAGTCAGGGGTTGTCTTATACGCCAATGACAGTCGCCGTGACTCCGTCAGGCTGCGGGCATCCATGATTTAAAAGCCGAGCCTCCTTCTGAGACTGTTCCGTGATAGGTGGAACACAAATTTTCCCAGCAGGGCCTCTGTTCAGTGTTCCGCCTATCACAGATGCCTTCTCATCCTCGGACGAGACGACATCTGTGATAGGCGGAACACTGAACAGAGGCCCTGCTGGGAAAATTTGTGTTCCTATCACGGAACAGTCTGAGGAGAAGGCACGGCTTTTGAATCATGGATACCCGCAGCCTGGAAGCCAGAATCTGCAAAAAAATAAGGTAGGGAGATCGTCTTGGCCGGCACAGTGGGGGCAAGTGATGGCACAGTGGGGGCAAGTGATGGCACAGTGGAGGCAAGTGATGGCACAGTGGGGGCAAGTGATGGCACAGTGGGGGCAAGTGATGGCACAGTGGAGGCATGTAATGTAATGTAATGGCACAGTGAGGCATGTAATGTAATGGCACAGTGAGGCATGTAATGTAATGTAATTACACAGTGAGGCATGTAATGTAATGTAATGGCACAGTGAGGCATGTAATGCCACAGTGAGATTTGAAAAAATACTATTTCTGTCAGCGGTTGTTCCTGTCAGTGGTTGTTCCGGCTACCCCTCAACTTCCAGAAAGACTAGTAGGAAGGGGGTAGTCTTATATGGCGAGTATATCCCAAAACCAACATTTTTCCTGGAAAAATAGGGGGTCGTCTTATACGCCGGCAAATACGTTACCTTTTTAGATGAGCTGTATACCACGGTTACATGATAAACTGCACAGTTTCTTCAATGCTGAGCGTTCAGGAAGGAGGATATTTCCACAACCTGTATACACGCCACAAGTGTAATGTCAATATCATGTGGCCTGGCTAGCTCTGAGAACAAGTAAATGTTCTCTCCAGCATAAAAGACACAACTGAGCATGTACAGGTTCGGCTACCCTGCCTATGTTAGCTGGTCTTCCCCAGATAGACAGTGCAGGAGATGGAGTATCTGTGCATACAAGATAAAACAGCCTTTTTACACAATGCAGAGGATTAACCCCTTAAGTTCCACAGTGAGTATAACACACATGCTAAGCTGCATATACAGACTGATTTTACTGTTGTGGGTTTAGTAACACTTTAAGTTGACTTGTGATTTCTCACTGTCGCCAGTAGATGCCACCGGTATCACTGGCCATAGTATGAGAATTCACAAGCAAAACTCAGTTATGAATATTTATATCTTCTTCAGCCAATCCAGTAAAAGGTTTAAGCCACTGGTGCATGCTGGGGGGGTATAAATATTTGGGATCCGGTAGGTTGGTTGTACCCAAGTTGATCGTTCATACATTCAGCCTGCCCATTAACTGAATCAGTTGAGCATTATTTGGGAAAGGCCATGTGCTTTCTCTCATTCCCTGAGCTGAGGCCCATGAAGGTGCTGCTGGAAGGAGCACTGCTGTTTAGTTGTCTGGTTTGTGGCCTAATGTGTGCTGAAGTGGTCCTGAAGCTGTCCTGCCTTGTATGGAGGAAGCTGTGCCAAGGAGGAGACCCAGGGGAGGCACCTTGCTGGAAATAGCCAGAAAGAAGGCTGGTCTCTCAGAAGGGCCCGGTGACTCACTTTAAGGATGCACTAAAATTTGGGAAAGTGCTAACAGTGTTGCCAGGTTGGCTTAAAGGTTCAGACACTGAAGCTGGACATGTATCCAGATCTGGAGAGCCTGTAAGTGATCTGCTATGGTATCTGGGACCCCTAACCCTTATCTCCATAACCATTCTGCAATAAAGAGACCAAAGTGATTGGCATGTAATATCCTTTCTCGGTCCACCGTTTTCACTATGGAAGCCCTTGGTTGAAATGTTAGCCTGCCCCTGTCTCTGGAGGTGCTATTCTACCTTTGAGTAGAGGGGTGTTACAGGAATTTGCCCTGGAGCTTAGTTAATGCGGTGAAGCTTCACTTTGCAAAGAATGCCCATTCACGTGCAAGAAAAAGAAAAGAGATAGCATTTTTGGCCTGCACATGATTGGCTGATGGAAGTCAGCAGAGCTTCACCTCATTCATTCATGTACATGGCAAATTCAATTTCAAAGGGCAGTTTCCTTTGCAAAATGAACAGTCTTTTTACCTTTAGTAAATCAACCAATTGTAAAGGTCACCCACTTCCCCCATCAAGACAACAGTTATACTCACCTTATTAGTTTTTTTGTTTCTGCTCCTACCTTGGATGAGGCCGGTTCTTTTTGGCATGAGTCAGTAGGTGACCTTCATGTGACAGTGCTTAGGGTCTAGCAGCAAATCTTTAGTCCCAAGAACTGTCCTTTAATGGGGGGGAAGTGACATCAATGCTCCCCTTTTCATCCTTCACTAGGTGACATCTTTTGTAATGTGGACTTAGCTCCGGATTCACACACATCGGCGCATATTTATGCGGGCGTAGCGTATCTAATATACGCTACGCCGACGCAGTGCACAGAGGCAAGCACTGGATTCACCAAGCACTCGCTCCCACTCGCTCTCAAAGATACACTGAGTTTCCTCGGCGTAAGCCAGCGTAGGTGGAAGTGGGCGGATCACTGCCTACGACGTGAACGTAACCTACGCCATATTCACGTACAACGTAAACGACAAAAGATACGACGGCTTGTGTTCCCTGGTCCATACCTTTGCATGAGTTGCGCCTCCTATATGGGGAATAACTTTACGCCGGACGTACGACTTACGCAAACCACGTATATTATGCGCCGGGCGCAACAACGTTCGTGAATCGGCGTATCTCCCTCATTTGCATATGTGCATAGAAAATCAATGGGAGTGGAAAATGCGCCCAGCGTAAATATGCGCCCACAATACGATGGCGTAGGCAAGTTACGTTGGTCGTAGGAAGCTTATTTTTAGGCGTATCCCAGATTGTGGGCACGGCGCACAGATACGATGGCGCATAGATAGACTTACGCGGCTTATCTCGAGATACGTCGGCGTAAGTGCTTTGTGAATCCGGGCCTATGTCTTCTTCTCGGATAGGACAACCACCCAACTGTTGATGGAACTCTCCACCACATTGTGTTACACTGCTGAACATAGGCTCGCTCTCGATATCTCCAGCTGTCAGCCTTAATATTGATGAATATTGGAATGTCCACACATAAAATGCATTTTCCGCACTTTACTTGGGGTGATTGTAGCCGTATACAAATAAATACATACAAGAGGGCCAGAAGCAGCTGGCAAATACTACTTACTAAAAAAATGGTGCTCCAATTCAGGATTTACTAAGCAATTAAAAGGTCTCATTAACCGCTTGCCAACTGCGTGCCATTTGACAGCGGCAGAATGGACAAATCACCGTAGCTGTACGGCGCCCGCTTAAAGGGGTATAGGGAACTGGCTTGCTGCGTCACTGCGAAGCAGATGCGCGATGTCCGTCGGGCACCTGCGATCACTCCTGTCAGAGCCAGAATGTGGATGTGTGTGTAAACACACATGTTGGTGGGGACCTGCCCCAGTAAGGGGCAGGTCCCCACCAACATCATGAAGCCCCAACTAGGTGGAAAGAGGGAATGTGCTCCATTCTCTGTTAACACGCTGAGCAGGGCATCCAATAATAATGCCGATGCATAGGAGGCAAGCCCCTGCCCCCAAGCTTGTTTAAGGGGATAGTGGGATAAGGGGAGAGACTGCTGGGCATCTCAGCCCCGGGTCAGAAAACCATCCTATCACCCCCATCTCACCCGACAATAGGGCTCACCCAGGGCCAAAGGAAGTACACTATATTTCATCCTATATACCATGTCTAATACCCCTACATTCCAGCAATAAAGGCCAGGGTGTATGACTATTGACTATAGATAATATGTTGATTCAAAAAGTTCTAAAGACAGGTGACTCATTACAAAAGGGAATATGAAGATGGATGAGTAGTTAACTATTTATGTTAAGGTGTGGCAGGTCACTAGGAAAATGGGTGTCTTCTACCCTGTTTGGCAATATAATAATGTGACCTGACATAACCTGATTGTAGCAGCAGCATATGATTCTGTGACTGTAGGCATGCCTGAAGTCCTACTTGTGTGAATGGCCCATGTGGAATGGCCCGAGCAGCTTATATCCCTGGTAAGGGGCAGGCCCCCACCAATGTCATGAAGCTCCAAGGGAATCTGCTCCATGCTCAGGCGTGTTAATGAGCTGAGCAGGGCATCCCATCATGACGCCGATGCATAGGAGGCAAAGTTTGGCTCACAATGAGCAATTGCTTATGTTTATTGAATGGATAAGTGTTTTTATGCAACTGTCGTATCTTAGGGAGTAGTTCCGACGTGATTCTGAGCATGCGCACAGGGATGCGGCCACGGGACGGCGCATGCGCCGTTAATTTTAAGTACTTCTATGGCGCTTGCCCCATCATTTGCATGGGGTCACGCCTCATTAGCATGGCTCACGCCCACTTCCACCTACGCTGGCTTACGCCGAGGAAACCCAGTGTATCTTTAAGAGCGAATGGGAGCGAATGATGCGCTATGCCCGCATAAATGTGCGCCGATGTGTGTGAATCCGGGCCTAAGTCCCCATTACAAAAGATGTCAGCTGGTGAAGGATGAAAAGGGGAGCATTGATGTCACTTCCCCCCATCAAAGGACAGTTCTTGGGACACAAGATTTGCTGCTAGACCCTAAGCACTGTCACATGAAGGTCACCTACTGACTCATGCCAAAAAGAACCGACCTCATCCAAGGTAGGAGCAGAAACAAAAAAAACTACTACAAAAGGGAATATAAAGATGGATGAGTAGTTAACTATTTATGTTAAGGTGTGGCAGGTCACTAGGAAAATGGGTGTCTTCTACCCTGTTTGGCAATATAACAATGTGACCTGACATAACCTGATTGTAGCAGCAGCATATGATTCTGTGACTGTAGGCATGCCTGACGTCCTGCTTGTGTGAATGGCCCCTGTGGAATGGCCCGAGCAGCTTATATCCCTGGTAAGGGGCAGGCCCCCACCAATGTCATGAAGCTCCAAGGGAATCTGCTCCATGCTCAGGCGTATTAATGAGCTGAGCAGGGCATCCCATCATGACGCCGATGCATAGGAGGCAAAGTTGACAATGAGAAATTGCTTATGTTTATTGAATGGATGAGTGTTTTTATGCAACTGTATTACTGGCCATGTTGTATTTTATTTTGAATAATAACTGTATACTCATAGAAGTGTATTATAGTAAATTGCATTACATTCTGCTAAAACTTTTATGAATTAGTACTGCTTGGACCTCGAGGAAGGGGACATACCCCAAAAGACTGTCCTGAAAAATTGTATGCTAGTGCAAAGAAAAAAAAGTATCATGGACAGCACTAATTGTTTCTGCCGCACTTTATCTTTCATCTAACATTACATTTGACATACCATTAGAATTCTTCGGCATGGAGCGCCGCACACATGAGTAGACATTCTGTAGCTATTCTGACATCCCTGTGCAGAACGCAAGCACATCTCTTTTAAGCCATCGACCCTTTACAACTCCATACTTTTCCTAGAGAGTACTACCACTTTCTATCTATACTAAGTCCACATCAGTGGCGGCTGGTGCTCAAAATTTTTGGGGGAAAGAAAAAAAAAATTGCAGTCTCACTGTGCCCAAACGCAGCCACTGTTACATGCCATCAAACGCAGCCACTGTTACATGCCATCAAACGCAGCCACTGTGCCATCAATTTGCACCACTGTGCCATGCCATCAAATGCAGCCACTGTGCCATCAATTTGCACCACTGTGCCATGCCATCAAATGCAGCCACTGTGCCATCAATTCGCACCACTGTGCCATGCCATTAAACGCAGTCACTGTGCCATGCCATCAAATGCAGTCACTGTGCCATCAATTCGCACCACTGTGCCATGCCATTAAATGCAGTCACTGTGCCATGCCATCAAATGCAGTCACTGTGCCATCAATTTGCACCACTGTGCCATGCCATTAAACACAGCCACTGTGCCATACATTGTCACCACTGTGCCATGCCATTAAACGCAGTCACTGTGCTATCCATTGTCACCACTGTGCCATGCCATTAAACGCAGCCACTGTACCATACATTGTCACCACTGTTCCATGCCATTAAACGCAGCCACTGTGCCATACATTGTCACCACTGTGCCATGCCATTAAACGCAGCCACTGTGCCATCCATTGTCACCACTGTGCCATCCATTGTCACCACTGTGCCATGCCATTAAACGCAGCCACTGTGCCATCCATTGTCACCACTGTGCCATACATTGTCACCACTGTGCCATGCCATTAAACACAGCCACTGTGCCCTTTAATGGTCGCGCTGTGCCAATTGTCCCCACTGTGCCCTGTAAATTGCTTTCTTCCCCCCCTGCCCGGCACTTACCTTTACTGGTTTTAGGCATCCACGTCCCACGATGTCTTCTCCCGCCCTCGATGACTGACAGGCATCTCAGCCAATCAGGTTACCGGTAGCCAGAACCGGCCAACCTGATTGGCTGAGACGCCTGTCATCTTATTCAAGGGGCGTACAGTCTGTGCGCTCCGAGAATAAGCTTCCGGGATCCGAGGGCTGTATTGGGAAAGCCTATCAGAGCTGTTGGCTTTGATAGACATTTCCGTACAGCCAACCAGCTGGCGTTATTCAGATGGCCGGACATTGAGCGCCGACCATCTGAATAACAGCGGCAGCGGCGAAAATAACATAGATTCGTGCAATGCATGAATCTATGTTATTTCACTCAGTGGCGGTGAGAGCCAGAGGGGGCGGCGCTCCAGCGCCCTCTATGGACAAACCGCCACTGGTCCAAATCATCTAGCTTCCATCACCAATTTACAGGACCTGCAGCTGAGGGTCAGGGGAGATCAAGGTGCTCTCATTAGTATACCAATCTCTTCCCAATGTCCCTTCCATAGCTCTGCCCAGCCGAGACACATTCTTCGCCAGGCTTCCATCACTACTCACAAATGCTGTTCCTCCTTGCCTGGGACTTCAGCCATGCAAAGGGCTTTTTAGCATACCTGACAACTTTTTTAGTTTGGAACGAGGAACACCTATTAGACAAAAAATAAAAATAAAACTACTACTCTTCCTTTATACAGGCTTTTACAAATTTACAAATGCAACAATTTAGAAATTGGTGGAAAGGTTTAGCACTGTGAAACTATTTTTGAAAGATAAATAGTGCATTATTTACATCTGTATAGATCAGACCAAAATGAGGGACAAATGAGGAGGAAAGAGGGACAGAGGGACTTTGTTCCAAATCAGGGACGGCCCCTTAAAATCAGGGACAGTTGGGAGCTATGCCCTTTAGATCAATACTGCAGGAGACTACATCATGGCAGCTCTGGGGTTTGTGGCCCCCCACCCCATCTACACTGATCTCCACCCACCACTGACATTTATGTGGGTGCTGAGTCCATCCATTACACCACAAGAGGAGGGATTTCTCTTAACCACTTCAATACAGGGAATTTTCACCCCCTTCCTACCCAGGCCAATTTTCAGTTTTCAGTGCTGTAACACTTTGAATGACAATTACGCGGTCATGCAACACTGTACCCAAATCTATTTTCCCCCACAAATAGAGCCTTCTTTTGGAGGCATTTGATCACCTCTGTGGTTTTTATTTCTTGAGCTATAAACAAAAGAAAAGTGACAAGTTTGAAATAAAAAAACTGAATATATTTTACTTTTTTCTATAATAGATATCCACATTTAATTTTTTTTTAAACAATTCTTTTCCTCTGTTTAGGCCGAATATGTATTCTTCTGCATATTTTTGGTAAAAAAAAATGACAATAAGCATATATTGATTGGTTTGCGCAAAAGTTATAGCGTATACACAATAGGGGATTTTTTTGGGCATTTTTATTTTTTTTTACTAATGGTAATGGTGGCAATCTGCTGTTTTTATCATGACTGTGGCATTGCGACGGACATATCGGACACTTTTGACACTACTTTGGGACCATTCACATTTATACAGCGACCAGTGCTATAAAATTGCATTGATTACTGTATAAATGTCACTGGCAAGGAAGGGGTTGACCACTAGGGGCCAATCAACGGGTTAAATGTGTTACCTAGGGAGTGATTCTAACTGTAGGGGGAGAGGACTCACAAGGGGAGAAGACCGATTGGTGTTTCTCTGTACTGGGAACACACCATTGGTCTCCTCTCACCTAACAGTGTGTGTAAACAGAACCACGGTCCAGCTCTGTTAAATGGGCAATCATGGGTGCCCGGCAGACTTTGTGGCTGCCGGGCATGAGCATAAGCTCCCGAGCGACACGGCGGGCGCACGCGCGCCCCCTAGACGGCCGGGAAGCATAGGACGTCATATGATGGGAAGTGGTTAAAGAGGAGCTAAGACCTAAGTATAGCTTTCTCTTTACTATAGCATAATAGGAACAGGGCTTTCTAGTGACAGACAAGCTTACTGCACCTGCCAACACCTTGGATTTATGGTGGCTGCAGCTGAAGCAGAAGGGAACATTGGTAAAGTAAGCATAAAGTACGCATAACTGGGGTGGGGGAGAGGGCACGTAACAAAGACATTGTTACTTTGACCTGTTTGAACAAGGTTACAAAGTCTATTTAAGGTTTAATTTTTTTTTATGAAGTATGCATTTAGTCTGTAGTTGCGACATCACGAATAATGAGATTAAAACCAGTTCCAATTCAGCCATGAAATTAAGGTAATCATAGTTTCTGTTCTAGATCAGAACGTCTTGAGCTCGGTTTTTAATAGAATGTGATATACTGTATTACGCCCTGAAAACCAAACTATTATAAGGTCTACTCTACATGGACAATTGAGAGGATTTGACTGCCATGTGTTTACATTAAGGTGACCAGATTTTTAAAATGAAATCCGGGGAGATATTTTTTTTTACTAGTAATGGCAGCAATCAGCGACTCTCTGCCCGTCGCCACCGCCACCTGCCTCACAGACTGTTGAGTCTTATGCCGCGTACACACGACTGTTTTTCGGGTTCTAAAAACAATGTTTTTTTTAATGTCATTAAAAACGATCATGTGTGGGCTTCAGAGCATTTTTCGGGTTCTAAAAAAATTGCCAATTTTTTTTTTCGAACATGCTTTTTACGACGTTTTTAACGTTGTCGTTTTTAAGGTTGTAAAAAAAATGGTCGTGTGTGGGCTTTAACGACTAGAAAAATCCACGCATGCTCTTTAGAAGCAAGTTATGAGATGGGAGCGCTCCTTCTGGTAAAACTAGCGTTTCGTAATGGAGTAAGCACATTCATCACGCTATAACAGACAGAAAAGCGTGAATCGTCGTTTACAAACACAAAATCAGCTAAAGCAGCCCAAAGGGTGGCACCATCTTAATGGAACATCCCCTTTATAGTGCCGTCGTACATGTTGTACGTCACAGCGCTTTGCTAGAGCATTTTTTTTCCACGATCGTGTGTAGGCAAGGCCGTTTTAATGATCGGGTTGAAAAAAACTTTGTTTTTTCTAGACCCTTAAAAACTTTGTTTTTTAGAACCCAAAAAAAACGGTCGTGTGTACGGAGCATCACTCTCCGGGCCCTGGCTACTACTGGGTGGGGATCGGAGGAAGATCACTCCACCAGGGAAGGCAAAGAGATAAACAGGCAGGTGGCTGGCCGGGACTTGAGCCAAGCCAGAAGAACAGCGAGCGGAGCTGAATGGGCATGCACCCAAAACTGAAGAAATATTCCCTCTGCTCTGACCAGCACATGATCATCAAAAAGGGGCACGGATAATAGAAAAAAATACACCCCCCTAAGCTAGAAGGAGCGGCGGAGCGGGGGTGTGTAATTCAGAATAATTTTTTTTTATTCTGCATTGACTCTCTTTGAAATTGCCCCAGCCCCTGTTCAAATCCAATCCAGGGACAAAAAACGGGGACAGTGTCCCCAATCCAGGGACTGTCCCCGGGAACCGGGGATGTCTGGCCACCCTAGTTTACATGCACATGAGATTCATTTGCAATGTTTTCCCATTGGCCTATATGGAGGATTAAATGAGGATTTAACCCTTTCTCTGCCAGGCCCTGTGCTCCATTTTTACCCTCAGGTGGCCAGACTATTTTTGCAATTTTTCCTTTGCTTTTTTATTTTTAATTTATAAAGTTTGTAAAAGACCCTCCAAACCATATATTTTCTGAGAGCACATGACCAGTAGAATAAAAAGAAGGTGCTACAGAGGTTTAAAGTCCCACGATATTTGTGCAAATGTTTATCAAAACAATATTTTTACAAAAAATCCACTAAAATCATGATTAGCAAATAAATGCACAAAAATAAAAGCTTAACCTGTATTGAGTTAATAAGTAACAAATATTTGTAATTTTTACATTGCGTCTTTTTGCAAAATGGTGAAAATCTAACGTACGCAAAAATATAAATATCCAAATCTCTCAAAAAATCGGAAGGTTTTAATTTTTCCCTTACAGCTTTCAGAATTTGTGAAAGACCCCCAAAACCATATGTTTTCTGAAAGAATATGACCTGCAGAATAAAAAGAAGATGCTACAGATTTTTTAGACCCCACGGTATTTGCGCAAATCATTATCAAACCAATATTTTCGCAAAAAATACACTAAAAACATTGTTAGCAGATAAAAACACAGCTAATTTTACAAAATTCGTGCTAAATCCCAACTAAATATAAACTCTTAACTTGTATGAAGTTTTAATAAATAACAAAAATATATATATATTTTTACATTGCGCTTTTTTGCAAAATGGTGAAAATCGAATGTACGCAACAATTATTATTATTATTATTATACAGGATTTATATAGCGCCAACAGTTTACACAGCGCTTTACAACATCAGGGAAGACATTATAGTTACAATACAACAATGTAAATATCCAAATTTCTCTGACAATCTGAAGGTTTTAATTTTCCCTTGCAGCCTTTAGAATTTGTGAAAACCCCCAACACCATGTATTTTCTTAAAGCATATGATCTCTAGAATAAAAAGAAGCTGCTACTGATATTTTAGACCCTGCAGTATTAGCTAGGGGTGCAACGGATCAAAAAACTCACGGTGCGGATCGTTCCTCGGATCAGGAGTCACGGATCGGATCATTTTTCGGATCGGCAAAAAAAAAAAAAAATTCTCCCCCACTGTAATATCCACATCTCTCCCCCACTGTAATATCCACACCCCCCCACTGTAATATCCACATCTCCCCCCCACTGTAATATCCACATCTCCCCCACTGCAGTGGCGTCACTAGAGTTGGTGTCACCCGGTGCAGAAAAAAATGGTGCCACCCCCCCCCCCACCAACTATAGTCCCTCCTCAGTAAAGAAACTCCTCGGTGCAGACAACTCCCTCTCAGTACAGACACCCCCCCACTCAGTACAGACACCCCCCTCAGTACAGACACCCCCCCTCTCAGTACAAACACCCCCCCTCTCAGTACAAACACCCCCCTCTCAGTACAGACACGCCCCCAGGTAGTACAGACACGCCCCCAGGTAGTACAGACACATACCCCCACCCCTGGTGGTACAGACACATACCCCCCACCCCTGGTGGTACAGTCAGACACCCCCGCCCCCAGGTAGTACAGACAGACACGCCCCCAGGTAGTACAGACAGACACCCCCCCGGGGAGTACAGACAGACACCCCCCCCGGGGAGTACAGACAGACACCCCCCCGGGGAGTACAGACAGACACCCCCCCGGGGAGTACAGACAGACACCCCCCCGGGGAGTACAGACAGACACCCCCCTGGGGAGTACAGACAGACACCCCCCCGGGGAGTACAGACAGACATCCCCCAGGGAGTACAGCCAGGCACCCCCCCCAGGTAGTACAAACAGGCTCCCCCTGGTTGTACAGACAGACAGACCCCCCCAGGTAGTACAGACAGACCCCCCCAGGTAGTACAGACAGAAACCCCCCCAGGTAGTACAGACAGACACCCCAAGTAGTATGACTCCCAGTGGTGTGTCCCACGAGTGCGGGCTCCTCCTCCTCTGTGGGTGTAAACAGAGAGGATTGCCTCTGCCTGGTGTACCAAGATGGCCGCGGCTCTGGAGCTAGGCCGAAGCCGCGGCCTTTCCTAATGTTATGGCCGCGGCTCCGGAGCTAGGCCGAAACCGCGGCCATAACATTAGGAAAGGCCGCGGCTTCGGCCTAGCTCCGGAGCCACGGCCATAACATTAGGAAAAAATAAAATAGAAAAAGTGCAGCGCAAAACTCAAATATATAAATGATACTGGTATACTCAAACACCAATACCATAAGTGTGAATATTAATTTGCAGAAAAAATGAAAAAAAAAAAAAAAAAAAAAAATATTAAAAATTAAATACAATTCAAACAAACAGTCCAAAAGTCCATAAGTGTCAGAAGATGAGTGAATTAAACGAAAATAAATCTCCACCACGTGACAATCCACCAAAATTTTGAAGTGATCCCTCCACCGTTGTAGATGGCTACTCTCACCTTCATATATGGACCACTGAATTAACAGATGGTCAGTAAAGCAAATCAAATAGGCAGGTCATGAACAGGAACCAGGCTGATGTATTAGATCCTCATAAGACAACCAAACCGCAAAGGACAGGTGCATGTAAAGAGATAATCACAGACTAAGTGCTTACTGTTGCAATGTGTAGATTTATTCTTTAAAAGAAGCAAAAGTCAGGCTACTCACATTTGGCCAGACAAAAAACGGCATGAAGTAACAATCTTTAGGAATGAACAGCAGATGAGCGACGTGATGTTTCAGGCTCCTAAACCACCGGACGCGTTACGTTATATCAACTTCCTCAGCGGGGCGCCGCTGAGGAAGCGGCGCCGCCCCGCTGAGGAAGTTGATATAACGTAACGCGTCCGGTGGTTTAGGAGCCTGAAACATCACGTCGCTCATCTGCTGTTCATTCCTAAAGATTGTTACTTCATGCCGTTTTTTGTCTGGCCAAATGTGAGTAGCCTGACTTTTGCTTCTTTTAAAGAATAAATCTACACATTGCAACAGTAAGCACTTAGTCTGTGATTATCTCTTTACATGCACCTGTCCTTTGCGGTTTGGTTGTCTTATGAGGATCTAATACATCAGCCTGGTTCCTGTTCATGACCTGCCTATTTGATTTGCTTTACTGACCATCTGTTAACTCAGTGGTCCATATATGAAGGTGAGAGTAGCCATCTACAACGGTGGAGGGATCACTTCAAAATTTTGGTGGATTGTCACGTGGTGGAGATTTATTTTCGTTTAATTCACTCATCTTCTGACACTTATGGACTTTTGGACTGTTTGTTTGAATTGTATTTAATTTTTAATATTTTTTTTTTTTTTTTTTTTTCATTTTTTCTGCAAATTAATATTCACACTTATGGTATTGGTGTTTGAGTATACCAGTATCATTTATATATTTGAGTTTTGCGCTGCACTTTTTCTATTTTATTTTTTACTTGTTTAGGATTTTTGCGAATTTCCCTTAGTGTTCAGCTGGCATTACCAGTGATCTGAACCCTGGGGGTCTGTATCACATAAATACACTTTAATATCATCATTTTTTGATCTATATATTTGCACTGATTGCACCCTGTTTTTTATATATAACATTAGGAAAGGCCGCGGCTTCAGGCCTAGCTCCGGAGCCGCGGCAATCCGCGAATCACCCCCTTCGGATCACGGATCAACTGTGATCCGTTGCACCACTAGTATTTGCGCAAATGTTTATCAAACCAATATATTCACAAGAAATACACTAAAACCATTATTAGGAGATAAAAACACAGCAAATTTTACAAAATTGCTGCTAGATCCCTACTAAATTTAACCACTTGCTGACGGCCGTACGACTTTGTACGGCCTCAGCGCGGCTCCCAATCTCTAACAGGCCGTGTTTTTACGGCCTCTCCTTTACACGTTCCCCGCGCGCGCTCCCGAGCGCGCGGCGGGGAACTTCTGTACTGGCCGTGTCCCTTGGACACAGCCAGTCACAGATCGCCGTGAACGGCCAATCGGAGCGGCCGTTTCCTAGGCGATCTGTGCGGCCAATGAGAGATGATCTCATATGTTTACATATGAGATCATCTCTCATTCCCGGCTCTCGCAGACAGCGGTGCTGTCAGGGGAGAGAGGAGACGGATCTGTGTCTCTTGTACATAGAGACACAGATCGGTCACCCCCCCAGTCACCCCCCCTCCCCCACAGTTAGAACACTAATTAGGGTACACATTTAACCCCTTCCTCACCCCCTAGTGTTAACCCCTTCCCTGCCAGTCACATTTATACAGTAATTAGTGCATATTTATAGCACCGATTGCAGTATAAATGTGAATGGCGCCAAAAATGTGTCAAAAGTGTCCGATGTGTCCGCCATAACGTCGCAGTCCCAATAAAAATCGCAGATCGCCGCCATTTCTAGTAAAAAAAAAGCATTTATACAGTAATTAGTGCATATTTATAGCACTGATTGCAGTATAAATGTGAATGGCGCCAAAAATGTGTCAAAAGTGTCCGATGTGTCCGCCATAACGTTGCAGTCCCAATAAAAATCGCAGATCGCCGCCATTTCTAGTAAAAAAAAAAATTATACAGTAATTAGTGCATATTTATAGCACTGATTGCAGTATAAATGTGAATGGCGCCAAAAATGTGTCAAAAGTGTCCGACGTGTCCGCCATAACGTCGCAGTCCCAATAAAAATCGCAGATCGCCGCCATTTCTAGTAAAAAAAAAAAAATAATAATAATAATAATTCTGTCCCTTATTTTGTAGGCGCTATAACTTTTGCGCAAACCAGTCGCTTATTGCGATTTTTTTTTTTTTTACTAAAAATATGTAGAATACGTATCGGCCTAGACTGAGGATTAAAAAAAAACGTAAAAAAAAAAATTGAGCTATTTATTATAGCAACAAAGTAAAAATATTTTATTTTTTTTCAAAATTGTCGCTCTATTTTTGTTTATAGCGCAAAAAATAAAAACCGCAGAGGTGATCAAATACCACCAAAAGAAAGCTCTATTTGTGGGGAAAAAAGGACGTTAATTTTGTTTGGGAGCCACGTCGCACGACCGCGCAATTGTCAGTTAAAGCGACGCAGTGCCGAATCGCAAAAAGTCCTCTGGTCAGGAAGGGGTTTAAGTGCCCAGTAAGGAAGTGGTTAAAAGCTTAACCTGTATGGAGTTAATAATTAACAAATATTTGTACATTTTAAATTGCTCCTTTTTGCAAAATGGTGAAATTCAAACGTACCCAAAAAATTCTCTAATGCCACGTACACACGATCGGTTCATCCGATGAAAACGGACCGGATTTTTTCATCAGATATCCGATGAAGCTGACTTTCATCAGTCTTGCCTACACACCATCAGTTAAAAATCTGATCGTGTCCAACGCGGTGACGTAAAACACAACGATGTGCAGAGAAAAATAAAGTTCAATGCTTCCGAGCATGCGTCGACTTGATTCTGCGCATGCGTGGATTTTTGACCAATGGATTTCCCAACAGACGATCATTTTTTTCTATCGTTTTTTTAACCATCAGAATATTTTAAAACATGTTCTATTTTTTTTCACCGATGGGAAAAAAAACGATGGGGCCCACACACAATCGGTTCATCCAATGAAAATGGTCCATCGGACCGTTTTCATCAGACGAACCGATCGTGTGTACAGGGCATAACAATTTGAAGGTATTCATTTTTCACTTACAGTTTTCAGAATTTGAAAAAGACCTCACAAACCATACATTTTCGGAAAGCACATTAGAATAAAAAGAAGAATAAAAAGAAGGTTCTACTGATTTTTATGGCAGCAAGATATTTGCGCAAATGTTTATCAACTATCAAATATTTTTGCAAAAAAAAAAACTAAAATCATTAATAGTGTACATAAACACATAACAAAACATAACAACATTCCTGCTAAATTGCTACTAAAGCATCGTTCACATATGACATACTAAAGTGTACACCCATGGAGGGCCAAGTTTACCCGCACAGGGATGCACAGATGTTCCCTGCACCCCCGTACATGCAGTCTCATTTGTGTCAATCGGGATGCAACAGCTGCACAGGCATAGCTGCTGTTCCCAATCTGACATCCGTATGGGTGTGGATACCTGACTCCGAACGCAGACAGTGTGAGCTCAGGGACATGCATGAGGACCTACATGACCTACTGTGTCCGGCGCCTTTTTTGTGACTGCCTGGGGGGACGGGGGAGGCTGTTGTAAATGCACATGTGTCCGTTTACACCCGCTTGCATCCAATCCAGTCCAGTCCGCTAAAAACAGACTGATGGGGATTCTATTCCCCATCTATCTAGCAGATTGTATGGTATGGGCTGTGTCCGTGTCGGCTCTGCATCAGCGGAGTGGACACAGACCTGTTATCTGCCTGCTCAGCAGTTCTTTGGTGAGATATCAGAGGTCTAAACAGACCCCCATATCTTTTTTTTTTGAGACAGAGAAAGGGACTGAAGATAGTCCCTTTCTCTGTAGCACTTTACATGAATGGAATAGAGATTATATTCATTCATGAAATGACAGTCTGCTACATTGGATCACTCGCGTTTAGCTGTCAGTGAATATAGCAGAGATCGCTGCCTATATCCATTGTATGGTTTGGTATACACATATATACAGTAATTAGTGTTGGGGGAGAAGAAGGGGTAAAGGGGATAAGAGAGGAGAGTGGGGGGAGTAGTTATAAGTGGAAGTTAGCGGCAGGAGGTAGAGAGACAGGGAGGCGGCGGCGTGGGTGGGGGGTTCGGTCACATTAGTCATTAATAACTCTGATCAGTGGGTTGTAATCTGCTGATCAGAGTTATAGAATTGTTCAGCAGAGTCTGCTCAGTTCCAGCAGATAGATCCGGTCGTGTGTACGGCCTAGCGGACATTTCCCAGCGGATAAATCCGGTCGTCTGTACAGACTCACCGGATCAGTCCGTCCGCTCCCATCCCTCGCATGCGTCGTAATGATTCGATGCATGCGTGGAAGTATTTACCTTCCAGGTTCGCGCACGTCGGCGTGTCATCGTCGCGGCGACGGCGCGGCCACGTCACCGCAGATGTATTCCGCGGGGATTTCGATCTGATGGTGTGTACAGCCATCAGATCCAAATCTGCCAGAGGATTTATCCGCTGGAAACGGTCCGATATCCTCTCGTCTGTACGAGGCCTTATAGGAGAGTGAGATATGAGGTCCATACGGCATACGGACTTGGCCACCTGCGGGCACTTTTTAGGTCCGTACAGAATACGGACCTGGCAGTGAAAGGGTTAAATGGAGGATTAAACCTTAAAGTTACTCAGGGAAAGAAACAGATTCATTGTAATCCTTCCACACAGTCACCATATCTGACGAAACACCTGCACAGAACGTCACTTCCGTTACCAATTCTGACGGTCGCCATATCTGACGAAACACCTGCACAGAACGTCACTTCCGTTACCAATTCTGACAGTCGCCATATCTGACGAAACACCTGCACAGAACGTCACTTCCGTTACCAATTCTGACGGTCGCCATATCTGACGAAACACCTGCACAGAACGTCAATTCCGTTACCAATTCTGACGGTCGCCATATCTGACGAAACACCTGCACAGAACGTCACTTCCGTTACCAATTCTGACGGTCGCCATATCTGACGAAACACCTGCACAGAACGTCACTTCCGTTACCAATTCTGACGGTCGCCATATCTGACGAAACACACCTGCACAGAACGTCACTTCTGTTACCAATTCTGACGGTCGTCATATCTGACGAAACACCTGCATAGTTCTGGGGCCAACACCACTTGGCTAAAGCCAGTTGCAGGACACTTAGTTGTGTAAAGGTGGCATTCTTTCTATTGGCCACCAATGTAAGGGGCATTTTCCTACTGACCCTAATGAATTTGTTTTATCAGAGGCTCTTCAAGACAAATTTCAAGGACTCCTTTGGGGTAAAAAGGGAATTGCAGTGCTATAAATATACCGCAAGAACAGAAAAAGAAAATAAGTTGACATTGTCTCAGATGTATTCAGAAAATACATAACAATTAATTGCATAGATTTAAAGTGTTCTGCTAAGTACTGTGCGTTTTCACAGCTCCACAAACAGCAATTCCCACGTTGTTCAGCTGCGCTATTAGTGTCACCGCAGAGTATTGATGTATTTGTTCAGCCGCATATTAAGGATTCTAGCAAACAATCTATAAAGATATGATAATGTGGTGTAATAACATTTCTGAGATTAGAATGCTGAAACTATAAAGTGATATTTGTCAGAGGCTAAATCGCCTGCGTTTTTTTTTCTTTAATCTCATATACGTCAAACTGAGAACTAATTGGAACCGGCCTAGCTAGTCCATTCCTGTATTGTATCTAATATGAATACAAATCCAGCAGCGGAATGGACCCTTTGTCTCTCAAATGTTGGATCCCTCCCAAACGTCTCTAACTGGAATCACAAAAACATCCAATCTAATGCATTCTCATCTTATCTGACAAATCAAGGTGCAACTGACAAAATGCCAAGAATTGCCCAGATGCCAAAGCCTAGCTTGTCTGCCGTTACACTCGTTTTTGTAGGCACACTTATTTTTATTTGCAAGATAACAAATGCTATGTTTTTGGCAGGGCATGCTTATGAATAAAGCTATGATACAAATCAGAATATTGATGACGTTCATTCATATCATAAACTAGTGTACAAGGGAAAAGAAAAAGTTCCAGATGCGCTCAGTATATGAAAGTAAATAAATATTTTCACCATCCCAAGACTACTAGTGAGTGTGCCACATCCCTGTGTACATAGAAAAAATGAATAACCCCCAATTGGGACTTTAAATTGGCAACAACACTATACAACACTAAAACATACATTGACTATCAGAAAGTATTTTTGGATACTGGAGACAAAGGCCCAGATTCACAAAGCACTTGCGCCGACGTATAAGGCCCGTACTCAAGACCAAACATGTCTGCTGGGGGGAGTGGCCAATGACCATGATGTGAGGAAGTGCTTTGCCTGAGCTCTGTCCATGCTGCACACAATCCTACCTCAATCCTGCTGAACCGATTGCCATCCGAGGATTCCACCGATCCCTACAGCTTCCAGGAAGCCTTGTGCCCGTCGGGAGATGGTCAAATACGGCCCACCGATGGAGGAAGCCTCAGGATTCGTCCTGCAGCCCCCACCATGTGAAACTGGGAAAGATGGTGCTGGTCACCACCATGCTGCAGGCTTATGCAGCCAGCCATCCTCCTCCAGGGCTACACCGAGGCAAAAACCAGCAGGGAAGGGTGAGTCACACTGTTCACCCCCTATTCTGAGCCCAGAAGACCCCTTCCTCATATTACCAGCCAGGGACTCTGACCATGAGAACACTGACATGGATGCTGCTGATGTAGGCCCCACAGAGCCATCCCTGTCTCAGATCATGGCTGCCATCCAGCATAGCCATGCATCCCTGACCACTCAAATGGATTCTATTAAAACTGACTTATCCTTTCTGAAGCAGGATGTTCATAACCTCAGCCATAGAGTGTCTAATGCTGAACAACGCATCAGTACACTAGAGGATGAGACCCGTCCATTGCAGGGCTCTGTCAGGGAGCTGCGCCAGGCCCAGGAACACACTACAGATAGACTCACTAAAATGGAAGACCGTTTACGGAGGAGTAACCTTCGCTTCCTGGGGTTCCCAGAGGGGTCTGAGGGTAGGACCCCAGAAATGTTTATGGAAAGATGGCTGATCTCCACGTTTGGCGCTCCCACCTTCTCGCCACTATTCGCCATTGAACGGGCACACAGAGTCCCCATGCGCCCCCTTCCTCCTGGGGCCCCACCACGGGCCATGATTATCAAGCTGCTTCATTTCAGGGACAGGGAGGCTGTTCTCAGAGCTGCCAGGGAGAAGGGAAGAGTGTCCTTTAATGGAAGCGGAATAACCATTTTTCCTGATTTCTCAGTAGCCACACAAAAGCAACGGGCCACCTTCATTGCCATTAAACGCAGGCTCCGTGAGCTTCAGCTTCCCTATGGCATGCTGTATCCTGCCCGTCTAAGAATTATCTACCAGGGCAAGGCCTACTTCTTTACTGATCCTAAGGAGGCATCCCACTGGGTGGACACCCTGGGACGTCCGGAACGCAGGAACCAGGACCGAAGGTCGCCCCCACACTGAAAGTGAACATGCTGAGTATACTTTCCTTGACAACCCTTTTCTCAAATATTTTGGGGTGGTGGGGTACTCCCCTGTGCCATTGTTTGCACACTATTTGTCCAGCCTGGAGGGCTGTGGTCATCCTGTTCCTGCTGATGCATTTACTATTATTTTCTTTGCCTTTTCTACCCCCATTTTTTGAACACCTTACCTGATGTTTTTTGAATCCTCCATCCTGATTCGGGATCACCTGATATGTTTGTTCTGTGCAGTTGCGGACGGCAGCCAGCGTCTAAGGACCTCTACCACTTCTCAGGGATTGTTGTTGGGGGGTTTGAGTCATGGCCACCCCGCCTTGCAATTTTGGTTTTGGGAACAAAGCTCTCATATGTTTGGGTTTGGGAGCCGGGAGGGTTAGGGTGGGTTGGGCTGTTCAGGGACTTTTGTTCGGGACTGTTTTTGTGTTTTCTGCACTTTTTCTGAAATGCTGGTACTTGTTGTTGCATGTCTATCTATGGGCCGGACTAGCTGGCCTTGCTACTATGCACCTGATATTATGTATTGCTGGAGCATTGTTATATGTTTCTGACTTACTCCTTAGTGTACGCATCCCTCGTGGTGCGTCGGGCGCCAGTTTCTGGCCACTCCCGGCGTGCGGCGAGGAATGGGTTCCTCCAGCCTTACACTACATGCTTTTTCATGTCTAAATTACGTTTTGTGTCGTGGAATGTACGGGGGCTTAATTCAAAAGTGAAAAGATCGTTGATGTTTGAATATTTGGCACGTCATAATCCGCATGTGATCCTACTCCAGGAAACCCACCTCCAGGGCTCTAGAGTAATGGCCCTTAAACGGGCAAAAATCGCTTATGCTCTCCACTCCACATACTCTACTTATGCCAGGGGCACTTCCATCCTTATTGCCAAATCTGCACCAGTTGGCATTAAACATGTTAAGCTTGATCCTAATGGTTGCTTTGTGATTGTCGTTATGGAATTCATGGGTAAACCATATACGTTAACTAGCTTATATGCTCCGCCCCCATTCACTAAAGTATTCTTTGAGCGGGTAATGAACTCCATATTAGCGATAGCGGAGGGTCCCTTATTGATAGCGGGTGACTACAATACAGTATTGGATAATTCCATAGATAGGTTGCGTTGCTCTACACTACCTCCCACCCCCTTGGGATCCTTTTTAACTCAATTTGACTTGGTGGAGGTCTGGAGGTGGAAGCATGCGGATGGGAGGGAGTATTCTTGTCATTCTGAGTCTCACGGTACTTTATCCCGTATTGATTTATGTTTGGTCTCATCAGATCTGTTGAATTCGGTGACTGAGGTCAAGTACCTCCCTAGGGCGGTGTCTGATCATTCCCCTTTGTTGGTGGACCTCGCCCTGGGCACCTCTCCCTCCTCCTATCGAGTGTGGCGACTGAGCCCGTTATGGTTGGCGGATGAGGTTGTGGTGAACCAGTGTATGACAGAGATGGGTTCTTACTGGGTGACTAACAGGCAGAGCGCCTCAGTTCCGTTGGTGTGGGACGCCTTTAAGGCCACCACACGTGGCTCTTTTGCTGCGGCCATTGGTCAGACGCGCAAGGCCTCGCTATCGAGACTGACAGATGCAGAGAGGTCTCTCAGAGAGGCAGAGGCCGCTTATTCAGCGACCCCCTCTCCTGAGACACACGCCGCTTGGAAGCATGGGGCCAGGGAACTGGACCTGGTGCTTTTGGAGCGTACTCAGAAGAAGCTGCTGTATCAGAATCAGCGGATCTTTGAGTTTGGGGATAAAAACAGTCGCCTCCTGGCGTATCTCTCCAGACCGGACTACCAGCCTTGTAGTATACCTAGGATTAAGGATTCCGGGGGAATTGTAGTAGAACAGAATAAGGAGATCATGGAGGCCTTTGTCACATTTTATTCTTCCCTTTATGCTACTAGAGCACATTACACAATTGTGGAATTGGATGACTATCTTTCTGAAATCTCACTGCCTAGGCTTCAGGCCCAACAGGCGACACTCCTTGACGCTCCTCTGACGGCTGAGGAAATTGGGGAGGCTATCCAATCCTTTGCCAGAAACAAAACACCGGGATTGGATGGTTTCCCCATCGAGTGGTATATGCAGTACAGGGATCTGCTTGTGCCTCATCTGGGCAGGGTGTATGATTTTGCTATCAGGACGGGGCAGCTGTCGCCTTCTATGTCAGAGGCACTGATTGTCCTTATTCCTAAGCCACACAAGGATCACCTCCTCTGTGAATCTTACAGGCCGATCTCACTCATTAATTCGGACGTAAAAATTCTAGCAAAGGTACTTGCCCGGCGACTGAACACGGTCATTACTACCATTATTGGTGCAGACCAAACCAGGTTCATCCCGGGGCGATCGACCTCCATCAACCTACGTAGATTATTCACTAATCTGCAGGCAACCCATGAAGAGATGGGCTCTAGGGCCGTTCTGTCCTTAGATGCACATAAGGCATTTGACTCGGTCGAATGGCCTTACCTGCTGGAGGTCCTGGCGAAGTTTGGATTCGGCAATACCTTTATCAGGTGGGTGCAACTACTGTACTCGAAGCCCACTGCTAGACTAAGAGTGAACGCAGCCATATCTGATCCCTTTCCAATAAAGAGAGGCACCAGACAGGGGTGCCCTCTGTCGCCGCTGCTCTTTGCGCTGGCAATAGAGCCTCTGGCGGCGTTGGTGAGGTCCTGTGGGGCAGTCGCGGGGCTGACGATCGGGGGTCTAGAGGAGAAGGTATCTCTCTACGCTGATGACATGTTAATATACTTGTCGGACCCCCAGTCGTCCCTCCCGGCCCTGCTGGATCTCATTGGGAGGTTTGGCCACTTTTCGGGATTCCAGGTTAATTGGGACAAGTCCATTCTGTTTATGATGGACCAGGCGACGTCGGTCCGGCTACCACCATCTTGTCCACTACAGATAGTCAGCTCCTTCCGGTACTTGGGAGTCATAATACAACATCCCATGGCCTCCTATGTCAAGACTAATTTAGACCCCCTCATAGGGCGCTTGAAAACTACTTTCAAAACCTGGGCTAATCTTCCATTAACATTACTGGGTAGAATTAATATTTTTAAGATGATTTTCTTGCCACGATTTCTGTATGTTTTGGGTAATTCGCCAGTGTATGTCACAAAAAATAAATTCAAAGAGATAGATTCCATCCTCACCTCCTTTTTGTGGGGAGGGGGGGCGGTCAGGATTGCCAAGGACACCCTTCAGTTACCAGTACTGGAGGGCGGATTGGCCCTCCCCTGCCTTCAAATGTATTATATTGCCTCTCAATTGGCCCACGTATACTGGTGGTTTTACCCCGAAGCCAACAATGCAGCCACTGCATTGGAGGCAGCCATCCTCACCTCCTATGAATCCCTGCAAAATTTGATTCATCGTATGTCCCTTGGGGGGCGGGAGGGAACGAGTATTATAGCTATGACTCTACGGATTATTAAACTCACTAAATTGCAAGTCCCCTCCAGCAGTAATACATACTCACCGAACACTCCACTGTGGGGGAATCCGAACCTTCCGGAATTTTTCCGTAGATCGGATGGGGGATACTGGTCGAAAAGGGGGGTAAAAACTATTTTACATCTGTTCTCAGGCAATGTGTTTCGTACTTTTGAGGAATTTCGTAGAGACTTTAATCTGCCACGCACGGCTTACTTCCTTTACCTACAGATACGCCACACTGCAGCAATGCAGTTTGGCCTTCGTAACATAGTCATCCAGCTTTCTCGGCTGGAGCGACTACTAACTGACCCCTCGCACACCAAGTTAGTCTCCTGCACACTACGACTCAAAGGCTGAGCAAAGCGGCTGCTAGCTGGAGAGCCGACATCCCTGAACTGACGGAGGAGATCTGGCAGGAGGTATTGCCCCTCCAGGTCCCCTCTGTCATTTCGTCCCGTGACAAGGTAATACAGACCAAACTGTTATATAGATCCTACTTCACACCATGCTTACTGTTCAAACTGAGCAGAATCCCCTCAGCGCTATGCTCCCGATGCGGCGCGGCCGATGGCACGTTCTTTCATATGATGTGGGAGTGTGCTCCGATTAGGAAGTTCTGGTCGGAGGTCACGGCCTTCATTAGCTCGCTGACTGAGATACCCAATATATGTAATCCTCTGAGGTGTTTACTGGGCCACATTGATGACGAGACTATATCTAAGAATATGCAAACCTTCCTGCGGATAGTACTGTTCTATGCTAAGAAGTCTATAACCTTCCACTGGAAGTCTCCATCCTTACCTACCATTACCTTTTGGCTCACCACCATCAATCGTGCTATACCGCTGTATAAGATGACATATGAGGCCAGAGGGTGTCCAAAAAAATTCTTGAAGGTCTGGGGCTCTTGGGTTGATTCCGAGAGCACCATACCTCCTGCTCCTTGAACTTTGACTGATACCTCGGCCCGTTGAATAGATCTAAGTGAGTAAATTAACGATTCTGTTGTTTTTCTCCCACCTTTCTCTGTGTGTTTTTATGAAAATGCTCAATGTGTACCAGCTACCAAAGTTTTGTAAAATGATGTACCGGGCGATGTTCGCCTAGGATGTGTGTTTGTTGTATTGTCTGTTTTGTATGTACAAAAATTTCAAAATAAACATTTACCTTTAAAAAAACATGTCTGCTGAAACTGGTCCGCGGACCAGTTTCAGCAGACATGTTTGGCCGTGTGTAGGCCCGAGCGGACCATTTTCGGGCGGATCGGACAGGTTTCCAGCGGACAACTGTTTCCTGGACTTGCTTTAAAACAGTCCGCTGGAAACCTGTCCGCCCGGACATGTACGGTCGTCTGTACAGACCTACCGTACATGTCCTGCCGCCCGCCATCCCTCGCATGCGTCGAATGACTTCGACGCATGCGTGGAAGCATTTTAAAGGCAGGCCGCCCACGTCGCCGCGTCATTGTCGCGGCGACACCGCGGACACGCCCCGCGTATTGTTTACGCGCGGACCTCTGTTCGATGGTGTGTACAGCCATCGAACAGAAGTCCCCGGGCAGTCCCCGGGCAGACATGTCCAATGAAAACGGTCCGCGGACCGGTTTCATCGGACATGTCTGCTCGTGAGTACTCGGCCTAACAGGTTACGCCGACGTAAGGGCAAATGTGCGCCGGTGTATGTGTGCGCCAGACCCACAAACAAATATGCGCCCAAAAACAGGCTACACGCCGCCGACGTAGCTTGCACGCGCCGGCGTAGGGTGGGCGCACATTTAGGCTGGGCGCATGGTGCCGCTCCCATTGATTAGCCATCAAAACATGCAAATGAGGGAAATAAGGCGATTCACGAACGTGTGCCCGGCGCATGCTACGCGAGATGCGCGTAAGTTGTACGGCCGGCGTAAAGTTATTCCCCATAAAGGAGGGGCAACCCGGCAACAGACATGCACAGGTCTGCATCAGGGAACACAAGCCGGCGTATTGTGTGTTGGACGTGTGTCTGGCTGGGCGTACGTTATGTTCATGGCGTACGCAGTGATCTGGCGTAGCTTAGGCAGTTTTGCCGGCGTGGTTGTAAGCAGGCGCATGGGGTGCTGTGCTTGCGTCCACGTCACGGCGCATGCGCAGTTCATGATATGTACCTGTCTGGCGCTCGGCCCATCATTTGCATGGGGTCATGGCTCATTTGCATGGGTTCACACCCACTTCCACCTACGCCGACGTGTGCCTTCGAAACCCACGCCACGCTGGCGCAGCGTTGGGAGCACTGGCTTGCTGAATGCAATGCTTGCCTCTCTGCGCTGCGTTGGCGTAGCGTACAGTGTTTGCTCTCTGTGAATCTGGGCCAAACTACTCAATATACGTACTTCTATATTCTTTTGCAAGACTTTGTGTTAATTGTATTTGCGTTGTATGTCAATGTATGTTTTAGTAATCATCTTGTGATGATTTTTGATTCTTATTTTTATTTTGTATAAATTAACCACTTTCCGACCGCCTCCTATACTTTTACGTTGGCAGAATGACACGGCTGCACAAAGTAACGTATATTTACGTTACTTTGAATTTCGTGCCATATGGGTGCGCGCGCACCACTGCCGTGAGCTCCGTGACCGTGCCCGCGGGACCCGCAAACTCCATGTCCGCATGTGTCCCATGATCAGGTTACAGAGCAGCAGAACGGGGAGAGGTCAGTGTAAACAAGGCATCTCCCGGTTCTGCCTAGTGATAGGACACTGAACGTCTGCTCCCTCTCATCGGGAGCAGTGATCAGTGTTGTGTCACTCGTAGCCACGCCCGCTAACAGTTAGAATCACCCCCTAGGACACACTTAACCCCTTCCTAGCCCACTAGTGGTTAAACCCTTCACTACCAGTCACATTTATACAGTTCAAAATATCAAAAAGTGAGAAATTCAGCGCTGGGATATAAAGATTAAACTAAAATACAAGTATGCAAGCCAGCACTGAGGATAAATTCAAAAAAATTCCCAAAGCATATAGTAGTGAATAAGTGCAGCGCAAAAAATTAAAATAAATTACAATAAACGATAATATATATGAAACAATAATATAAAACAATAATAATTGGCCAGTGAGATAAATGTCCAAGTGTCCAAACAATCCTTAAATAAGTGTAAAACACACACTGAAATCCAACAGGAGTGAGAGTGAAGAGGAAGCACCAAAGAAATCCACCACCGCAGATAAGATGGACTCTCACCTCATTGCTTCGACCCAAAAGAGTCACAAAGCATGTCAGCAAAAACCTCCAGTCAGATCCAGCCTCCATACGGAACCACCATACCACAGGGATATCAGCAGGCCACCATATATAAAGGATACACAAAAGAAAATCTAGTGCTCTCTGTATACTGGTTTTATTGAAGGAGAGGTAAAAAGGAATGGCACTCACATTTAAAAACACTCGCGGAGCCGAGTGTATACTGTAACAGTAGAGAACTCAGCAACGATGATCGGGGTGACGTCTTGCGTAGCTCCTCCCCTTACGTACGCGTTACGTCCCGGGGGCGGGACTTCATCAGCGTCAGGTGGAGCGAGTACACTCGACGTCCCCAATGGCCAAATCTATATAGTAGTCCTGTGCGCCCAGCAGCCAATCAGAGCCCTCGTTGATGCGGCCAATCAGAGACTCACAAAATAAAAACATCCGGGTCATGACATTCATGGATGCGGCCAATAGTGAATTAACATTGAGCAACAACATCCGGGGCAGGCTAGTAGAGTCACAGGAAAAAGCGGAAATGAATAGCTATGATAATAATAAAGCAAACGGGACCCCATCAGGCTTAATGGCAAAAAGGAATTAAAGCCAAAACCTCATTCAAACAGGTCCAGCAGCTAATAATAGCTAATTCTCGCACATAATAGATAATTAAAAAACATTTATAAAAAGGCAGACGTCATCCACGATCATCATCACTTTACAATGGCTATTTATAGCACTAAATTACATTACATTAAAAAATGAAAAGGACCTATTCAAGTCACTTAATACTAACCAATTGCAGCATTAAAATTACATTAAATAATATAAACCTATATCTATGCAAATGACATATTAAAAACACATATTACAAACTAAATTTATCATATATTAAAAACTAGTAACATAAAAACTGATAGTTTAAAAATATTTTAGTAAAAACAATACACTGTTACCCCTGATAATTTACCGATTGGAAATAAAACAGTTTAAGTCGAACTCCACGTTAAGGCCCCTAGGGGAGGCAACCTTGAGCTCATAGATCCAATACGATTCGCGACGGCTTAATTGGCGAATGAAGTGACCACCCCTCCAGTGTTTGGACACTTTTTCTATTCCCCAGAATTTTAAACCTTTGGGGTTACGGTCATGATGCTGTCTGAAGTGTTTAGACACACTATGTGTTCTGACCCCTCTTTTGATACAGCTAATGTGTTCTCCTACACGAATATGTAAAGCACGTGAAGTCCGACCGACATACTGCAACCCGCATTCACACTCCAACATATAAATGACTCCTTCAGTGTCACAAGTGACAAGCTGTTTGATGGTATATTCTGTGCGAGTTACAGTAGAACTAAATTGTTTCCGTTTTTTGATGTTATTCTTCACGTGTTTACATGTGGCACACCTCCCACAGGCATAAAAACCTGATAAGAAGTTAAATAACCGAGGTCTGGGTATAATTGGTGGGTCAATGACCCCCGGGGCTATAAGATCCCGCAAAGCTGGGGCTTTCTTATAAACGAATTGGGGCCGCTCTGGCAGAACTGGTCCCAGAACGGTATCACCCTTCAAGACTGCCCAATGCTTGACAATTATACGTTCAAACTTCTTGTGTTGGATATTATAATCCAATAAGATTTTATGGTTAATATTTGCCTCAATAACTGTAGGGTCACACGGTTTATCAGCAATAATTACATCCCTATCCATTAAACGTACCCTTTCGATTTCCTGATCAATATCTGAAGTAGAATAGCCCTTCTGGACAAATCTTTGGGCAAGAACCTGCGATTGTGTTAAAAAATCAGCCTCAATAGTACAATTTCTGCGCAACCTCACGAACTGGCCCCTAGGTATATTACATAGCCAGAGCCTATGATGGCAACTGGACAACGGTATATATCCGTTGCGGTCCGTGACTTTAAAAAAATTCCTGGTTAGTAAATGGTTATCGCTTTTAAAAATCTCAAGATTCAAAAAGGTGATTTTTTCACATGAAACTGTCCATGTAAGAACAATGTTCTTGGAATTGGCATTAAGTCGGTCCATAAAATGCTGGAGGCTAATCCTATCCCCCTCCCACACCATAATCAGATCATCTATGTACCGTTTGTAACATAGAAGCTGTGGGGGGCGGTTTCCGAACACTGTTTCTTCCTCCCAGTGGGCCATAAACAAATTGGCCACACTGGGAGCGAAGCGAGCGCCCATAGCAACACCTCTTTGCTGTAAATAAAAGTTCTTATTATACCAGAAATAGTTTTTTAAAAAGCATTTTTATAGCACTGATCACTGTATAAATGTGAATGGTCCGCCATAATGTTGCAGTCAGGATAAAAATCACTGATCGCCATCATTATTAGTCAAAAAAATATATTAAACTATCCCCTATTTTGTAGACGCTATAACTTTTGCGCAAACCAATCAATAAAGGCTTATTGCATTTTTTTACCAAAAATATGTAGAAGAATACGTATCGGCCTAAACTGAGGAAACATTTTTTTTTTTATATATTTTTTGGGATAATTATTATAGAAAAAAAGTCAAAAATATTGCTTTTGTTTTCAAAATTGTCTCTCTATTTTTGTTTAAAGCGAAACAAATAAAATCCACAGAGGTGATCAAATACCAAATAAGAAAGCTCTATTTATGGGAAAAAAGGGACGTCAATTTTGTTTGGGAGCCACGTTGCACGACCGTGCAATTGTTTGTTAAAATGCCGCAGTCCCTAATAGTGGCCCGGTCCTTTGGCAGCCAAATCCTCCGGGGGTGAAGTGGTTAAACTATTTTTATATATTCTATAGTGTTGTTGCCCATTTAACCACTTAAGCCCCGGACCAATACGCTGTCTAAAGACCCAAGGTGTTTTTACAATTTGTCACTGCGCTGCTTTAACTGGTAATTGCGCGGTCATGCAATGTTGTACCGAAACGAAATTTGCGTCCTTTTCTTCCCACAAATAGAGCTTTCTTTTGATGGTATTTGATTGCCTATGCGATTTTTATTTTTTGCGATATAAACGGAAAAAGACCGAAAATTTTGAAAACAAAAGATTTTTCTTATAACAAAAAGTAAAAAATATCGAATAAACTAAATTTTAGTCAAACATTTAGGCCAAAATGTATTCAGCCACATGTCTTTTGTAAAAAAAATCGCAATAAGCGTATATTTATTGGTTTTCGCAAAAATTATAGCGTCTACAAACTAGGGTACATTTTCTGGAATTTACACAACTTTTATTTTATGACTGCCTATCGCATTTCTTGAGGTGCTAAAATGTCAAGGCAGTACAAAACCCCCCCAAATGACCCCATTTTGGAAAGTAGACACCCCAGGGAAACTGCTGAGAGGCATGTTGAGTCCATTGAATATTTTTTTTTTTTGTCCCAAGTGATTGAATAATGACAAAAAAATAAAAATAAAAAAAAAATTACAAAAAGTTGTCACTAAATGATATATTGCTCACACATGCCATGGTTATATGTGGAATTGCACCCCAAAATACATTCTGCTGCTTCTTCTGAGTACGGGGATACCACATGTGTGGGACTTTTTGGGAGCCTAGCCACGTACGGGACCCCGAAAACCAAGCACCGCCTTCAGCATTTCTAAGGGCGCAAATTTTTGATTTCACTCCTCACTACCTATCACAGTTTCGAAGGCCATAAAATGCCAAAATAGCACAAAACCCCCCCAAATGACCCCATTTTGGAAAGTAGACACCCCAAGCTATTTGCTGAGAGGCATGTCGAGTCCATGGAATATTTTATATTTTGACACAAGTTGCGGGAATATGACAAACTGATTTTTTTTTGCACAAAGTTGTCACTAAATGATATATTTCTCACACATGCCATGGTTATATGTGGAATTGCACCCCAAAATACATTCTGCTGCTTCTCCTGAGTACGGGGATACCACATATGTGGGACTTTTTGTGAGCCTAGCCGCGCACGGGACCCCGAAAACCAATCACCACCTTCAAGATTTCTAAGGGCATAAATTTTTGATTTCACTCCTCACTACCTATCATAGTTTTGAAGGCCATACAATGCCAAGATGGCACACAACCCCCCCAAATGACCCCATTTTGGAAAGAAGACACCCCAAGCTATTTGCTGAGAGGCATGTTGAGTCCATGGAATATTTAATTTTTTTTGCCCCAAGTGATTGAATATTGACCAAAAAAATAAATAAAAAATAAATTACAAAACGTTGTCACTAAATGATATATTTCTCACACATGCCATGGTTATATGTGGTATTGCACCCCAAAATACATTCTGCTGCTTCTCCTGAGTACGGGGATACCACATGTGTGGGACTTTTTGGGAGCTTAGCCGCGTACGGGACCCCGAAAACCAATCACCACCTTCAAGATTTCTAAGGACATACATTTTTGATTTCACTCACACAAATCTTGAAGGCGGTGATTGGTTTTCGGGGTCCCGTACTTGGCTAGGCTCCCAAAAAGTCCCACACATGTGGTATCTCCGTACTCAGGAGAAGCAGCAGAATGTATTTTGGGGTGCAATTCCACATATAACCATGGCATGTGTGAGAAATATATCATTTAGTGACAACGTTTTGTAATTTTTTTTTTTTTTTTTTTTTGGTCAATATTCAATCACTTGGGGCAAAAAAATGTAATATTCCATGGACTTAACATGCCTCTCAGCAAATAGCTTGGGGTGTCTTCTTTACAAAATGGGGTCATTTGGGGGGGTTGTGTGCCATCTTGGCATTTTATGGCCTTCAAAACTATGATAGGTAGTGAGGAGTGAAATCAAAAATGTATGCCCTTAGAAATCTTGAAGATGGTGATTGGTTTTCGGGGCCCCGTACGTGGCTAGGCTCCCAAAAAGTCCCACACATGTGGTATCCCCGTACTCAGGAGAAGCAGCAGAATGTATTTTGGGGTGCAATTCCACATATAACCATGGCATGTGTGAGAAATATATCATTTAGTGACAACTTTGTGCAAAAAAAAATCAGTTTATCATATTCCCGCAACTTGTGTCAAAATATAAAATATTCCATGGACTCGACATCCCTCTCAGAAAATAGCTTGGGGTGTCTACTTTCCAAAATGGGGTCATTTGGGGGGTTTTTGTGCTATTTTGGCATTTTATGGCCTTCGAAACTGTGATAGGTAGTGAGGAGTGAAATCAAAAATTTACACCCTTAGAAAGCCTGAAGGCGGTGATTGTTTTTTGGGGTCCCGTATGCGGCTAGGCTCCCAAAAAGTCTCACACATGTGGTATCCCCGTACTCAGGAGAAGCAGCAGAATGTATTTTGGGGTGTAATTCCACATATGGGGGGAGTATGTTTTGCGCGTGGGTGTAAGCGTTACTGGCACTAACTAGCTACCTAGCGGCACCAGCGACACTAATACAGCGATCAGAAAAATGATCGCTTAGTGATGCTGGCAATAGGGGGGTGAAAGGGTTAACTCTAGGGACAATCAGGGGTTAAAACCTTTATTAGAAAATGTATGGGGGGTACCTAACGCTATAAAAACCTAGCGGGCGAACCTCAAAAAATAACTAGCTACCTAGCGGCACTAATACAGCGATCAGAAAAATGATTGCTTAGTGACGCTGGTAATAGGGGGTAAAAGGGTTAACTCTAGGGGCAATCAGGGGTTAAAACCTTTATTAGAAAATGTATGGGGGTACCTAACGCTATAAAAACCTGGCGGGCGAACCTCAAAAAATAACTAGCTACCTAGCGGCACCAGCGACACTAATACAGCGATCAGAAAAAAAACGATCGCTTAGTGACGCTGGCAATAGGGGGTGAAAGGGTTAACTCTAGGGGCAATCAGGGGTTAAAAACCTTTATTAGAAAATGTATGGGGGTACCTAACGCTATAAAAACCTGGCGGGCGAACCTCAAAAAATAACTAGCTACCTAGCGGCACCAGCGACACTAATACAGCGATCAGAAAAACGTTCGCTTAGTGACGCTGGCAGTAGGGGGTGAAAGAGTTAACTCTAGGGGCAATCAGGGGTTAAAACCTTTATTAGAAAATGTATGGGGGTACCTAACGCTATAAAAACCTGGCGGGCGAACCTCAAAAAATAACTAGCTACCTAGCGGCACCAGCGGCACTAATACAGCGATCAGAAAAACGATCGCTTAGTGACGCTGGCAATAGGGGGGTGAAAGGGTTAACTCTAGGGGCAATCAGGGGTTAAAACCTTTATTAGAAAATGTATGGGGGTACCTAACGCTATAAAAACCTGGCGGGCGAACCTCAAAAAATAACTAGCTACCTAGCGGCACGAGCGACACTAATACAGCGATCAGAAAAACGATCGCTTAGTGACGCTGGCAAAAGGGGGGTGAAAGGGTTAACTAGGGGGTGATCAAGGGGTTAAAAGTGTTAGGTCCAGTGTAGCCCCCTACCCCCCCCCCCCCAATAAAGGTTTTAACCTCTTGATCACCCCCTAGTTAACCCTTTCACCCCCCTTTTGCCAGCGTCACTAAGCGATCGTTTTTCTGATCGCTGTATTAGTGTCGCTCGTGCCACTAGGTAGCTAGTTTTTTTTTTGAGGTTCGCCGCCATGTTTTTATAGCGTTAGGTACCCCCATAAATTTTCTAACGCTATAAAAACATGGCGGCGAACCTCAAAAAAAAACTAGCTACCTAGTGGCACGAGCGACACTAATACAGCGATCAGAAAAACAATCGCTTAGTGACGCTGGCAAAAGGGGGGTGAAAGGGTTAACTAGGGGGTGATCAAGGGGTTAAAAGTGTTAGGTCCAGTGTAGCCCCCTACCCCCCCCCCCCCAATAAAGGTTTTAACCTCTTGATCACCCCCTAGTTAACCCTTTCACCCCCCTTTTGCCAGCGTCACTAAGCGATCGTTTTTCTGATCGCTGTATTAGTGTCGCTCGTGCCACTAGGTAGCTAGTTTTTTTTTTGAGGTTCGCCGCCATGTTTTTATAGCGTTAGGTACCCCCATAAATTTTCTAACGCTATAAAAACATGGCGGCGAACCTCAAAAAAAAACTAGCTACCTAGTGGCACGAGCGACACTAATACAGCGATCAGAAAAACAATCGCTTAGTGACGCTGGCAAAAGGGGGGTGAAAGGGTTAACTAGGGGGTGATCAAGGGGTTAAAAGTGTTAGGTCCAGGGTAGCCCCCTACCCCCCCCCCCAATAAAGGTTTTAACCCCTTGATCACCCCCCTAGTTAACCCTTTCACCCCCCTTTTGCCAGCGTCACTAAGCGATCGTTTTTCTGATCGCTGTATTAGTGTCGCTCGTGCCGCTAGGTAGCTAGTTTTTTTTGAGGTTCGCCGCCATGTTTTTATAGCGTTAGGTACCCCCATAAATTTTCTAACGCTAAAAAAAACATGGCGGCGAACCTAAAAAAAAACTAGCTACCTAGCGGCACGAGCGACACTAATACAGCGATCAGAAAAACAATCGCTTAGTGACGCTGGCAAAAGGGGGGTGAAAGGGTTAACTAGGGGGTGATCAAGGGGTTAAAACCTTTATTGGGGGGGGGGGGGCTATCCTGGACCTAACACTAACTGCCTGACACTAACTGCCTGTCACACTGAAACTAAATGCAGTGATCAGTAAATGATCACTGCAATTTAGTGACAGTGTGACAGGGGGGGGCTGGTGGGGGCAATCGGGGGGTGACCGGGGGGGGGATCGTAAGCCTATGTGTACAGGTGTCAGTGTAGTGCTTGTGTACTCACTGTGTGATGTCTCCGCTCCTCCGCCGGACGAAAATACCGGCGGGAGGAGCGGTGACATCACTTCCTCCTCTGCCTGTGTTTACAATGCAGGCAGAGGAGGGCGGGGGAGGAAGCTGATTGGCTGGGGAGCGATCCGGAGGGGGCGGACAAAAACGAACTGCCGCCCCCGCATCCCGGATCGCTCCTGAAGATTACCGACCCGCGCCATGTACCGGGGGGGGTCCCGATCGGACCCCCCACCGCCGTCAAGCAGAGGACGTACAGGTACGTTGATGTGCCTGTCCGTGCCATTCTGCTGACGTATATGTACATGAGCAGGTCGGCAAGTGGTTAAAGTCCCAATTGGGGGTTATCCAATTTTTCTAAGTATATGAAAGTAAGAGCCGGTTCACATAGGATCAGCACGACTTGCCAAGCGACTCGGCAAGGCGATCTGCCCACGACTTTAGAGGCGACTTGCAAAATGACTTATGTATTGAATTCAATGCAAGTCGCCTGAAGTTGTCCCAAAGTAGTACAGGAACCTTTTTCTAAGTCGGAGCGACTTGAGTGGCTCCTATTAGAACGGTTCCATTGTACAGAACGGAGCGCGACTTGTCAGGTGGCTTAGTCGCCTGACGAGTCACGCCTGTGTGAACCGGCTCACACGGTCAATCCATCCGATGAGAATGGTCCGACGGATGGTCTGATGTGCGTACACACCATCAGTTCAAAGTCCAATCGGGTCAGAACGTCGTGACGTAAAACACACAACGTGCTGAAAAAAACGAAGTTCAATGCTTCCAAGCATGTGTCGACTTGATTCTAAGCATGCGCGGGTTTTGAACCGATGCTTTTGTGTACTAACCATCGGTTTGGATCTATTGGTCAGCGGTCCATCGGTTCGATTTTAAAGCAAGTTCTCTAATTTTGTCCGAAGAGCAAAAGACCGATGGGGCGTACACACGGACGGTTTGGACCAATGAAACTGAACTTCGGTCCCTTTTCATCGGTTTGGACCGATGGTGTGTACGCGGCCTCAGTGTAACAGAACAAGAGATGATTTTTAGTGTTAGAAAGTACAGCCATGGCCAAATGTTTTGAGAATGACGCAAATGACACAAATAATAATTTTCACAAAGTCTGCTGCTTCAGTGTTTTAAGATCTTTGTCAGATGTCACTATGGTAGTATAATTACAAGCATTTTAAAATCAAAGGCTAGGGTTAGGGGTTAGGGTTTCCCATTGAAGAATAAGGCTAGGACTCAGGAATTGGACCAGGGACCTCCCCCAGAGGTCAAAGGTAAAATGGTGGGTTCCCAGAGGTCAAAGGTCACAGGGCGTGGCTGACCCACCCCCACCAAAGTGTACCGCCTACCCCAACTAATTGGGAAATGAACAAGTCGGGGACAATTACATTAGGTTTATGCAAATAGTCAATATTTGCAGTGTTGACCCTTCTTTTTCAAGACCTCTGCAATTCGCCCTGGCATGCTGTCAATCAATTTCTGGGCTACATCTTGACTGATGGCAGCCCATTCTTGCATAATCAATGCTTGTAATTTGTCAGAATTTGTGTTTTTTTTGTTCACCCGCCTCTTTAGGATTGACCACAAGTTCTCAATGGGATTAACTGCTTGCCGACCAGCCGCCGCAGTTTTATGGTGGCAGGTCGGCTCTGCTGGGCGATAGCACGTAGATCTATGTCATCTCTCCCAGCAGCCTGACTCCCATGAGCGTTCCCGGCGATTGCAATCACCGCCGGGCACCCGCGATCGCTCGTTACAGAGCGAGAACCGGGAGCTGTGTGTGTAAACACACAGCTCCCGGTCCTGTCAGAGGAGAAATGCCTGACCGTCTGTTCATACAATGTATGAACATCGATCAGTCATTTCCCCTAGTGAGTCCACCCCCCCTACAGTTCGAACACACCCAGGGAACATACTTAATCCCTTCCCCGCCCCCTAGTGTTAACCCCTTCAATGCCAGTGGCATTTTTATAGTAATCAATGCATTTTTATAGCACGGATCGCTATAAAAATGCCAATGGTCCCAAAAATGTGTCAAAAGTGTCCGAAGTGTTCGCCATAATGTCGCAGTACCGAAAACAAAATCGCTGATCGCCTTCATTACTAGTAAAAAAAAAAATATTAATAAAAATGCCATAAAACTACACCCTATTTTGTAAACGCTATAACTTTTGCGCAAACCAATCAATAAACGCTTATTGCAATTTTTTTTTTGAAGAATACATATCGTCCTAAACTGAGGAAAAAAATTGCTTTTTTATATATTTTTGGGGGATATTTATTATGGTAAAAAGTCAAAAATATTCATTTTTTTCAAAATTTTCGCTCTATTTTTGTTTATAGCGCAAAAACTAAAAACCGCAGAGGTGATCAAATACCACAAAAATAAAGCTCTATTTGTGGGAAAGAAAGGACACCAATTTGGTTTGGGAGCCACGTCGCACGTCCGCGCAATTGTCAGTTAAAGCGACGCAGTGCCGAATCGCAAAAAGTGCTCTGGTCTTTGACCAGCAATATGCTCCGGGGCTTAAGTGGTTAAGGTCTGGGTATTTTCCAGGCCATGGACCCAAAATTTCCATGTTTTGTTTTTCAAGCCACTTAGTTATCCTTTTTACCTCGTGGCAAGGTGCCTCATCATGCTAAAAAAGGCATTGTTTCTGACCAAACTGTTATTGGATGGTTGGGTGAAGTTGCTCTCGGAGGAAGTTTTTGTACCATTCTTTATTTAAGGCTGTGTTCTTAGGCAAAATTGTGAGTGAGCCCACTCCCTTGACTGAGAAGCAGATTCATCAGAGAAAATGACTTTACCCCAGTCTTCAGCAGTTCAATCCCTGTACATTTTGCAGAATATCAATCTGTCCCTGAGGTTTTTCCTGGAGAGAAGTGGCTTCTTTGTTGCCCTTCTTGACACCAGGCAATCCTCCAAAAGTCCTTTGCCTCACTGTGCACACAGATGCACTCACACATGCCTGCTGCCATTCCTGAGCAAGCTGAATCATAATAAGGAGAAGTTTTCAGACCTGCCAGGTTGGGTCTCCGGAGTTGAACATGACATTATCACCACACCAGGGGATAAGGTCAAGTTGAAGCCTTATAGAATTCCAGAAGCCCGGCGAGAGGCAATTCACCAGGAAGTAAAACAAATGCTTGAGCTGGGGGTGATAGAAGAGTCAAATAGTGATTGGTCAAGTCCCATTGTCTTAGTGTCCAAACCAGATGGAAGTTGGCGGTTTTGTAATGACTTTCGCCGCCTGAATAAAATCACTAAGTTTGACACCTATCCTATGCCCTGCATAGATGAACTGATTGATCGCCTAGGTACTGCCCGGTACATGACAACGTTAGACCTGACCATGGGTTATTGGCAAATTCCTCTCTCGGAGTCGGTCAGCGAAAAAACAGCATTTGTAACTCCAGACGGATCTTTCCAATATCGGAGGATGCCTTTTGGGTTACAGAATGCTCCCGCCACATTTCAACGCACCATGGATAAGACCCTACGGCCTCATCGAGCCTATGCTGCTTCATACCTCGATGACGTTGTCATCCACAGTGAGGATTGGGAATCACACTTACCAAAAGTTCAGGCTGTTATGGATTCCATCTGGAAAGCCGGGTTTACAGCCAATCCAAAAAAATGTACCCTTGGGCAATAAGAGGCGAAGTATCTGGGGTATACCATTGGAAGAGGTCTAATCAAGCCCCAAACAAATAAAGTTGAGGCTATTCAGGATTGGCCACGTCCCACCAACAAGAAACAGGTTTGTGCATTTCTGGGGATCGTGGGCTACTATCGCCGCTTTATCCCCCATTTTGCCTCACAGGCTGTTCCCCTGACCAATTTGACCAAAGGGAAGGAGTCTGTAATCACCAAATGGACTCCCGAAGCAGAAACAGCTTTTCAGGCTTTAAAACAGGCCTTATGAAGTCAGCCAGTTTTAAATTTGCCTGATTTTTCACGGGACTTCGTGGTTCAGACAGATGCGTCAAATGTGGGTTTAGGATCTGTACTGTCTCAGATTATCAAGGGGGAGGAACACCCTGTTATGTACCTCAGTCGAAAGTTGAAGGCCCATGAAGAGAATTATGCCACCATTGAGAAAGAATGTTTGGCAGGGAAATGGGCTTTGGATTCTCTCCGGTACTACCTCGTGGGTAGACAGTTTGAACTGGTGACGGATCATGTCCCATTGAAGTGGATGGCACAGAACAAAGAGACCAATAGGATAATAAATAGGTGGTTCCTGGACCTCCAGGAATTTAGTTTTGTGGTAACGCATCTCCCCGGTGCTAAAATGGGGAATGCAGATGGGTTGTCCCGAGTGCATGCCTGCCTGGCAACCTGTGTGCCAACCCTAGGGTTGAAACAAGAGGGGGGTATGTGACAGGAAGTCAGGTAAATCTGTGGGTGTTGTCACAGACGAGACATACATTTCTGCCTTGTTTAGACAATACACCAATTGTTATTAGGCGTCGGCTGCAAATGTAGCCAGGAAAGGTTTGAGGGCGTTGGAAGACTTCAGCTGTTCAGAATGAGGCAATTAAGGCTTCTATAAGTAATCCAGAGGATTACCACTGAATTGTTGCATCCTGAGGCTTTGTGAGAAAGGAGAGCAGTGTACTGAAAGTCTTCTGAGGAGGTGAGGAGAGGATTGATTTTTCTGTGTGATAAAAATCAAAAGACTATTGTTTTCCTGTTGTATGACCAGCAGTGTCTGTCCAGCACTAGGCTGTGCCAGACCCCATAGATAGGTTCCTGTGTGGAAGGTAGATGCCCCAAGTGGCGAGGGTTTATTTTATGTTTGATTTTGTTTATGCTGTTTGGATGCTTGCACTTGTTTCCAGCAAGATGGAAGAATAAACCAAAATCTTTGTTTTCAACCGTGTTTGACTGCCTTTCTGTATAAATTCAGTGTAGTGAACCCATCCAGGGGATCACACACCCCGCTACCGAGCTAACCCCTTACAATACGCTACGCCGGCATAAATATGCGCCAATGTATGTGAATCCGGGCCAAAGCTGCTCTAACTGCCCGTGCAGGTTCGACCTCTGTGACATAATTTTTTCGAAAGGTTGAACCCTCACAGAGTGAATATGACCTTGCTTTACAAGAGGGAGTTTTTTCATATCACACCATTGCCCATAACCATAGTTTTAGATCAATGCACTGCACTTCAGGATTAAATAGAAAGTTCTTCAATCCTAAATTTAGTTGTGCACGGACAAAGTGTGATGCAATTGTGACAAATGTATTTGCTCCTTGGTCAACAGATGAGCTCAAACATGACCTTGAGCATGTTAATTTTGTAGCACTTTCGGTAGATGCTTCAAACCATGGACATGTCAAGTTGCTGCCTATTATAGTTCGCTACTTCAAGGTACAAGAGGAAAGCACCTCTGTGGAGACAAAACTTCTTGATTTTGTTGAACTGAAAGGTGAAACAGCTGAACTTATTTCAGAGGAGGTGATAAAAATTATACAAAAATTCCACCTGGAAAATAAAGTTGTGGCCTTCTCCGCCGACAATACAAATACAAACTTTGGTGGACTACGAAGACAAGGGAGAGAAAATGTGCATACTAAAGTTAGAAGAGCCCTCCAGCGAGAAGTTATAGGTCTTGGATGTCCAGCTCATATTGTTTACAATTGTGCCGGAACTGCCCTAGATACAATCCCAGTGGATGTTGAATATATTCTTAACAAGATTTTTGGATATTGTCATATATTTACTGTTCGTGTGAAAGACTGAAGAGTTTTTGTGAGTTTGTGGGGCAAGAATATCAAAACATCCTTGGGCACAGCAATGTCAGGTGGCTCTCAATGTAACCTGCTTTAGAAAGAATTCTTATGCTCTATGAGCCACTGAAGTCATTTTTTTTGTCTGAAGAAAAGCGTCCAGTTGTCCTTAGGAAGATATTTGAAGACCCTACAACTGAACTGTGGCTCACTTTCATCCATAGTACTATGTCACTTTTCCATGACACAATAAAATCACTGGAGAGGCAAGATCGCGGTGGAATTTAGCTGAGATCCTGAACAGCCCTAAAACTAAGCTGTCTGCTAGACATGAGGAAGACTTTAATAGAATAAAAATGTAATAAAAAACTACTCACAAAGAAGGCAACATAATAGACTTATCGACAACGCTGGAGTGGATACCCCTCGGATCACACTCCAAATGGGGGGGTGAAGGTGTGTCACTGCCGGCTGATGCGTTTCGAGGCTCCAAAGACCTCTTCATCAGAGCCCAGCAGTGCTGGGCTCTGATGAAGAGGTCTTTGGAGCCTCGAAACAGCGTTGTCGATAAGCCTATTATGTTGCCTTCTTTGTGAGTAGTTTTTTATTACTTTTTTATTACATTTTTATTCTATTCAATTGTTATAACGGTAACACACTAGGCTGGTGTGCCTTATTCTTTTCTTCCCTCTTTTTTGCTACCAGGATATTCCCCATCCATGAAGGGCAGCAAGGCCATTCTTACTGTTTTTGGCACTTTTTCCATTGACTGCTGGACAATCCACTCGTGCGCAGGAGTATTTGTTTTCTGTGTTCTTAAAGCGGATCTCCCACGCCAGATACGTTTTTTTTTTATTGGCTATGTAAAACTTAAATTACCTTAACCTCTGCAACTCATGTGTCCTGTCTCCGCCGGCCGCTCCGCCGCTTTGCAGTGTGAAATAATACGTTATATTCCCCCTTCCGGTGTAGGCACCATTTTTACTGTTGGAATAAGCCCACAGCACGGCACTTCCTTTTCCAGGTGGATGCTGATGTCCCAGCATCCACCGCTAGATCTCGCGCATGCGCGCAAGCAACGGGGACCATCGGCTTTGGCGTGTGTTGCCATGAAATCGCGCGATATTTTGTCTAACATGGGAAGAATACGATATCAACGGAGCTATGAAACGAGCTCCCAGAAATCACTGCGCGGGACAGGAAACGAAGAGAAACCCGAGCAAAAACCCGAGGAAGGCAGACCGGAAGACCATCTAGTTTTATGGTACTGTGATTATTATTTTTTTTTAAATATCGGTTTCTGCATAGTTTTGGAGCATTATTAATTATGCGATCATGTTAAATTTTAGGTGGAGATCCGCTTTAAGTACTATGAGGAAGACTGTGCCAGTGATGGTAAAAAAACAAATCAAGGAGCTAGAAAGAGCTGGGGTTATAACACAAGCTTCCTACTTTAAAGTTGCTTGCTCTTTTTTTAATGCCGCGGTCCAATATTTACACGCTTTGGGAAAGCATATAGATGACCTTGAAGACCTTCAATGCTTGCTTCTGAAAAGAGTGCCTGCAAGGTCTGATATTGAGAAGACTGTTGAACTTCTAAAAACAAAATGCCCGAATGCAACCATAGATGAAGATGCTTTGTTTGACAAAGTGACTTTTCTTAATGCATTCCTAAAAGAGAAAATACCTGAATGGAATACATCAGCACCAGCAGTGTCTGTAGCCAGCAAGTGGAATGCAGTTATGAACCATTTCACAAGAGTGGAGATACCCCACGTTTACCTTCAAAAATTAGCTGAAGTAGTCCTCTGTCTGCCAGGCAGCAATGCACCAGTGGAAAGAGTTTTCTCACTCATGAATGATGCATGGACTGCTGAGAAATCACGATTTCTTGTGGAAACTATTCTCATTGTGAAAACTAACTTCAAATTGTCTGAGAAATATGCTAAAGGGTTAAAGGGTTACTCCGCAAAATGTTGTAAAAATCCTCAAGTATTTTATGTTGCATTTGTTCCTTTAACATTTGTAGTCTTGTAACAGTTTGCTATTAATATTTGATTATTTATGTTCGAAGGTATCCTACGTGGTGTTACAATGCAATCTTTTACTGTTCTGAATTGTTAATTTATTGTTCATTGTTATTGTTGAACCAAAACTCTTTGGTAAGAATAAAATACAAAATATGCACTGAAAAGTTTTATCTCCATCTTATCTTCTTAACATTTGGTAGTTGTATCCCAAAAAATTCTAAGAATGATATTTTTTTTTCTCATGGACGAAATGTAAGAAATAATGGGCCAGATTCACAAAGAGATACGACTTTGTATCTACAGACACACCATCGTATCTCTGACGTAAACTGGTCCTATCTATGCGCCTGATTCATAGAATCAGTTACGCATAGACAGGGCTAAATCCGACAGTGTTACAATGTGTTACACTGTCGGATCTTTTTTTCAATTTAAAAATGGCGCCGGGGGCGTTCCCGCTGATTTACGATAAATAATATGTAAATCAGCGAGATACGCAAATTCACGAACGTGCGCGGACCCGTCGCAGTGTTCTTACGTCGTTTCCGTAGCGGTTTTCCGTCATATACTTACCCCTTCTTTTATCAGGCGCAGCCAATGTTAAGTATAGCCGGCGTTCCCGCGTCGAATTTGAATTTTCCTACGTCGTTTGCGTACGCCGATTCACGAACACGCGCGTCGCAAGTCCTGCTCACGTCGCAACCACTGACGTCCTATGTAAGTATGTAACTATTCCACCGAGATTAATTCTCTTCTTGCCCAGCCTGTCACTTTAGGTGGGCGGTCTTGGTAGGTTTGCAGATGTGCCATACTCTTTCTATTTTCGGATGATGGATGATGAACAGTGCTCAGTGAGATGTTCAAAGCTTTGGATATTTTTTTATAGGCAGTTCTTAGAGATGTGCAGCAATTAAAGTGCAGTGTACCAGGAAGTAGCTGAAGAAATGTAAATATATATATATATATATATATATATATATATATATATATATATATATAACCACTTCCATACCAGGTACTTACGCAGCTTCCCGCCCAAGCCAATTTTCAGCTTTCAGCACTGTCGCACTTTGAATGGCAATTGCGCGGTCATGCTACACTGTACCCAAACAAAATTGGCGTCCTTTTTTCCCCACAAATAGAGCTTTCTTTTGGTGGTATTTGATCACCTCTGCGATTTTTTTTTTTTTTGCGCAACAACTAAAAAAAGGCTGAAAATTTGGAAAAAAAATTACGTTTTTATTTTTTTCTGTTAATTTTTTTGTAAATAAGTTTTCTCTTTCAATTACGGGCACTGATATGGCGGCACTAATGGGCACCGAAGAGATGGCACTGATGGACATCGATGAGGTAGTACTGACGGGCACAGATGAGGTGGCACTGATTGGCGGCGCTGGTATGCGACACTGATGGGCACACATAGGCGGCACTGATGGGCACACATAGGCGGCACTGATGGGCACACATAGGCGGCACTGATGGGCACACATAGGCGGCACTGATGGGCACTCATGGGCGGCACTGGGCACTCATAGGCGGCACAGATGGGCACTCATGGGCGGCACTGATGGATACTTATGGGTGGCACAGATGGGCACTGCTAGGTGGGCACTGGGCATGGATGGGCACTGTGGGGTGGCACTGATGGACACTGGGGTGGCGCTGATGGACACTGGGGTGGCGCTGATGGACACTGGGGTGGCGCTGATGGACACTGGGGTGGCAGCACTGATTGTTGCCAGTCAGTGCCCATTTGTGGGCACTGACTGGCATCTTTTTTCTTTATGCTTTTTTTTTTATTTATTTTTTAGACTTTTTTTTTTTTTTTGGCTTTTTTTTTTTTTTTGCCCACCCTGGTGCTCCAGGGTGGGCATCCCTGGTGGTCCAGTGTGGCGATCCGAGGGGGGGCTGCGCTGATAAACAATCAGCGCGAACCCCCCCTGTCAGGAGAGCCGCCGATCGGCTATCCTCTACTCGCGTCTTTCAGACGCGAGTGAGGAAGAGCCATCAACGGCTCTTCCTGTTTACATCGTGATCAGCCGTGGTTGGACACGGCTGATCACGTGGTAAAGAGTCTCCGCCGGAGGCTCTTTACCGAGATCGGAGATGCAGGGTGTCAGACTGACACCCCGCATCACCGATCGCCGCGATGCGCGCCCCCACGGGCGCGCGCGGCATGAAATCCTGCAGGACGTTCTAGAACTTCCTGTCAGGATTTCATAACCGCTTCCCGGACGTAAATCGGCCATAGGCCGGGCGGGAAGTGGATATATATATATCATTTACCTTCATTTCTATTTACAAAGGCTAGTAGCATAGGAATTAAAAAAAATTGTCCATGGTGATTGAGAGTGAAGTTCTGCTCTAATTGGATAACATTTGGAATAGTGTGTCCAGTTCTGGAGATGAATATCTGATGAATATCTGAATATCAATGGATATCAACCGGTTCAACAGAAACCGGAAGATATTTGGCCGTGTGTACACCAGCCTGATGTTGGAAAACCATTATCCAATCGATATCCAATCAGCACTGGCAGCCAATGGCTGTGAGCGGTGTGTTCTGGTGAGAGGACAGTCACCCTGTCAGAACACAATAGCTCAGTGGGGAGATTGCTGTACTAACATCACATAGTACAGCAAGCTCCTCCCAAGTACCTCTGTTTTTTTTTTTTGAACGAGTGTGTACCAGGCTTATGAGGAGGCTGGAGATATATGGCCCTTTAATAGGAATGCAAGACTTAAGGAGGTACATTTTAGGATATAGGAGCTTGTTGGGGGATGGGATTGAAAGAGTCAGGCTGGCCATAGATTCTGCAATTTTCTTTCCTTCAGCCAGGGGTTGAGGAAAGAAAATCGCCTGATTCCCCCATCCAGTGAGGGAGACCGTGAGTTCCAGTGTTCTATACAAACATCCCAACTTTTAGGACTGCTTCACCCCTTGAAGAGGCCGACATAACTATGGCAACCCCTGATGCCAGTCCTCGCAATCCACTGTGTGTCATCATAACATTGTTGAAACATTCTTCTGAAGCTGGATTATCCTGCTATACATTATACATATTACACTTTACTATCTAGCACTTAGCAAAGGTGTCAATTAGCAATACATTTCTGAAACAAAATGGTAAACATGAGTAGGAGGTCATTTGTGATATCGACTATATAAAAAATTAGGTCAGATGTTGTGTATCAATCCAATCACCATATTTCATTCAATTTCTTCAAAACCTCAGATATTGAGTTCTAATTGTGGTAAAACTATTTAATATACTTATGCCCCGTACACACAATCGGGATTCCCAGAGGTGAAAAGTCCACCGGGAATCCCGAGGGGAAACCGAGAACCTGCTCGGTCCCTTTCCCCGTGTACACACCAGAGGGTTTCCCGACAGTGAAAACTGATTTGGCCGGGAATCCCGGCCGTGTGTATGCTGCACCGCAGTGTTTCCCATAGGGAAACTGCCGCTCCCCATCACAGATTGCTCCGAAAGTGACGTTCCGTCGCCGCCATCTTGCTACACCCCACACTCTTGCACAGTAATGATTGAGTGAGAAGGGGGCAAGCAGACATCTTGTTACACCCACCAGAGTTTTAGATTTCACAGTTATTTTCAACACAAAATGGAGCTTATATGCTTAAATACAGTATTTTGAAATCCGACGGTGTAACAAGATGTCCGCTTGCCCACTTCTCACTCTATCATTACTGTGCAGGAGTGTGGGGTGTAGCAAGATGGCGGCGACAAAATGTCACTTCCGGAGCAATCTAAGTTACGGCGCCATAGTGTATCTTTGGCGGCGTAAGGGCGCGCAATTCAAATCGATGTGATGGGGCGTGTTTTATGTAAATACGTTGTGACCCGACGTAAACAACGTTTTTTTAACGGCGCATGCGCCGTCCGTGGGGGTATCCCAGTGCGCATGCTCGAAATTAAAGCAGAACAAGCCAATGCTTACGACGGTGACATCATTCTACGCAAATCCCTATTCGCGAACGACTTACGCAAATGACGTAAAAAATGAAAAATTTGACGCGGGAACGACAGCCATGAGTACGCCTCATATAGCAGGGGTAACTATACGCCGAAAAAAGCCGAACGCAAACGACGTAAAAAAATGCGCCGGCCGGACGTACGTTCGTGGATCGCCGTATCTAGCTAATTTGCATACTCAACGTGGAATTCAACGGAAATGCCACCTAGCGGCCGCCGGAATGATGCACCTAAGATCCGAGCCCAGATGCAGTCGTATCTTGTTTTGTAGATACAAAACAAAGATACGACGCGGGAACTTTGAAATTAGATACGCCGGCGTAATTCTTCTGTGGATTTAGCCCTAAATCTGTATTTGTGTAAAACAGATCTCAATGGCCTCTGTGCAGCTGGCGGCGCCTGAGAGACTTTATATTCTTTTGCCTGTGAAAAGCTGCTCTGTTGGTGCTGTGGGAACCTACAGTATGCTTCCAGACCTGTTGGAAAAGGTGCAGGAGAGAAAGAGCCACCCAAGGAAACATAAGGTCTCGTACACACGATAGGTTGACCAGAGGACAGCGGTCTGATGGACCGTTTTCATCGGTCCAAACCGTTTGTGTGTGGGCCCCATAGGTTATTTAACCATAGGTTAAAAAAAGCCAACTTGCTTTAAAATTAACCTATGGATTCCTAACCGATGGGAAAAAAACGATCGTTTGTAGGCACGACCATCGGTTAAAAATCCACGCATGCTCAGAATCAAGTCGACGCATGCTTGGAAGCATTAAACTTCGGTTTTTTCAGCACGTGGTTGTGTTTTACGTCACCGCGTTCTGACACAATCGTTTTGTTAACTGATGGTGTGTAGGCACGACGGACCATCAGTCAGCTTTATCGGTTAATCTATGACAACGGTCCTTCAGACCGTTGTCCTCTGGTTAACCTATCGTGTGTACGAGGCCTTAGAGTAGGCCAGAAATGATGACTGTTGGGGTCACATTGCCGGGTTGCTGACAGGAGACCAGAGCAGACATCAGGTCAACTGATTTGTCATCCAAGTTGCAACCACACTGAAACCCGACAAAGAGGAGACCCCTTCAGTCAGAGACTGCATCGTGACAATGGAGAGTTGGTGAGAGGGCTGCTGGTCCACTGACACAATTAAACAACAGACAAGCCACCAAGATCAGGATACTTGTAGGCAGGTGAAGTCTCCACTGCAGGTGGTGCTCGTCTGCATTCTGCAGTGGCGATGTAGACGGGGAAGAAAGTTGACAGGAACCTAGTTCCTCTATGGTTTCCTTGGTCACAGGAAGGCAGCTATCTGATTGGATACTGGCGCCCCATGTGACTTTGGCAGCCATTTTGGGTCAGGCAGAGTCTATTTAAGGTGTATTTCCACCCAAAAGTGGAACCTCCGCTTATTTGCTTCCTCCTCCGGTGCCACATTTGGTAGCTTTCCGGGGAGGGGTCAAAAATAGGCCCCCGTCCCCACTTTCCAGCCATGTTGCCTTCCTGCGTGGTCTGTTGTGTATTGTTACAATATATTACTGCTTCTGCCCTTTGACGCTGTGTGCGTTTTTGAATCCTGCATCATGCTGCACCAACCCACATACTGATAGCAATCTAACATGCATCTAAGTTCATGTCATGCCGTTAGAAACGCAGGGTGCAGTTATACTGAAGCTTTACTGTCCACTCCTTGACACATGTCAGTTCTGCCTTGCTTGGATTACACTGCACTTCTTACTGTTTGCAGAGTAGAAGGACTACCTCTAGTGCACCAATGGTCATCTAAGGGCCCCAACATTAGCTGGCAGAAGATCCCCTTTCCATTGTCATGCGATTTTGTGCGACTCAAGCCACATCAGACATCTCACTAGTGTGAACCAGGCCTAAAGGAGTAGTCATGAAAAAACAAACATTTTTTGCATGTTCATTTTTTACAGTCCTCTTAACTGGCAGCATATGTAACAGATCCTAGCAAAAGTATTTATTGTTTTATTCATGTGTTCATTGGTAGCAAAATATAGGTCATAAACCTGTTTAGGTTAGTCAGAGGGCACAGAATTCCATCCCTAAGTACTAGTGTTGTAAGAGATCGAGATTTTAGATTAGATTTGTAAATTCATGATACATGTTGTTAAAATATAATATTAATTAACCACTTGCTGACCGCGCTATAGACAAAAGACGTCTACAGCGCGATCAAGTTATTCTGGGAGGACGTCCCTGGGATGTCCTCCCAGAATCCTGCTCCCGCACTCCCCTGGGGCACGCTCCCGGAATCATCCGTGACCGCCTGGTCTAGAAGACTCGGTAGCGGCCTTTTACCACACGATCGGTCCGTCAAATGATGGAGCGATTACTTGTAAACAAACCGGCGTCATGTGATGACGCCGGTTGCTCCCTCCCCTCTCTGTACCGATAAGTACAGTGTGAGAGGAGAGGAGGAGGGATCGGATGTCAGCAGCAGTGCTGTGGGATGGATCTGTGACAATTGCAGTCACAGATCTAGCCATCCATCCCTCCGTGCTCAGCCATCCCTGTGCAATACTCTGCAATACCCTGTGCAATACCCGTCAAATACCCTGCAATACCCTGTAATACCCTGTGCAATACTCTGCAAATACCCTGTAAATACCCTGTGCAATACTCTGCAAATACCCTGTGCAATACTCTGCAAATACTCTGTGCAATACCCTGCAAATACCCTATGCAATACTCTGCAAATACCCTGTGCAATACTCGTGCGCCCCTCAGTGGCCTGAAGGCCGGAGGCCGTATATAGACGGCCTCCCAGCAATTCAGAGCCACAATGTGGCCGTAAAAACCCGCCGTGCGGGCGGGAAGTGGTTAAGCACAAAACTGTTTTTTTTATTTTTAAAACACGTTCGAAAAATTGCTGCGCAAATACCGTGCGAGATAAAAAATTGACCACCATTGTATTCTCTAGGGTCTTTGCTAAAAAAACATATATAATGTTTTGGGGTTCTATGTAATTTTTTAGCAAATAAATTATGGTTTTTACATGTAGGAGAGTAATGTCAGTATTGGCTTGGGTGCTCCAGAATGCCTAAGGCCTCGTACACACGACCGAGTTTCTCGGCAAAAACCAGCAAGAAACTTGCTGGGATTTTTTTTTTGCTGAGGAAACCGGCCGTGTGTACATTTTTCGACGAGGAAACTGTCGAGGATCCTGTCAAGCCAAAAAGAGAGCATGTCTTCTTTTTCCTCGAAGGGAATGGAGAAACTTGCCTTGTCGAAATCCTCGACAGCCTAACAAGGAACTCGACGAGGAAAACGATGTGTTTCGCCAGTCGAGTTCCTCGGTGGTGTGTACGAGGCTTTAAGGTGCTCCCTGCATGTTGGGCCTCTGTATGTGGCCACGCTGTGTAAAAGTCTCACACATGTGGTATCGCCATTCTCGGGAGGAATAGCAGAATGTGTTTTGGGGTGTAATTTGTAGTATGCATATGTTGTGTGTGAGAAATAATAAAGATTTTGTGAAAAAAAAAAACAAAAAAAAACATGATTTTGCAAAGAATTGTGGGAAAAAAATTACAACTTCAAAAAACTCACCATGAATTTTTCGAAATACCTTGGAATGTCTTCTTTCCAAAAAGGTGTAATTTGGGGGGTATTTGTACTTTTCTGGCTTGTTAGGGTCTCAAGAAATTAGATCGTCAGTACTTCAGGTGTGATCAATTTTCAGATATTGGCACCATAGCTTGTGGACACTATAACTTTCACAAAGACCAAATAATATCCATCGATTTGTACTTATTTTTACCAAAGATATGTAGCAGTATACATTTTGGCCAAAATTTATGAAGAAAAATTTCAAATTTTATAACAGAAACTAGAAACATTTTCAGTCTTTTTTCTTTTATAGCGCAAAAAATAAAAAACACAACGGTGATTAAATACCACCAAAAGAAAGCTCTATTTGTGTGAAAAAAACTACAAAAATGTCTCAGTGTTGTATGACTGAGTAATTTGTCATTCAAAATGTGAGAGCACCGAGAGCTGAAAATTGATCTGGTTAGGAAGGGGGTTTAAGGAACAAGTCATTCCTGAAAAGTATTATGTGTCAAGCTGATATGTGCGCACCATTTAGTTATACAAGCAGGGCCGCTGCATGGATTTTGTCACACTAGGTGAAACCTAATTTTGCTGCCCCCTGTCTCCGCCTCTAACGCCACCCCCTTTGCCAGTGTTAAATGGTTGGATTCAACCCTCTAACTACTACATCTCCAAGACAGCTCATTCTTTTCAAAAACAACAGACTTACTAGCAGGATCACCAGTTGAAAATAAAAGAGAAATCCTAAAGATAAAAAACGAAATTATTGCAGTCACCCATCTAAGAATTGGTAAGCTGCAGTATAATAAATATTTTGCTTTGCTTTAATACCGCTTTAAGCAGATAAAAAGTTAATAATGTAATTCTGTCATACATCAATGTATAGGTAGATGATGGGAAGGAAGGAGTTTAATAAACAGATTGGGGGGGGGGAGAGAGAAGGGTGGGAGTGAGAGAGGGGGCAGGGTGAGAAAGAGAGGGGAGGGGCGGGGAGAGAGAGGGGGTTAGGGGGAGAGACATGTGTAATTATGGGCAATTTAGCCTCTGTTCCAGCCATGGCTGTGCTGGGAGTAACCACCATTTTTCATCTGGGGGTGCTATTACCATCCCAGGCCAAGGGTGGCAGCAGCAGAGTTAGGGTGTATTGGGTGTTCCCCTCGGCAGCCAATCAGTGGGAGTGATCCTCTCGCTGTGCATGCTGGGGAGGGGTACTTAAAGGGGTTGTAAAGACAAAAATATTTTCCTCTTAAATTAAAGTCTGACAATAGCTGATAAAGTAAAAAGTAATGTTTTGCATTATAACTAGTTTGATACCTGTTGAAATCGAGCTGTTTTAATCACCTCCAGCACTCCTGAATCATTCTCACTGACTTCCTGGTGCTGTGCGCATTCATTCTTGCTACATCACGGCCTAATGGGAACTACAGTTTCCCATTAGGCTTAGCCTCCATGCCTGTGAGGGATAAGAGAGCATCTTCATGCAGGGCTGTAGTCATAGGGAGGGGGTGAGCACATTCTGCTTTCCACCGTGCAAAACAACTCAGATGCTGGTAGAAAGCATGAAGAGGAGAGACAGGAAATGGCATTTTCAAACCTGGATTACTGTATTTTGGAGGTCAAAAGGAAAAACGAGGTAAGTGATATTTAAATGCTCTTGCTTACAGCAATCAATTGATCTAGTAAAAAACAAACCTTTAGTGTTCCTTTAAGGGACAGACGCCATTGGGACAGGGTCGTCGGGGGTCTGTCGTCCCACGCGCCTCGTGGCCCGCCTGGCCTGGGGTGCGTGTTCCTGAATCCTGGCTCCGGGGCCACATTGGTCCAGGGTTGCGGATTCGCTGGTAGGCCTAGTAGTCAGACTGGGGCCTGCCCTTTCAAGGTGATCCTGTGCTGTCTGTCCTGCGGGAGGAAGCCACTCGATGAAGGAAACCAGGTGAGGACCTATCCTGGAGGAGGACCATGCAAGAGGCTGGTATCTTGGGAGAAGGCCTGGAGACTTCATCGAAGGATGCACCATACACTGAGGCCTCGTACACACGACCGAGGAACTTGTCGTAAATTAAACATCGTTTTCCTCGACGAGTTCCTTGTTAGGCTTGTCGAGAATCTTGTCAAGCTTTCTTTGCGTACACACTGTCAAGACCAAATCTCCTTGTTCTCAAACGCGGTGACATACAACACGTACGACGGCAGTATAAAGGGGAAGTTTGATTCCACTGGCGCCACCCTTGGAGCTGCTTTTACTAATCTTGTGTTACTGCGTGTTAAGTAAAAGTTTGGTGAGAGACGATTCGCGCTTTTCAGTCTGTTACAACATGACGATTGTGTTATCTCCATTGCAAACGCTACTTTTACCGAAGGCACGCTCCCGTCTCATACTTTATTCTGAGCATACGCGGGTTTCTAAGCATACACACGAACGTGTTTCTCGTCGTAAACCAGCCCGACGAGGAACACGACGAGGAAATTGAAACTCCAGACGAGGAAAAAGAGAACTTGTTCTCTTTTTTTCTCGTCGAGTTCCACAACAGTTTTCTCGACGAAAAACATACACACAACCGTTTTCCTCTGCAAAAAAGCTCTGCCACCAAGTTTCTTGATGGATTCTGTCGAGGAAAACGGTCATGTGTACAAGGCCTGAGAGACTTGATGGTGATCGCCTGTCAGATCTAAGTTCTACTAAAGTTAATCTGGAGAGATCCGGGTGCTGAATCCTGTGGCAGAGGATTCTGGACCGAAAGTGTCTCCAGTGAGAGGGACCTGTCCGGGTGAGCAATACCCAATCTGGCTAGAGTGGCGATGAGAACTGTTTGCTAGAAGCAGGAGTGTTTCCTATTTGAGAGTATACACCTGAATCTACCTTTTTACCCTTCCACCCCCCCCCCCCCAACTTCTTTTCTACTAAGTTCTGCAAATAAATCTTAGAAAAAGAGGTGTATCTTGTGGACATTGGAATTCTTCAGACTCTCTTTCATTACCCTGGACAGTGAGAAGGTAGAGGTAACATGCCAAGATTGAGAAAAAAAAAAAAAAAAACATGCCACCCAAAATATTCATCAGCTCCTTCGGGGGTCAGTGCTACATATAACATTAACTATTTTAATCCTTATGTTGCTAGCAGTAGTAAATAGATGGAAAAGTATAATATATTTTAATATATACATTTTAGTTTTAAACTTTATTTCTAGATTTCTTTGGTTGCTTCCTGGTTTCTGGCCTAGGACAAAATGATGTCATACATCCCAGGAGTCTTCATGGGCATTTGTTTTTTCTTTCATTTGCAGGAGGGGGAGAGGGGCATTCTCAGCTAAGCACACCCTCCTGCCTGCATGCCCGAGTAAAGGGCATATGAATTCCAAGAAGTAAATGCTACATAAATCATATGTCCTTAGTCAAGATGGTGCAGCTAGAAATGCTATGGGGGTGTTTAACAAATTGATTTCTCAACAAAGTAAAACACAGAGGCATGGCTGAATGGGCGAGTTTGCTTTGGATATTAATAATGAACTAAAGAATTCAGTTGGTAGATTTAGTTCATTTATTGACAGAGCACAGTGTCCTTGTACCTTCCTGAGCACTGAACTGAAATCTCAAACAATGTTATAAGCCTTCCCAGTTATCTTCTGTGAATATATAGAGCCATAATTTGCATACCTCCCAACTTTCTGAGATGGGAATGAGGGACACCTATCTGCAAAAGTATGCAGGCATAGGACACACCCCTTGCCACGCCCCCTTAAAGGAGAATTGTACAAAAAAATAAGATTGGTTAAACCCACAAGTGCTTTTTTACCACTACTATTTCTTTATATTGGCTTTTGGAATTTACACATGCAGCCATTTAGAAATCAGATGAAAGTTTAGCACTGGGAAACACTTTTTTATAGATAAAACGTGCATTTTATATACATCTACATAGATCAGACCAAAATGAGGGACAAGTGAGGAGAATGATGGACATTGCTCCAAATCAGGGACAGTCCCTCGAAATCAGGGACAGTTGGGAGGTATGAATTTGCATTATTATACCATACTCATTACTCACCCAATGTGACATCCCACAAAGGGCTGCTCAGCGATTTTAGTGATTGAGATGGTCGAGGTGCAAGAGGATGTACTACGCACTCTGAACTATAGATGGCGCTGTAGTATTAGTGTCTGTGTGTTTATATACGCTTGTATATTCTGCACAGAGAGGATGTTTTTTTTTTCTTTGCTTTCTCCAGTAATGCTGTTCTAACCATCCACAACTCATCAATCTATATCACTAACCTAGTCCAAAATACCAACCAAGTCACTCTCTTTGGTCCACCCAAGACCTCATCCTCTCTAGCTCCCTTATCACCTCCTCCCATGCTTGCCTCCAGGATTTCTCCAGAGCTTCTCCCATCCTTTGGAACTCCCTACACCAATCTGTCCGACTGTCCCCTAATCTATCCATCTTTAGACGATCCCTGAAAACCCTTCTCTATAAAGAAGCCTATCCTGCTTCTAACTAACACTGTTTTGCTTCCTCCATCAGCTCATCCCCGACAACTATTACCTTTTGTATCAATTGACCCTCCCTTTTTAGATTGTAAGCTCTATTGAGCAGGGCCCTCTGATTCCTCTTGTACCAAATTATAATGTAACTGTAATGTCTGCCTTTTTTTTGTTAAGCACAAACTGTTGGTGCTATATAAAACCTAAATCAAAAGAAGGTGCACACTAAAAGGGGCCCAAAGTGCACTTCTCTGCGCCAAAAGAAAAAAAATTAACTGATTTAAGAGACTCCATTATTGAAAACGGAGTAAAGAAAAAAACACACATATAAATAAATATCCAATATCAAATTAATGATATGATAAATATAGCAGCTGTTTAAAAAACAATGAGAAATCATCTATAAAAGTAAACATAAAAAAATGTATCAAACATGTGGAACCATATACAAGTCCAATTGATAAAACAGCGCTAATATTGGATGAAGTCCAAATCCACATACATAAATAAAATGATAAGGTAAAAAACAGTCCCAAAGTAGTATATTAAGAGCACAGTTTTAAAGTGGTAAGTGCTTCTAGGGTTTAAAGTGACGAAATGCGTCAGGGCGTGGCTATGACAGTGTAACCAGGAAGTGAGAAGCGCGTCAGCGCGACGCCCTCTGTGGAAGTCGGAAGTGACGAAACGCGTCAGCCCGTGGCTACGACGGCGTAACCAGGAAGTGAGAAGAGTGCGTTCCACCGCCTGCAATATCGTAACCAGGAAATGGTCTCTTCAGCACAAGCGCGGCCCCTGTGTTTGGAGGATTACCTTTTTCTTTGTGTTCTTTACAAGTGTATGTATATTGGAAGTGGGGTGTTGGGGGTGTTGGTACACAGGTTTTTATATTAATTAAGGCAGGGTTACACTATGTCAGTGCCTTTGTGTTTTATATGTACCATAAATGGAGATTAACCCTTGCTGCTTCTGAGGTGATGATGGAGGTCTAAATAAGAGGAATCTGTATTCAAGGCTCAGTTTATTCATTATTCTGGTGAGTGTGAACCCCAGAGGGGGAGTGTGCCTCACTTCTGCCGTGAAGATTGGGAGCTGATGTAGGGTGCACTACTGATCCAATCCTAGAAGCACTTACCACTTTAGAACTGTGCTCTTGATATACTACTTTGGGACTGTTTTCTACCTTATCATGATTTTATTTATTTATGTGGATTTGGACTTCATTCAATATTAGCGCTGTTTTATCAATTGGACTTTTATATGGTTCCACGTGTTTGATACATTTTTTTATGCTATATAAAACCTGTATAATAATAATACAGTGGAACCTTGGATTATGAGCATAATCTGTTCCAGGAGAATGCTCGTAATCCAAAGTACTCGCATATCAAAGCGAGTTTCCCCATAGAAGTCAATGGAAAAGAAAATAACTTGTTCCGCTTTGACTTCTATGGTATGCAATACCGCATGTGACCAGAGGTGGGGGGTGCCGGAGAGCCTCGGAAAGGCTCGGGCACAGCTCGGCTGAACTCAGAAAACCTCAGAAAGGCTCGGAAACGGAGTATTTCCAAGTTTGTTCTGAGTATTTCTGAACAGCCCTAATCGGCTCCGCTCGGCTCCGGCGCCCCTGCACCTCTGGTAAAATGCGGTAGTGCACACCCCATTAGCTTGAATTCTGCTCGTTTTGCGACACAACATTCGCAAACCGAGTAAGAATTTTTTTTTTATCCAAAATGCTCGTTAACTGCGTTTCTCCTAAACCAAGATTCCACTGTAATATACGCTGTTCCCCTATGCATGTAAAGCAGAATTCTGCATCCCCCAAGATCCCAGTGCCTCATCTTATCACATAACCAACAAGAGATGCTTTGACAGGTGATAGAGATAGTGAGTTAGTGATAGAAATGCTTTTGGGGAAAAAAAAATCAGTTACCAAATGAGAAATACCAAGAAACATTGCAAATATACAGAATAATATAAGACAGACTACCTCCAACTTCATTGGTAGCCTGCCCATTGCAATGTGCAGAAAACAACCCTGTTAGCATTTATTTACCATGATAAATATGTACATTTCCAAAACAACTTATTCCTTATAAATTGTCTTTTGTTCTGGAATAAAATACAATACTACAACTGAAACTGCTGTTATTACTATTTATGAATTATATGTATTTGCAACAGTAATGTATAATAGATTTTTAGCGTAATTTCCTTTGCATTACTTGATCAATGTTTTCACCGCTTTAATTAATCAGCGTTCTACAAAGCCCATCGTTATATAATAACAATAACAATATATAACCAATTTGTTTTGCATTTGTAATTTTATATGCTTCTTCAAATGGAATTATAATATAAACATCATTTTATCAAAATGTGAAAACTGAGCCTTTTGCATGCAGTTACAATTTAAGCCTTGCTATTTAAAAAGAGTATAATAGTATAAATAGCCTCAAAAACAGACGCTTTTGGAAAAGCGAATTTGAATTGTTAAAGAGAGTGGAGTGAACATCAACACTTGTCATGACCAAGCCAAAATAATTTCCACTTAAAGAGGAAGTAAACCCTGATGGGGCAGATCCACAAAAGCATTACGCCAGCGTATCTACTGATACGCCGGCGTAATTTAAAATTTCCCGCGTCGTATCTTTGTTTTGTATCCACAAAACAAGATACGACGGCATCTGGGATGGTTCCGACAGGCGTACGTCTTAGTACGCCGTCGGATCTAAGCTGCAATTTTTCGGCGGCCGCTAGGTGGCGTTCTCGTCGAAATCCGCATTGAGTATGCAAATTAGCTAGTTACGGCGATCCACGAACGTACGTCGGCCCGGCGCATTTTTTTCCGTCGTTTGCGTTCGCCTTTTTCTGGCGTATAGTTAAAGCTGGTGTTATGAGGCGTACTCAATGTTAAGTATGGCCGTCGTTCCCGCGTACAATTTTGAATTTTTTACGTCGTTTGCAGAAATGTCGTTCGCGAATAGGAATTTGTGTAGAATGACGTCACCGTCGTAAGCATTGGCTTGTTCCGGTTAAATTTCGAGCATGCGCACTGGGATACCCCCAGGGACGACGCATGCGCAGTTAAAAAAAAACGTTGTTTACGTCGGGTCACGACGTATTAACATAAAACACGCCCCCATTACATCCATTTGAATTCCGCGCCCTTACGTCGCAGAAGAAACACTACACCGCCGTAACTTACGGCGCAAATTCGTTGAGGATTCAAAACAAAAGAAAGTAAGTTACAGCGGCGTAGTGTATCTTAGATACGCTACACCCGGCGCAATAATGCACCGTTGTACGAGGATCTACCCCTGATGAGTTTTACTTCCTCTTTATTCCCCTGCAAAGTAAAAGAATAATGGACTAGTATGCATTGCATACTAGCCCATTATGTGCCACTTACCTGCAAACGAAGCACGCAATGTCCCCGATGTCTCCGCTGGTGGCCATCTTCACCCCTCTTCCTTCCGGGGCCGTAGACTGTGACTGGCAATTGCGTGTGGGAGCCAACAGTCACGGAACTGAACCTTTAGAAGAGGCACGATCGTGCCCTTTCTTCAGTGTGCATGAGCCGATGTAGTCGGTCCTAGCGTATATGGTAAATACCTTCTAAACCAGGCAGGTTTAGGAGTAATTTCTAGTACCTACAGGTAAGCCTTATTATAGACTTATCTGTAGGTAAAAGTGGTGCAGCAATTGAATGCTATAGTTTCTTGTATTTTATTTTGGATACTGAAAATGCTGGTTGCCTGGCTGTAGTCCAATGGCAGATCTGGGAGGAAGAAACTCAAATGTAAAAAGAAGATTCTGCATAAAATACAGCGCCTTGCAAAAGAATTCACCCCCCCCCCCTTGGCTTTTTACCTATTTTGTTACATTACATCATGGGTGCTCAACCTGTGGCCCTCCAGCTGTTGCGGAACTACAAGTACCATGAGGGAAAGCAAGGCTAACCATTACAAGCATGACTCCCAAAGGCAGAGGCATGATGGGGAATTGTAGTTCTACAACAGCTGGAGGGCCACAGGCTGAGCACCCATGCATTACATCCTTTAGTTCAATGTTTTTTTTATCAGAATTATATGTGATGGATCAGAACACAACAGTCTAAGTTGGTGAAGTAAAATTAGAAAAAGAAATACATTAAACTATTTTTCAGAAATAAAATTGGCATGTGCGTATGTATTCACCTCGTTTGTTATGAAACCCATAAAAAGCTCTGGTGCAACCAATTACCTTCAGAAGTCACATAATTAGTGAAATGATCTGTCACTACATATACACACCTATAGGCCCCAGAGGATGCAACACCTAAGCAAGAGGCACCACTAACCAAACACTGCCATGAAGACCAAGGAACTCTCCAAACAAGTAAGGGACAATGTTGTTGGGAAGTACAAGTCAGGGTTAGGTTAAAAAAAAAATATCCAACTCTTTGCTGATCCCTAGGAGCACCATCAAATCCATCATAACCAAATGGAAAGAACCTGGCACAACAGCAAACCTGCCAAGAGATGGCCGCACGCCAAAACTCATGAACCGGGCAAGGAGGGCATTAATCAGAGAGGCTGCACAGAGACCTAAGGTAACCCTGGAGGAGCAGCAGAGTTCTACAGCAGAGACTGGAGTATCTGTACATAGGACGACAATAAGCCTTACGCTCCATAGAGTTGGGCTTTAAGAAAAGCCCGGAGCAATAGAATGCAATGGCATAGGCGCAGGGCAGACATGATGGGGTTAACAGAAGTATGAGTGAGAGGAGTTTCGTAATGAATTCAGGTGGGAGGGGTTGAGAGGCATATAAAAGCTGGCCCCTCCCTATCCTAGCAAGCACATCACGGTGGAATTTTTCCCGCCCACCCTCCCTTAATTTCTGGGGTATGTTTTTTTTTTCTTGTGTTCTTGTTCTGTGTGTGTTTTTTCTGCTTCTTTCCACAGGTTATCGGGATCCTTTTAATGTCGTGGCAGTGGCGGGTGTTGGTCTTGGCAGGAAAAGGGAAGATAAGGCAGAAGGAGGAGTTTTGGGGACCCATTGTTGCTATGGGTCCCGATAATGGTTTCCAGCTAACGGAGGTTAGCTGGGAAGTGATAATGGGGCACTGGGGTCTGTGGCTGTCTCCGGGCCAGTTTGTCGGCAGGAGGCCTATCATACAGTACACTGTTAAGTACCGCAGTCAGGGCAGGACTTAGGGTGGTGGGGGCCCCTGGGCTTGAGTGTTGAAGGGGCCCCCTGGAGCCGAGAATTGGGGGGGATCGAAGTTGTTGAGCGGGGGGGGGGGGGCGAATTGAAGTTGTTGAGCGGGGGGGAGCGCATTAAAGTTGTTGAGCGGGGGGGGATTTTGCAGTTGTTGAGGGGGGGAGTGCCTCTCACCTGTGCCAACAGCCGGGGCCACAGACTGTCATTAGCCCGGCTGTCGGCTTTCTTCCCTTCAGCAGCCACAGTCCTCCACACACCACTACGGTTCCTCCTGCTTCCGTGCTGCCTCCTCTTGCAGTGCGGGAAAATTAACCCTTTTGCGGGACTGCGGGAAGAAGCTGTCTGTGCGGGAAAGTCCTGCAGAATCCGTGCGTGTTGGGAGGTATGCGCAGGGCCGCCATCAGGAATTTTGGGGCCCCTTGCACAGCTTAAGGCATGGGCCCCCTGAAGCAGAGAACCTAGGGGGGGTGGGGGTGCTGCCGCCTGAAATTGAGAAGCGTGGGGGCTGCCGCAAATTGAGAAGCGGGGGGGGGGGCCTTTACAAAAAAAAGAAGAAAACAAATATATATAAATATATGTAGCCATCCGGGGCCCTGGGGACCTCTGGGCCTTTTAATAAAAAGAAAAAATAAACCTCTGGGCCCTTTAATAATAAAAAAAAAAAACATTTATAAAAAATACATAAAAAAAGGGAGGTTGCCAAACCCGGGGGCCCTGGGGACCTCTGGGCCCCTGGGAACCTCTGGGCCTTTTAATAAAAAATAAACAAAAATAAAAAAATAAAATAAAAAAAGGGGGGGTTGCCACATGGGGCCCTGGGGACCTCTGAGCCCTTTAATAAAAAAAAAAAAAATATATATATATATATATAAAAAAAAATGTAATTTTTTTTTATAAAAAAGGTGGGTTGCCATCCGGGGGCCCTGGAGACCCCTGGGCCCTTTAATAATAATAATAATAATAATAATAATATATATATATATATATATATATATATATATATATATATAAATAAATATATAAAAAATTTTTTTTTTTACAAAAAATAAATAAAAAAAAAGGGGGGTTGCCGTCCGGGGCCCTGGAGACCCCTGGGCCCTTTAATAATAATAAAAATATATATATATATATATATATTATATTATATATATAAAAATAAAAAATATATAAAAAAAACATTTTTTTACAAAAAATAAATAAAAAAAAAGGGGGGTTGCCGTCCGGGGCCCTGGGGACCTCCGGACCCCTAAAAAAAAAAAAAATTTTTTTTTTTTTAAAGGGGGCCCCCTATTGGGTGGGGCCCCTGGGCTTGAGCCCAGTCAAGGCCAATGGTAAGTCCGGCCCTGACCGCAGTGCATTATGTTTTTTCCCCCTCTAAGACTGCATTCACATCTAGGCGGACGAAATCGCGGCGTTTTGTCGCCGCAAATCGCGGTAAAAATAGCGGCGTTTTGTACCGCGATTTGCAGCGACAAAACGCCGGTATTGTCCGCCTAGATGTGCCCCAAGATGACCCCCTCTATGGAGATGATTCCCATCTCCTAGCCGAACACTCGAAGACGCCTGAAAAAAAGGTCCGGGACCTTTTTTCACGCGGCAGGCGACAGGCGTCCGGCGTTCGGCGTGGAGATGTGAACCATCTCCATAGAGGGACATCTGTTTTCAGCCCTCTGGCGGCAGCGGCGTAGCGCTACAGGCGTAAAAACGCCTAGGTGTGAATGCAGACTTAGGGGTATTGAGTTCCTGCTGAGACCAACACTAGGTAGATTATGGTTCATCTTGAGTTTTATGTTATTTACGGTATTCATGTTATTTATGTTATTATTTTATTTATACAGAGTTATATATAATTGTTTAATAAATCGGTCTGCTATGACCTTTTATAACTCCAACACTGGTGTGGTCTCGGTTACTATAGTTAATAGTAAGAGTGGGAGTATAAGGGGTTAATGGGGTAGTAGTTCCATCTGTTATACATCAGTCATGGCAGAGTGGCCAGAAGAAAGCCATTAACTTCAGCAAAAAACAAAATGGCAAGATTTGAGTTTGCAAAAAGGCATTTTGGAGACTCCCAAAATGTATGGAGGAAGGTGCTCTGGTCTGATGAGACTAAAATCAAAATTTTTGGCCATCAAAGAAACCGCTAGGTCTGGCGCAAACCCAACACATCACATCACCCAAAGAATACCATGTTTTTGAGCAGTCAGGACTGGGAAACTGGTCAGAGTTGAGGGAAAGATGGACGGTGCTGAATACAGGGATATTCTTGAGCAAAACCTGTACGACTCTGTGTGATTTGAGGCTAGGACGGAGGTTCACCTTCCAGCAGGACAATGCCCCCAAACACACTGCTAAAGCAACACTTGAGAGATTTAAGAGGAAACATGTAAATGGCTAGTCAAAGCCCAGACCTCAATCCAATAGAAAATCTGTGGTCAGACTTAAAGATTGCTGTTCACAAGCGCAAACAATCCAACTTGAAGGAGCTGGAGCAGTTTTGCAAGGAGGAATGGGCAAAAATCCCAGTGAAAATGTATTCTACTACATACACTACGTATAATAATTGGTTCGTGTGATCACGGACAGATGTACGCAAATAATCATGTACAGATGTGCGCAGGTGATCACGGACATATGTGTGCAAATGATCATTGGGACATGTGATTTTACTCTTACATATGTGGGGGGCAGTTATTTTTACAAACATGTCATACGAGTGGCCCCGAACCTCGTCTTCTGGGGTCCCTTGGCAGCTGTCTCTGCTCCTCCCCGCATCAGTTAACCCCCTCTTGGGGTTACGCAAAAGGGAGTTACCTTGCGGGTGCACTCCAGAGTCCAGCATTTGTGTCCATAGACACAAATGCCGGACTCGCCCCCCCCGCCTGCGTCATTGAACTTGATTGACAGCAGTGGGAACCAATGGCCGGGCTGCTATCAATCTATCCAATGAAGAGCCGAGAAGCCCGGGCCGAGAAGCCAGCTCGTTCTCGAAGCGGGACTTTCTTGGACTCAGGTAAGTAAATGGGGGGGGGGGGCTAGGGGGCTTGTAAGTAGCGGATGTTTTTTCACTTTAATGCATAGGATGCATTAAGGTGAAAAAACAGGAAGGTTTACAACCCCTTTAAGCCAAAACCAGTCTCTACCTTAAATGTGGTACTTTTGTCGGTGCATTGATCTTTAGTAGCTGTGTTTTCCACCTGGAAATTACTGTCCCTTTATAAACATAGTTTAGATGTACCTGAACATTTTCATACCACTGGGATGGGATTTTACTCCGCTATCATGCTGCTTTATGAAGCCCTTTAACTTACACTATGCTATGGTGTTATCTCTACTAAACAATATTGATGTGGAGTAGCGCTAAAAAACTGAAAGGCCTTCAGATAACAGAAGGCTATGTGAAAGTCCAATGTCAATCAAAAAATGTGTTGCACAAATAAGTGAAAAAACAAATGGTAAACTAGTCCAAAAATGTGTCAAATTAAGAGTGTGACACCCCAATGTGAAACAGAAGAATAAACTCTGGCTCCAAATGGAAAATGTAACTTGCTGACCCTTACCGCAAAGGAAGGTCCTAACGGACCTAGTCAAGCTGAAATCTTGACGGGACCACGTCTAGAGTAGACGAAACGTTGGGAGGTGACGTGCTGACGTCACCGTGATTTGAGGACCTTCGTTCTGACACGCCGGCCGGCTTTCTTTTTATCTCTGCTGACACCTTGTTATTTAACTGTAAGTGTTACTGCTTTTTTATTAAATACTTCTACGTTATCACGCTATGTGAGTTTTTTCTCCTCCTCACACATATTGGACCTGCCGATTCTTCCGTTTTACCATTGGCTGAGACGTCCCATTGCTGCTTACTGTGTACATCCCCTCTGCTCTGACTGATCCTGATGGATCATATGCTCTGGTAAGGGTCAGTGTGTGTACCGGTGGTGGTTTCTTGTGTTCACACTGTCTGTTGCCAGTCACTGGGGGATGCACTTATGTGTTTTTTATCACACGGATTCACACTATATGAGTTTCTTTTTCCTTCTGGTTGCTTTATTGGTAGATTTGTGACCCCTGGAGGAATCGTCTTAACAGACAAGTTCTACTACACCATACCCAGGGATTTCAGCTTGACTAGGTCCGTTAGGACCTTCCTTTGCGGTAAGGGTCAGCAAGTTACATTTTCCATTTGGAGCCAGAGTTTATTCTTCTGTTTCACATTGGGGTGTCACACTCTTAATTTGACACATTTTTGGACTAGTTTACCATTTGTTTTTTCACTTATTTGTGCAACACATTTTTTGATTGACATTGGACTTTCACATAGCCTTCTGTTATCTGAAGGCCTTTCAGTTTTTTAGCGCTACGCCACATTTTTGTATAAGATTTTATGTTAGTATAACATTTTTGAGTTAGCAGCTTGTTCACCATTTGTTGTTTTTTGGTAAGCGCACTATTTTCCTTTTTATAAACAATATTGATATCAGATTAAACTTCATGGATGTGATTTACCTAGGAGGGAAATGAGATAAAGAGCGGTGAAGTGAGGTGAACCTATGTTCCCTCCACATGAAATGTCCTGCCATATGAGGCACTTACGAGGGAAAAAATCTGAACATTTCCTTGATTTGAGTGGATATTTTAAGTGAACATGAGTGCTTTCCGATATTATGTGGCCACTTAAAACCTAGTTCAGGTTTATGATGCAGCTGGAATTGGCTACTTTATTGGTTGCTAGTGTTAGATAAGTTAAAGAGGTTGTTAACACCCCCCCCCAAAAAAAAAAGCTTATTATGAAATACGTACCTTAGAACAAAACCCTGCAGCGGCGCCCGCACACCGCTGACATCTTTCCCAGTGTTTCTTCAAGTCCCGGACCCTTTTTTTCAGGCGGCTTTCGGCGTTCGGCATAGACATGTGTTGTAAAAAAAAAAAAAGGTTAAAACGACCCGTTTTGTCACGGCAAATCGCGGTACAATACACCGCAATTTGTCGCGGCAAAATACGCCGCGTTATAGTGTGAATGCAGCCTCACAGGTAAGCCTTATTGTAGGCTTAACTATAGGTACAAACACACCAGAGGAGTTTACTTCCTCTTTGAGAGGCAAAACATTCTTCTACAGATCCAGATAATTATCAGCAAAGTTACTTCCCAGTAACCCCTATAATCCATTTATTATCACTCATAAACAATAACAGAAAAAAACTAGGAATGCCTTTCAAAAAAATGATGATGCGCAACAAACTAATGCTGCGTACAGACGGTCGTTTTTTGTGATGAAATAAAACAACGTTTTAAATCATGAAACAAAACGACGTTTTTCAAACTTCATTTTCAAAAACGATGAAGCATACACACCATCGTTTTTTCAAAATGCTTTAGCAAAGCGCGGTTACGTTCAGCACGTACGGCGGCACTCTGTTCCATTGAAGCTCACTTCATAACTTGCTTCTGAGCATGCGCGGGTTTAAAAACGTTGTTTTAAACGTCGTTTTGCCCACACACTATCATTTTAATTGACACAAAAAACGACGTTTTGAAAAACGACACAAAAAATTCAAGCATGTTCGAATTTATTTTTTGTCGTTTTTCAGAAGACATAAAACAACGTTTTCCCCACACACGGTCATTTTAAATGACGTTTTCAAAAACGACGTTTTTTTTCATCACAAAAAACGACCGTCTGTACGCATAAGAGTTCTTGAACTCTCATAAAAGAAAGATACCTGCATTGCCAGGATTGCGCCATTGTTGCTTTCTACATTTGGCTCTCAGGCTCACCAGTCCTTGCTGTATGACCTTCATTCCTTTATGCACTGCTGTGTGCTCAAACCAGGCTAAACCCCTCTTTGCCCATTTTATTGCCTCCATTTTCTTCCTTGTCTGCCTGTTTCATTTTCCATCCACTCTGTCCATCCCATCTTTCTCCTACACACCCTTTCCGCTCCATCATCTGCTCACTCTTCCAATGAAGTCTTCTACCTGACTTTCTTTCTTTATGACCCTGTCCACCCTATCTCCAGCCCTCCTATTACCACTTGCTCCACTTTATGTCCTGCCCTCTTTCTTTCTCTTTAGGCCCAGCTTTTTTTCCCCAAAACCCCCCTCCTGTTCTCTGCCCAAGTTTGCTCTACCCAATTGCCATATGCTGTACAATACCGCCTACATCTTCCTTTGCTGTGCCAGCCTCAGTACCCTGCCTGCAATAAAACCAATATAGAACTATGTTTGCCAACCTATGGTTTCAAAGAAGAGTGAAGCTTAATGGCCTGTCTTCCATCAGTGGCCAACCGGCAGCAGAGAACAGGGTGTATTCCCTGTACAACCAGCATGTGCAATAAGCATGCGCGCCGCACTTAAAGGGACACTAAAGGTCTTTTTTTTTTTTAAATAACAAACATATAATACTTACCTCCACTGTGCAGTTTGTTTTGCACAGAGTGGCCCCCAACGTCCTTTTCTGGGGTCCACAGCAGCTGTCTCGGCTCCTCCCCGCAAGAGCTAACACCCTCTGGAAAGCTCTCTCCCGAGGGGGTTACCTTGCAGGCGCGCTCCCGTGTTATACACTCGACATAGCCACCTAGTGTATGACTCGGCCCAGTCCACCGGGTCACTGGATTTGATTGACAGCAGCGGGAGCCAATGGCTGCACTGCTATCAATCTATACAATGAGGAGCCGATCAACCATGGGGAGAACAACGCAGGATCGCGCCCATGAAGATTCGGGGCTCAGGTAAGTAAAATGAGGGCTCGTGGGGGCCCGAGAGTGAAAAAACACAAAGCTTTACAACCCCTTTAAGCACGCTTTGCACTTCTCCAATCAAGAGTTTCTAACAGTTTGAGAATCGCTGCTCAAGGTACTCCTTGAGATGTTTATTGGTCTATAAGGTTATTTAAAGGAAATAATAGACATGTGCATTCGTTTTCGTCCGAATGCATTTTCGTCCGAATTTCAGGTATTTTCGTTATCGTTTTAACAAACAATAACGAAAGCACAGAAAATGAAAGCCGAAAGATCCGATATAAACAAATGCTTTATTTTCGTTTTCGTTGCGGTCAAATGTGCCTAACTTCAACTCTCTTAACTATTAGTCCAATATTATTCTACATAAAGAGAAAAGATTCGACATAGAGAGAAAAGATTCGACATTATAGAGACATGAAGATTCGACATAGAGAGACATGAAGAGTCAAATTATTATTATTTTTTTTTTTTTTTAAGATTCAGTTGAATCTTCTTTTTTTTTCTTCTTCTTCTTCTTCTTCTTCTTCTTCTTCTTCTTCTTCTTCTTAGAACATTCGACAGACATCATAAGCCTTCAATGACAGATTTGACCTTAATTGTGCCTAACCTTAACTCTATTATTCTACATAAATAGAAAAGATTCAACATTATAGAGACATGAAGAAGAGTCAACACAGAGAGAAAAGATTCAAATTTTTTTAAATTCTGTCGAATCTTCTTTTCTTTTTTTTCTTCTTCTTCTTCTTAGAACATTCGATAGACACCATAAGCCAAGGGTGCCCAACCTTTTGAAGAGCAAGGGCCACTTAAGCCACTTGGTAACCGGTCGCGGGCCACAATGAGCGGAGCGGGTTGATGACAGCCCACTCGGCTCTATAGAGCCCACTCTACTCTTTTTTTTTTTTATGCGGATTAGATTGGAGGTAGGAGTTGTAAACGGACACACCTTCATTCCTTAGAGGTGAATGGAGGGTCCAATTTGGTCGGACTGACCGTGTGAAAGGGGCCTAAGGCTGCTTTCACACTGATGCACGGTTGTTAACCCGCATCACTGGTGCAGCACACTTCATCTGTTGCTTTCCTGCAGGTTAACTGCACTTTGCCATAGACTTCTATTATATCCTGTAGGTTCTGGTACACTTTTAGAAAGCTCACCAAACTCGCAGGTAATAGAAGTCTATGGCTCAGTGCAGGCAACTCGCAGGTGCACTTCTCTGCAGCTGTCAATCAGTTAAAAGCAGCTCAGTAACCACTGCAGAATAGAGATGCCCATATATACACTGTGGGCCAGATTCACAAAAGAGATACGACGGCGTATCTCCTGATACGCCGTCGTATCTCTGTGTTAGGGCCGTCCTAACTATGCGACTGATTCATAGAATCAGTTACGCATAGCTAGCCCTAAGATCCGACAGGTGTAATTGAATTACACTGTCGGATCTTAACCACTTAAGCCCCGGACCAATATGCTGCTAAATGCCCAAAGGCGTTTTTACAATTCGGCACTGCGTCGCTTTAACAGACAATTGCGCGCTCGTGCGACGTGGCTCCCAAACAAAATTGGCGTCCTTTTCCCCCCACAAATAGAGCTTTCTTTTGGTGGTATTTGATCACCTCTGCGGTTTTTATTTTTTGCGCTATAAACAAAAATAGAGCGACAATTTTGAAAAAAATGCAATATTTTTTACTTTTTGCTGTAATAAATATCCCCCATAAACATATATAACATTTTTTTCCCCCTCAGTTTAGGCCGATACATATTCTTCTACCTATTTTTGGTAAAAAAAATCGCAATAAGCATTTATCGATTGGTTTGCACAAAATTTATAGCGTTTACAAAATAGGGGATAGTTTTATTATTATTTTTTTTTTTTACTACTAATGGCGGCGATCAGCGATTTTTTTCGTGACTGCGGCATTATGGCGGACACTTCGGACAATTTTGACACATTTTTGGGACCATTGTCATTTTCACAGCAAAAAATGCATTTAAATTGCATTGTTTATTGTGAAAATGACAGTTGCAGTTTGGGAGTTAACCACAGGGGGCGCTGTAGGAGTTAGGGTTCACCTAGTGTGTGTTTACAACTGTAGGGGGTGTGGCTGTAGGACTGACGTCATCGATCGAGTCTCCCTATAAAAGGGATCACTCGATCGATGCAGCCGCCACAGTGAAGCACGGGGAAGCCGTGTTTACATACGGCTCTCCCCGTTCTTCAGCTCCGAGTGGGGGGAGATCGCGACGGAGCAGCTATAAACGAATAGCCGCGCCGTCGTCCCGGATCGCTCCCCGCGGGAATCCGACCGCCGCATGTAGCGGGGGGGTCCCGATCGGACCCCCGACCCGCGGAAAGGCAAGGACGTACATGTACGCCCATTTGCCTGTACGTGCCATTCTGTGGACGTACATATACATGCGGCGGTCGGGAAGTGATTAAGGATGCAATTCTAGGCCGGCCGCTAGGTGGCGAGGCCATTGCGGTCGGTGTAGAATATGCAAATGAATAGTTATGGCGATCCCCGAACGTCCGCGCTGCCTGTCGATCTAACTTTACGTCGTTTCCGTCGAGTTACGCAGCGTAAAATTAGGGCTGAGCCCTAGTTGTCCTAAGCCATGTTAAGTATGGCCGTCGTTCCCACGTCGAAATTTAAAAAACAACGCCGTTTGCGTAAGTCGTCCGTGAATGGCGCTGGACGCCATTTACGTTAACGTCAAAACAAATTACTTCCGTGCAACGTCATTTAGCGCAATGCACGTCAGGTAATTTACCCGACGGAGCATGCGCAGTACCTTCAGCGCGGGAACGCGCCTAATTTAAATGGTGCCCGCCCCATTTGAATGGGGCGGGCTTGCGCCGAGCGCATTAACGATACACCGCCGCAAGTTTACAGGTAAGAGTTCTGATAATCAGGCACTTACGCTGTAAACCTGCGGCGGTGTAACGTAAATCACATACGTTACGCTGCCCAGGAGCAACGTAATTCTATGTGAATCTGGCCCTGTGATTTTAGTAATAAACTTACCTTTGATAACAGTATTCTATTCTATTCCATCCCAGAGCAGGAGGTCATGGGCCACATCAGAGGGCTCAGCGGGCCACATGTGGCCCCCGGGCCACTGGTTGGGCACCCCTGCCATAAGCCTTCAATGACAGATTCAACCTTAATTTGGATTTTCGGACGAATGCATTTTTTTAACGAAAAACAAAATAAATAAAAACAAATTTCGGGAGTAACTAAATACATTTATTTTTCGGACGAAAACGAAATTCCGAAACAAAATATTTTAGTGTGCACATGTCTAGTAAATAATGACAACTAATGACTGTAAAGAAAGACTTTATTTACAGTTACTTGTTACTTAATTTTCTTTGCAGATTTTACATTAATTCCACAGATATGTAAAATGTTACAAAAGGAGTGGGAACACCCAAAGATGGGTAGAGTACCGTATTTTTCGGACTATAAGGCGCACTTAAAATCCTTTCATTTTCTCAAAAATCGACAGTGCGCCTTATAATGCGGTGCGCCTTATGTATGGTTGTATTGAGCATTACAGACATACATGATAGGTTTACAGCATCCACTTACATGTAAATAGTAGAGATCCGGCATGTAGATCATGGAAATAGTCTCTACTGTAACGTCCTTTCGCACCAGATGTAAGCTGTAAAATGCTCCTATGCCCCTCTATGTCGAACCGTCTGTATAGCAGTGAAACTAGCTGGTACGGTGACACTGTTGAAAGCGAGGCATGGGGCGCAGCGTGAGCCACGGTGACGTCACTGGAATGCGACAGCATTTCGGAGCTGGCGCTTGCGTGTGACAGAGGTGTGTGCATTCATTTATTCATTTTCTATACCCGCGTGCGCCTTATAACCCTGTATGACAGCCCACATATCCAGAGATCTATTCACTACACCTATATTGGTTCTTCAATGATGATCGGGTTTCACCCGTCTAACCATATAACTGTCCATAACACTGTCACCATTGACTAACATCCATAGTCGTTTCAATTTTAGTTCATTGTCCCCTTTTTTTATTTTTATTATTTTTATTTTCACCTTTATTTTCATGTGTTTGTTTTTTATGCTTGAGCCACTGTTGGTCTGACAATCATAGATCCGACCGTGCTTTGACACTATTCCCGATAAAAAATCCATTACGGACAACTTTGATCAAATAATATCTTAAGATCCAGCAAGCTGTCTAAACTGTAGGACCTAGCCAGTCCGCTCAGTGGCGTAATTGGCCCCAATAAGGGCCGTTCCCATTTCCCTTTCTCCTTTCCCAGGTTAAAAAGTTTTTTCTGTGACAAATCATGTGCAGTTTCCTTATTTATTTTCTGTTTAAATAAGTAGAAATAGCATCATTTAATATTATTGATTAATATCCTTTTATTTGCCCATCATGTGATGGATTTAAAATTGTTATGCATGTACTTGCATGCCTTCATACATAAATGTTTGCCATTTTTCTTTTTTATACTGTGTGCTCACCAAGCGTCAAGATATGATCAGACCAGTACCTGCCATACCAGAAGTCACCACGGCACCATGCGCCGTTGAGCAATTGAACTAGTGGCCAGGTAAGCCATCACACTGTCTGGTCAGATGTTAATCATCCAGACCATAGACTCTGTGATGGCAACTAAATATGGTGTCTATTTCCCCCTTTTCTTTTCCACCTGGGAAACACCATGTCATACACCATTTTCCATCTTCCCCAGAGAACCCGATCGCGGCTCCCTCTGCGCATGCGCGAAGTACGCGCATGCGCGGTGTATGTTTTCCTGGCCAGCCGGATGACTGTCAATCAACATGACGTCATCCGCGCGGGGTATTTAAACCTAGCAAGAGCCTGTGTATTCAGGTGCTCTTGTTGAATGCTAGCCAGGGCGGACGTCCAGCGGGGCCGCACGCCGTCACACTGCCCAAGACTCCCCTGTATGTGAGCACAGCTTCAGGTATGTACATCCTTTCTCACATCAATCTGTGAGTCATTTTTTGTTATTATGCTCTCATTAAGAGCGTTTTTTCTGCCTCACCAACAGCTGACTGCTTTCCTCTCTTGGGGATTTTTCTCCTTTCATCAGTCTAATGCTCATCACTGCCGCAGCGCCATCCAGTGGCAGTTTCTGAATAGACCTATATTCCAGTCTCCAAACTTATCTTCCGAACCAAGGTAACAGACTGCTAATGTATCAATACATTTCTGATGGAAAGCTTTATTATAAAATCAAAGTGCTTATTACTATAAAGCCTCTTATATGGCAAATGTTATATAGCACATATTTCTTTCTTTTCATTAACCCTATTTTGGACTGTAAGTACAGTGTTTATCTCTCGGCTTTTTTGCAGCTAGGAGGGGATTTTTGTGGACACTTTGCCTTCTGTTGTCCTAACAGTGTCTCTACAATTGTGTGTTCTTTCGGTCCCTGGAATTGTTCCACTTATGCCCAGGCCATTATACCTTCTATAAGGTATGTAATACCAGCAAAATATTATTTCTTTTGTTTGGTTTCTTTTCCCTTTTGTCCTTTTTACTCTATATCCCATGGTCCCATTCAGTCTTGGACTTATTACCTATGTCTATTACTCACTTCCAGATACCCCAACTAGTTCTAATTTGCCCAATGGTGTATGGTGAATGTGGGCATGACCTATGGTATCTGATTCCATCCTCAAAAGGTAAATGGTCTGATCGCATATTTGCATCTTGGACGCTGCTGAGCATTCTCCAAACACATTAAACACCGGCTATCGGTGAGTATTATAGTCATAGTTATATGCTTTTCTAATTGCTCAGAGGCCTCTATGTATGTTTACAAAATGCCTCATGTATAACAATACTGTATTGTACCTTTATATATTTGTACCTCTAATGGCAACATTATATTGTCTTTTAATACCCAGAAGCTCCCGAAGAAGCGACGACGTCGCGAAACATGTCGAGCTGAACCCCATTTTAATCAGAACTCATCCTGTACCATCTTTCGGAGCTACAACGCCACCCAGTGCTTACAGTGTATTTCATACATCCAGCCCTGTGGCTATCAGCGGTGTCTTTAGAAAGGAATAGGAATTGAGTTCTTTTGTGTATTTCATTGTTTATTCCTGTTTCCTTTTCTCTCATCATTTTTTGAGCAATTGTCCAGTAATTTTGTGTTTTGTATTGTCCTAATTAAAATATTTATATTTCTTAAATCTGGTGCCTACAAAGTCCACTCTCTCTTAGTCTCAGACTTCACGGTCTTTTTCTACATATCTACATTATCAAGGATGTGGCACCTTTATACTAAGGGGTGTTTGATTACCACCCCAGGGCAATCGTAATTCTAAATATAATTATAACCCGGTGCGCCTTATGTATGAAAAAAAAACTGTTATTAGGCGCTCATAGTGCGATAGTGCGCCTTATAACCCGGTGCGCCTCATAGTCCGAAAAATACGGTACACCTAAACCTTTAAAGTGAGTAGGAACAGAGTGAGGAGCCATGTAGGAAGATCTTACCTTTGGACATACGAAACCAGGGGAAAATTTTGTAGCGCTACCACCATGAGGGCCGCTTACAGAATCTGTACCCCACTGGTGGCTCCGACCCTGAAAGTCCTCCACGGTGCTTCGCCTGACATCACAGATTCGACTCTGTGGGAGGAGTCGAATCTGTGATGTCAGGCAAAGCACCGTGAGTCTAGATCTTCGGTGTATGAGCTAGTGATTTGATACATGCTGTTTTTATTGTTATTTCTTGTAAGTGTGACTTTTTAGGGGAGCTTTTTTAATAAATTTCAAAGCAGAAAACACTATGGTACTTGTCCTTAACCCCTGGAAATATACGTGGAATAGATTATTAAAAAGCGAATGGAGGAAGGTGGTGTTTGGAGACAATTCAAACGTTGATTACCCAAACAGAGGTGCAGTCTGGGGACTGTAGGAATTACTACTATTGGTAAAGTGGATTGATTGTGGTGGACACGAGGAGTGATTGAGTCTGGGCTGAACACTAGGAGAGAACAGCTTCACAACAGCAATGCTATACAGTGTCTCCTGTCCTGACAATACAGGCAAGATTAGCCAGCTCCTAGCTACACTACACTAATACTGCTTTTCTGGTGAACATGCTTTTTACCAGATAAATATTTAGCGTTGAAGTTATAGTAGTGTAAAAATGTCATACAGTAGTATGTGTTATGTCAAAATTAAAAGAGCAGTCCAGCCTAACACTAAAATCACTACAGTTATAGACATCAATGATCTAACACTAACCTATATAACCCTATAAAGAAGAAATCAGTATAACTTTTATGAAGCCAATCCGACCTGATCCCACACTGTCAGCTGTGGCTTCACTGTGGAGGCGGGTGCAGAGGAGTCAGCCAACAACGGAACCCCTATAGTAAGTCTATGGTTGACATCACTTCCCATTATTTTCCCAACCGTTGTCAGCTGTGTCCTCTGCAGAGCTTCCGCCGCTGGAGACCAGGCCAGAGCGGCTTAAAAAAAGGTACAGTGGGCCAGATTCAGAAAGAATTACGTTGCACCGCGGCGGCGTAACGTATCCCATTTACGTTACACCGCCGCAGGTTTACAGCGTAAGTGCCTGATTCACAAAGCTCTTACCTGTAAACTTGCGGTGGTGTAACGTAAATGCGCTCGGCGCAAGCCCACCTAATTCAAAAGGGGCGGGCACCATTTAAATTAGGCGCGTTCCCGTGCCGAACATACTGCGCATGCTCCGTCGGGTAAATTACCCGACGTGCATTGCGCTAAATGACGTCGCACGGATGTCATTTGTTTAGACGTTAGCGGAAATGGCATCCAGCGCCATTCACGGACGACTTACGCAAACGACGTGATATTTTAAATTTCGACGCGGGAACGACGGCCATACTTAACATTGCTTAGAACAACTAGGAGGCAGCCCTAATTTTACGACGCGTATCTCGACGGAAATTACGTAAATTTTGATCGACGGGCAGCGCGGACGTAACTAGTCATTTGCATATTCTACGCCGACCGCAATGGCCTCGCCACCTAGCGGCCGGCCTAGAATTGCATCCTAAGATCCGACGGTGTAAGTCAATTACACCTGTCAGATCTTAGGGCTATCTATGCGTAACCTGATTCTATGAATCAGCCGCATAGTTAGGACGGGCGGATCACAGAGATACGACGGCGTATCAGGAGATACGCCGTCGTATCTCTTTTGTGAATCTGGCCCAGTATGTATACTGATTTCTTCTTTACAGGTTAGATAGGTTAGTATTAGATTGTGGATGCCTATAGATGTAGTGATTTTAGTGTTAGGCTGAGCTTTTTTTTAAATACTAAAATCACTGTAACAGTTACAAAGACATACAGTCAGATCACCTATTGCATTAAATAGTAACATCTTCTACAAGATATACTTTATTCATACAAATTATTAACATTGTGAATGTCTGACATGACAACATGCCTTTGGGTTAACTCTATTTCATTTTCAACCACAAATATGTTTCATCTTACTCAATTACCCTGTGGTTTTGAAATCCTTCATAATTATTCCCATACGTTGTCATCATATACTTGCTTAGTGATATTGAAATAAGCATTCTGACAGCTTAAGCATGCCTTCCAATGACTGATGTGAAAACTCTCATTTCTCAGAATAAATCTTGGAGGAAAATTCATGACATGATAGTTTAACGTAATTTACATAAGCATGTAGAAGCATTTAAAGAGTTGGCCAATACAAATCTAAAGTTCATGTTTCTGAATCACATTCCAGTGTCTTGTCTATTGGGGATTTCAGCAAGGACACTTTGGCAGCTTAAGTGGATAGTCCCATTACAAAGGGGTCTCAGTGCCCCTACTGGATTTTTTATTTGTATCTTTTAAAAAAAAACACCTTCCATTTGACCGGGCAAAACTCCTTTGGAATTTCCGACGGAAAATTAGAGAACCTGCTCTCTATCTAAAGTCCGTTGGAAATTCTGACGGAAAAAGTCTGATGGGGCATACACATGGTCGGAATATCCGATGGAAAGCTCCCATCTGACTTTTTCAATCGTAAATTCCGACCGTGTGTACGCGGCATTATTCTTATCTATCAAGACTCCTCTTGTCAGGAATAGCCAGACTCAACTGTGGCTGTTGGTAGAAAAGAGAACTACTGCCAACGTTGACAGAGCTCCATATTAGATACCAGTTGGAGATAAAACAGAGCCAATCATGAATGGGCATGTGCAAGAATCAGATTATTCAGTCTTCATCCTGTAATTTGGAGATTAACGTACCTCAGCACAGTGCTAGATAGCACATTCAGTAACTCAACTGTCAGTACAGCAGTAATAGATACCTCCTGTAAGCAGCACAATCTGATTCCTGTTTCTGCTTCCTACTTCCTACAAACTGAGTGCTGCTGTACAGAGGATTACAAAAAGTATACTGCGTATACCTGTGTGTGTATATATATATGTAGCATTACTCCCGGAGGAGCTGCTGGATTTCTGGGCACATTACCTCATGGCTCCTCCGAATTCCTAGGGGTGAATGATGCGTATTGCATATAGTAGAAGTAAAGGAATGTCCATGACAGTTGCTCTTTGCTGTGCTCTTTATTACCCTGCCGGGTAAAAATAGTAAACGTTTGGTGAGGATAGTACAGTTGAAGAAGAAGGGAGAATAGCAGATTCAGGAGTGATGATAGGAAACAGTCCTGCTCCCAAGCGTAATACTTCTCTGCGCCACCCCTGCCTGAGTGGGTTTAGTGTACCCGGATAGGCCTCTCTCACTGACCTGGCAGCCGGAGTATCACTCGAACAATTTGAGGAAAAGTCTCTGCCACAGTCCCTCCTTGGTGAGCCTCAGAAAGACACCTCTGCCACAGGCCCTCTCTGGATTGAATTCTTGGAGATATCCCTCCTTAGATGAGTTACGCCTGGATCTCCTTTAACTTGTCGCCCAGGTACCGACTGATGGGTAAACAATCCCTCAGTGTCCGGCTACCTCGATCCCCGGTGGTTTGTCCAGGCCCTTTTGGACCGCCAGCCTCTCAATGGTGCTCTTCAGACGGACTCCCCACCGAACAGCAGTACAGCTTGGGATCCTCAAAGGTGGCAACCCAGTCACTCACTGGGTCCCCGTCACTGTTTAGATGCTCCAGGCCAGGATGGCCCCGGAACCAGGAACACCGCGTAGCACGCACGCCCCGGCCAGGTAGGCCATAACGCCGGGGCGCCGTGATGTGGCCACCCTAAAGGTGGGTGCCACACTGGACGAAGAAGACCCGGAACCAATGGCATCTGTCTCATAAATACCCCTCCCCAGCATGCACAGCGAGGCCAAACCCTCCTGATTGGCTGCTAGGAAAGAGCACCCGAATCTTGACTCCACTGCTGCCACCTGCAGCACCGGGGCTGGAAGAACACCCCAGTACAACAGATTAAGCCCGCAGCACAGCTAAGCTGAGACAGAGACCTGTTTTGCACTTAACAATCTGGATCAGAGCCTAACTACACTCTGATCTTACCCTTAAATTTGACTAGCACTGGTACTATAAAGTACACAGGTGCTACATATATATATATATATATATATATATATATATATATATATATATACAAACTTTTATGTTTATATAGGAACAAGATGACGTCATCTTATCATCAACAGGATCACTAAGAGAGCAGGAAGAGAGTTCAGGGGGTTAATAGCTTTAGGTCTAAGGTTGAAGTACTGCACACTGAAGAAGGTCCCGATGGGCGCCTTCCACTTTCTGTCTTCTCCTTCTTTGACAAAAGTCCTTGCATTGTTTTTATAGCAACACAGTCTGGGAGTGGGGAAGAGGTGAATAAATAACAGGATATTCTACATTCATAGAACACAGTGCATTTTGTGAAAAACAATGCAGTGGAAGAGGGGAAAGGTTGTTGAGGGTGCCTGTTGAGACCTTCTTTAGTGTACTTCAATAATAGAACATAAGCTAATACGTTTGGTGTTGTGAACAGGACATTCCAAAAAAAGGTTAGACTCTGTCTGCGTGGAGTTTGCACATTCTCCCTGTGTTTGTGCGGGTTTCCTCCCACACTCTAAGACCAGGGTATCAAACTCAATTTTATCACAGGCTGTGTTAGCATAATAGTTGCCCTCAAAGAGTCAGTTGTATCTGTAAAACAATGGTATGCAGAGTTCAGGAGTGTGGTACATACAGAGTGCAGAGTTCAGGGGTGCACTGTGTACAGAGTGCAGGGTTGAGGAGTGCACTAAATACAGAGTGCAGGGTTTAGAGGTTTGCTGTGCACAGAATGTAGGGTTCAGCTCTTTCACCTGCTGTACACATCTCACTTTCACCCCTCCTCCCCGACTCTGACCTCTACCCTATTCACCACCTTTGCACACATCTCCCTCCACAACCCTTGCATCTCCTACCCCCGCCCCCAAAAAAGCTTCTTTACCTATTTGGCCCAGCTCTAGTACCTCCTAGCAGGGTAGGCAGCTCCACCTCTCTCTCTCACTTGCAGGGAGATCATTGGATGACATTTATCCCACCATGTCCCACCATGAGTGCATGTGGGGCAGGCAGGGGTCAGTGAGAGCCACAAGCCATCGAGAGGAAAGCTGTACTTGTAAACACAGAAGGCTTCTGTGTTCTGTGAATGAAAAGTAATGTTCTTCAGATTATTATTTCATGTAAAAAAAAATAATTATTTGTGTACACTACAGTATGTTGGCTTAAAGCAGTGTTTCTCAATTCCAGTCCTCAGGCCCCCCCAACAGGTCAGGTTTTCAGGATTTCCATTATTTTGCACAGGTGATTTGATCAGTTTCACTGCCTTAGTAATCACCACAGCCTTTTCATCTGAGGGAAATCCTGAAAACCTGACCTGTTGGGGGGGCCTGAGGACTGGAATTGAGAAACACTGGCTTAAAGTAAATTTCAGGCACTAATGGTCCTGGCTTGCATAGCAAGTCTCTCCAGGTTCTCTAAATATTTCCCTGTGTTCCTTTAGCGTGCCCCTGGACCCTCAAAACTCAGGGTATGTTTTTTTGCAGAAACCAATCTGCTTTGGTTATGGAATCTGGACTACCCTCCTATCATACACCACACTATGAACCCAGTATTGTAAAGGGTGACCCCATCAGGGCTTTTTTTTCAGGGGGAACTTGGGGGAACTCAGTTCCACCACCTCTGGCTCAGACCCATTGGTCCCTGCTCACCACAATCACTTGTAAACACAGAAGTCTGGTTTCTGTGTTTACAAATGACAGCACTCTGTGTGTAACCACCTGAACTCTGCACTCTGTATGTAATGCAATCCTGGTATTTAATGCCCCTTTAAGACCGTCCTACTGTTTTTGAAATCTAAACAGGGTCATGGTTGAGTTCCTGCACCTATTTTATGAGAAAAAAAAGCTCTGGACCCCATGAATTAAAAATTGTAAGTTCATTTGGTCAGGCCCTTTGTCCTTCCTTTGTTGTTTGTTATACTTTAACCCTAGTATTTGATTTAGTAATTTTCCCAGACTATAAATGGCTACATAACCTAATGTTGTTTTATAATGTAAAAGAATGGTACATCCTGACAGAGCCTATATAATTTTCTAAGCCTGTTGCGTTATTTTGTTTAACTGGAAATAATGATTAGTGCTTGTGGGTTACAAATTGCTCTCTCCAGCGTAAACATGGCAGCTCACCAAACCTGCTGCAGTTTGGCTACATTTTATTTCAATTCTAAACCTGGGCGATAAACAAGTGTTATGTATACGATGCCCTACATATTCATGATAGTCACACCCCTAACATGGGAAGTGGTTACATCCAAAAGCCTGTGTCATCAGACACACCTCTGTAATGCTGCACCCACATAGCTCAATTATGAGTAGAAACTGGACAAAGTGTGCCATGCCACAAAATATATCCTAATTACCGCTTTTAAGAACATGCAATATACAGGTTGTTGGAATGTATGACCAATGACAAATTTAGCTTGCGTATAAAGAAGTCTCCACCTCAAGCTTATTAGGATAAACTTTGCAAGCTAAAGGATAAGTGTACCTTTACACAGTGGGGGTTATTTACGAAAGGCAAATCCACTTTGCACTACAAGTGCAAACTACAAGTGCAAAGTGCACTTAAAAATTGCACTGAAAGTGCGCTTGTAAGGCCTCGTACACACGACGGCACATGTCCGATGAAAATGGTCGGCGGACCGTTTTCATCGGACATGTCCGCTGGCGGATTTTGGTCTGATGGATGTACACACCATCAGACCAAATTTCCAGCGAACGCGATGACGTGGCCGTGTCGTCGCCGCGACGATGACGCGGCGACGTGCGCGACCCTGGAAGGTCAATGCTTCCACGCATGCGTCGAATCACTTCGACGCATGCAAGGGCTTTCGGCCGAGCGGACATGTTCGGTGAGTCGTACAGACGACCAAACATGTCCGACGGACAGGCTTCCAGCGGACATGTTTCTTAGCATGCTAAGAAACATTTGTCCGCTGGAAACCTGTCCGATCCGCCGGAAAATTGTCCAGTTGGCCGTACAGACGACCGAACATGTTCGGTCGTGTGTACGAGGCCTTAGAGCAATTGCTGTAAATCTGAAATGCCCTGCTCCTCTGCCCCTTTGACATCCCCCCACAATAGTGTCCTCTGTCCCCTATCCCCATAGCAATGTCCTCTGCTGCTTTGAAACCCCCCTCCCACAATAGTGCCCTCAGCCCCCCATCTCCATGGCAATGTCCTCTGCTCCTTTGACCCCCCCAAAAATAGTGCCCTCTGCCCCCCATCTCCATAGCAATGCCCTCTGCTTATTTGACTCCCCCCCACAATCAGGGCCGTCTTAATAGCATCATGGGCCCCTGGGCAAAGTAATGCTCTGGGGCCCCTAAAATGATGATAGTGCAGGTAAACAGATATCAAGTAGGTAGGAGGCAGACTGCCTCCCCTGTGTATAGATCACTCTCAGTGCCATTATGGGGCCCCCCAATTTCGGGGGCAGTGTGGGCTCAAGGACCAGCTTCTTTGGAGAAAGTGCAGGGGCCCCCCATGCAGCTGGGGCCCCTGGGCAATGCCCAGGTGTGCCCTCTCAATAAGACAGCCCTGCCCACGATAGTGCACTCTGCCCCCCCCCATCCCCATAGCAATGTCCTCTGCTCCTTTGACATCCCCCACAATAGTGTCCTCTGCCCCCCACCCCCATAGCAATTTCCTCTGCTAATTTGACTCCCCCCCCCCACAATAGTGCCCTCTGCCCCCGTCCCCATAGCAATGTCCTCTGCTGCTTTGAAACACCCCACAATAGTGCCCTCTGCCCCCCCTTCCCATAGCAATGTCCTCTGCTCCTTTGACTCCACCTTTACAATAGGACACTCTGCCCCCATCACCATAGCAATATCCTTTGCTGCTTTGAAAGCCCCTCCCCACGATATTGCCCTCTGCCCCCCATCCCCAGGATCGGCACTGGGTGGAGGACATGGGGCTAGGGATTAAAGGTCTGTATCTTCCATTTGGAGGCACGGAACGCAAACTGGCCATGCCATCATGGATTTGCTTTTGTGTGTGTTGTGGTCAGAAAACTAAAGGAAGACAAGCAGACTGGCATGATCACCAAGTATTTGCTATGGAATATAAACATTAATTAAATACATGTATTGTGTATTAGGATTAGTAGGCATAAAAGAAGGAGTGACAAACTCACTATTACGGTTTATTTACACACAAAAAAAAAGGTTTATATACACATTAAATGTTTAAAGAACAGTGCCCACTTATAAGTATACACATCTAGAAAAATCGGGCAAAGGGCAAATGATCTACCAGTACAAACTGAATGCTATATATTTAATTCTGCAGGATTATATCTTTGTCAGTGTGTGGTGCTGTGTGATCATTTGGCCATATGTCAAAGCTTCTGGACTGCATTCAGCTGTAAATAGCTTCAGGAGGTTTTGAAATTCTGCAATCTGCCAAGAAGAAATGGATTCATGGCACAGAGATGTTTACGCATAATGTAAAGAAGGAGCAGGGAGGGGTCAGAAGCAGTTCCTGCATTAGGACACAAGGAGGCAGGTGTTCGATGGTCCCCCCGGGGAAGGGTAGGGATTGTTAGCAAATATGCCGACAAGATCCTAGAGCAAGCGTTTTACTTATAGCAGTATTAAAACCAAAATCAAACATATATTATATTGCAGCTTACCAATTCTTAGAAGTGGTGGCTGCATTTGTTTTCTTTTTTAAAGCTCTTTTTTTTTTTTTTCCACCTGGTGACCTCGGACAGTAAGGCCCAGATTCACAACCGAGATACGACGGCGTATCTCTGCGTTGCGCCGTCGTAGCTATGCGACTGATTCTTAGAATCAGTTACGCATAGATATCCATTAGATCTGACAGGCGTAAGTCTCTTACGCCGTCGGATCTAAACTGCAATTTTTTTTGCCCGATAGGTGGCGCTTCCGTCGAATTCTGCGTCGAGTATGCAAATTAGCTAGGTACGCGAATTCCCAAACGTACGCGCGGCCGACGCAGTAAAGTTACAACGTTTACGTTAGGCTTTTCCAGGCGTATAGTTGCCCCTGCTATATCAGGCGCAGTCAATGTTAAGTATGGCCGTCGTTCCCACGTCAAAATTTGAAAAAGTTACGTCGTTTGCGTAAGTTGTCCGTGAATGGGGCTGGACGTCATTTACGTTCACGTCAAAACCAATGACGTCCTTGCGGCATTTTTTGGAGCAATGCACACTGGGAAATTCCACGGACGTTCCGCAAAAACGTCAATCACGTCGGGTCACAGTAGTTTAACATAAAACACACCCCCCCTTCCACATTTGAATTAGGCGGGCTTACGCCGGCCGATTTACGCTACGCCGCCGCAACTTACGGAGCAAGTGCTTTGAGAACGCAGCACTTGCCCGTGTAAGTTGCGGCGGCGTAACGTAAATCAGATACGTTACGCCCGCACAATTTTGCGTGGCTGTATGTGAATCTGCCCCTAAGTCTGTTGTTTTTTAACTGTTCTGCCGATGTTACACTTAGAGGGTGGAGACAACCCATTTAACACTGAAAGGGGTACTTACAATGACCAGATTTTATTTATTTATGGAAAACTTTTATCCCAAATAACAACACCAACCTTCCTGTAACTTCTTACAAAATGTTAGCTGGAATCTGGCTTCAGTTTCTCTTCAGTTTCAGAAATCTGTAATGTGCATTTTTTTTACAGAACAAATATTGGGTTATATGGCATTGATGGAGTTTTAACTGTCTTTACTTATAACTTTTATTGGCATTTCCAATGAAGCGTATGATGAAAGTGAAAACCCAGATGAGACTAATTATTTCATGATGAGGTTCTGTTATACCGCAGTGACAACTAGACTATTTATATCAACTACTTGTGAAGGATGACGCCACGCGTAGGGACAGGAAGTACCAGACCCCACACATCCTAACAGGAGGAACACGAGCACGGCGCTCGTTTTGTTTGGAAACATCTCACCATTGGAAATGTGAGTTTTTAACTTTTCTTTTATTAAACCTTTTTATGCGGAGCTGCACCATTGCCTTCCTTTTGTCTTTTGTTTATATACCCCTCCGAGCACCCAATACCCAGTGGATGCCTAGGTGGTAACAAAAGATAGAGGAAGTACACCTATCAAGACGGATCGCACGAACTCGCTGTTCGTAGGAGATAGGCCCGCTGCTAGAGGCCTCCATGTGAGTGCATGTGCATGTGATATATTATCTTCCATACCTGCAGTCACAGTATTATGCCATATTTGCCCTTGTCTTTCACTTTCAACATGACCATTTGATGTGGAGATTTTGATGTCACCTCTACCCTGCTGAGCCTGTGAACATACAGTGTGTAAATTGGTTTTAGGCTGTCCGTGCTATGGCCTGGAGGTGAGCCTTTTACACCACTAGAGGTGTGCGCACCGAAGTCTGCTCTTCAACCACGGGATACCCCCTTGGGCCTCTATTATTGTTCACAGTGCACTTTAAGATTTCATTTGTGTTATTTGACGTTTTTACCTCATTACGGTCCCACATCTTCCCTCTTCTGGGACTTCTGGGACTCCATTTCGATTGTGTTTTATTTGAACTTTTTGGCACCCCCTTGGGTCTCTATTATCGTTCACAGTGCACTTTAAGACTTTATTTGTGTTATTTGACGTTTTTACCTCATTGTGGTCCCACATCTTCCCTCTTCTGGGACTTCTGGGACTCCATTTGGATTGTGTTATATTTGAACTATTTGGCACCATTCACATCAACTAAGCTGTTATTTGACTTCTTTACCTATTACGGTCCCACATCTTCCCTCTTCTGGGACTTCTGGGACCTCATCTGGATTGTGTTATATTTGAACTTTTTGGCACTATTCACATTAACTAAGCTGTTTGGTTTTACATGCTTCTCATGTTTGTGATGTTCATCATTTAATTTAATTATAGTGTATGATTAATATTTAATTTATGCTCACCATTACTGACTCACAGACCTCCCACCCTCACTGGCTCTAGCGATTACTCAGTGGTGGGTTTTTGCTACTCACTTCCTTGTGCATCTGCTCTTTACCCTTCCTCACACAGCGCAGTCACCATCATCTATTTCATTCACACATTTCTGGCCAGGACCGGTTCCAGGTAACTGAAGCAGTGCCCCCCCCCCCATAGTATTTAGCACCGATAGCGCGAGAGCCCTTCCAATTTATTACTTGTGAAGGATGTCTTACAAAAAAAAGATCTTACTAAAGGGATCTTAGGGCATAATTCACAAAGCAATTACCGCACTCGAGTATACGGTAACATATCGCAAAACGTTTAAAAAAAAACTGTGCAATACACTCGCATTCGTTAACTATTCAAAAATACCGCATAACATCGTGCGGTAAGTTATCGCAAGCATCTCGCACGTTGGGCGAACTGTTCGGCCCGGTTGTTAAGAAGCGAGGCTGGGAAGCTGGCTGCGGCGTCCTTAAAAATCGATGAGTCATCAGCTGTCAATGGGTTTCCCCGCTGACAGCTGAATAAAAAAAAAAAAAAAACAGGCGTGGGGTCCATATCAGGCCCTTTGTATCAGATATGGGTTTTAGGGGTCCCCCCAAAATCCATACCAGACCTGGTAGATCAGGAAAGGGAAGGGGATGAGTGGGCACCCCCTCTCCTGAACCATACCAGGCCTCATGCCCTCAACATGGAGGGGTGGGTGCTTTGGAGTGGGGGGACCATGTTGATGGGGACAAGGACCTCGTCGGGGTCTGTGGGCGGGCATTATTGGAATCTGGAAGTTCCCTGTAACAAGGGGGCCCCCAGATCCCACCCCCCCATGTGAATGAGTATCGGGTACATAGTTCCTCCACCCATTCACCAAAAAACCTTACAATAAAATGAAAACAGGGTACAAGTTTTTGACAAATCACACTGCCCACCGACCAAAAAAAAAAAAAAAAACAGTTCTTATATAGGTAAGGTCAGGGCCAGTGCTTTAACTGGGCAGGAACGCGGCGGTACTCAGTACCGCCACTTCCAAAAATGGCCCTGGAGAGTACCAGCACCTCTCCGTGCGCCCAGTACGTGGGTTTACAGTACCGGAACGCAGCCGGTGGGCTTGTCGAGTTGCGGGCTGGTAATGTGTGTCAGACAGGCAGCGCAGTCACAATAGAAACTGTATGCCGCCCCGCCGGAGCCGACTCACTGCTGCCGAGTGCGCTCCTGGCTCCCTTTTCTCTGTCCTGTCACTCCTGTCCTGTGCGTTTCCTCGACCCCCCCCCCCATGGAGGAGAGTTGGTTCATTCCCCGGCGTGCGCCGCGTGACGTCACGCCGGAGGCGAGGTGAGAGGAGGACTCGCGCAGGGAGCTGTGTCGGCGGCAAGGATTGGGGGGGGGAGCACCGGAGCCTAATAGAGTACCGGCACCTCTTTTGGCCCACTTAAAGCACTGGTCAGGGCCACCTTGCAACATCACCCCATGACCTTCCCCCTTGTGATGTCACCAATGCACTCAGCATGCACCGGTCCATGGCTTTCTGGGGGGGGAGGGGGCGGGGCCACCCAGTGACATTGCCAGATTGCCCCAACCTTACCTATATAAGAACCTATATAAGAACTGATTTGACTGATTTTTTTTCTTTATAAATGTCAATTTTGCTGTAGCATGTTCTATATATGCTACAGATGGCCCACTTTACATACAGACTAAGGGGACCCCCCAGGCACTATATTTAAAGGAATTTTTCATTTTTATTGTTGCACTTCAAGCATCATTAAAATCACCGCTCCGGAAAAAAATATAATAAAAAAAAACAACCCATACCTCTTTTATGGCCAATTACTTGCATATAAGCCTTTTTTTAAACAATCACTGGGGGGGGGGGGGGGGGGGTTCTCACCATTGCCCTAGTTATCACATAGTTATCGCAAGCTTGGGGAAGTCCTTAAATACTGCATGCATTTATTTATTTCCTTTAGTGAATTTACTTTAATGCCTTTTTTTGCATTATTTACCGACCGTTTTTGGTGTTTAGATACTGCATACAAGCGATGGTGAATTGACAATTTCGTTATCGCATGCTTTTAAGTGATCATGTAACCGACATTTCTCCCCATCTCCATTCTCTCATATTTTCCTTCCTCCATCCTTCTATTTCTCCCTCACTTTCTTCCTATCTTGATTCCTTCCTCCATTACTTCATTATTACTTTTCTTCATTCTCCCTACTTATTTACTTTCCCTCCCTCCCTTCCTTCCTTCCTTCCTTCCTTCCTTCCTTCCTTCCCCCATTATTTCCTTACTAAATTTAATAATTTATCCCCTCTATTCAGTTCCAGTTCTTTCCTCCCTCCATTAATTTTTTTTCCTACCTCCATCTTTTTCCACCTCCCTTCCTTCATGCCACTCCTGCAAAGCGCCATCTTGTGACAGAAAAAGGCAACTACTTGCAGGAATGTCATTAATTGCTATGCATTAATAAACCTGTATATCTCAGTGACAATGCATACCTCCCAACATTTTGAGATGGGAATAAGGGACAGCTACTAATAAATGTACTTAGGCACAGGACATGCCCCCCTGCCACACCCCCTTAAAGGAGAATTAACCAAAAATAAGGTTAATTAAATCCACAAGGACTTTTTTTTTACCACTGCTTTTCCTTTATACTGGATTTTAAAATGTACAAATGCAGCAATTAAGAAATTGGATGAAACGTTTAGCACTGGAAAACACTTTTTGAAAGATAAAAAATGCATTTTATATACAACTATATAGATCAGACCAAAATGAGGGACAGAGGGACATTGTTCCAAATCAGGGACAGTCCCTCGAAATCAGGGAAAGTTGGGAGCTGTGGACAATGGGTCTTCCTACCCACCCTTCCTTCCCCCATTATTTCCTTACTAAATTTCATAATTTCTTCCTTCCATTCAGTTTTAAGTCTTTCCTTCTCCCTCCATTCTTTTTTTCCCCCCTCCCTTTCTTAGCGCTACCCCTGCAGGCATCGCTGATTGTATTGGGTCCTCCTATGTTTCTACGTTGACCTCTGCCTGCCTTCCTTCTTTCCCTCATTTCTTCATTATTTTGCTTCCATCCCTTACTTTCCTCATTCCTACATGATTTCCTTATTACATTTCAGTCTGTCTTCTCTTCTTCCTTCATGTTTTCATTCCTTCCTTTCTTTCACTTCCATCTTGTATACAAATTCACCTTCTTTGGAGGAATTTTCTTTCACTTTCTGATTCTGAATAAAGATAGAGTTCGTTGGGACCCCAGAGACCCAAAGAAGCCAAGGGGAGTGAGCGGGGGCTGGTGGACCGTATAGGTACTAGACAGATCAGTTATACAGAAGAGTATAGTAAAAGTAAAAAAGTTAAATTTATTAAAAAATAAACTTAACATAAGGGGATTGTGGTGGGGGGGGGGGGAAAGGGGGGGGTGGAGGGGAAGAACCACCAAGTAAAGGCTGAAAAGGGTGGAAAAAGAAGTGCCGCCCTTTTCATCCTTTACTTGGTGGTTCTTCCCCTCCACCCCCCCCTTTCCCTCCTTCCGCCCCCCCTTTCCCCCCCTCCCTCCCCTCCCTCCCCTCCCCATCCTGTTTTTTTTCCCCCTTTTTCTTTACTTTTCCTTGCCCATTCTTCCTTTTTCCTTTCCCCTCTTCCCGTCCACATACAGACTTTCCCTTCCCCCCTTTCACTTTATTTGTATAAAATTTTTCAATGATTGTATATATGTGTGTTCTTCACCTGAGTGGTTTTGTTCATATGTCCCCATGTGTACATAACCTGTAATGTTAATAACTATATATTGTAATTTTTTAGACCAATATATCCTGACGAAGCTACCACGAGTAGCGAAACTAGTAGAGATCCTGATCTATATGACCCCCTCTGCTTCATCGCCGCCCTCAGATTAGGGCTTATATACCATCTCTATGATGTGTTGGCTGGTCGTATAATCTATCTGTTTTACACTACTACTGTTGTAATTTTAAAATATTGTGTACTCTTATGTTATGTTTATTTTTTAATAAATTGAACTTTTTTACTTTTACTATACTCTTTTGTATAACTGATCTAGTCCCGATACAGTCCACCAGCCCCCACCCACTCCCCTTGGCTTCTTTGGGTCTCTGGGGTCCCAATGAACTCTATCTTTATTCAAATTATGTTAGGATGATGGTACTTTAATGTCATGTTATTTTCTCTACTGAAAGGTCTTCATATAAATCACTTTCTGAGTCTATTATGAGATAGGAAGTGAAGGGAAACCTCTCCAATGGGACAAAAATAAATAAAAAATTATACAAGCGTTATAAGCTTTTACTTACTCTATTCAAAAGAAAAAAAAAAATAGATTTCAGTTTTACTTTAACTCAAGCAGAATTTGAAACTAACCATATTCATTTTAAAAGCAATGAATAATTCAGCATCATATTTCTTTGACTGTATACAGTACAGTATTATCCAGGCGCATTCACACAGCAGGATGAGGAAAGTCTGGTAAGAGACTGTACCATGCTTGCACATAACAAATTAGATTCATTTGTGTAGATGTAATGTGTGTATTCCGGGGTGACATGCAGGTTTTCAGAGCAATACATTAACACAGTGCTTTATTATCCTCTGCAACACTAATTAGCTATTCTAACACTGATCTGAGAAACATAGAGATTTGGCAGCTTGGCATCCCAGAAGGATTGGTTTGGACAATGCAGTGCTGAAATCTGGAGCAGGTGGTAATAAACGACATGGATGTCAGGCTTAGTGTAGTTCTCATCATAAACTATTTGCCGCATCATAATTGTTCCATTTATCACAAGCATAAACAAACATTTCCTGTAATTGCCCCAGTAATTGCAGCCATGGCATATAATGTGCATGGCAGTAAATCACATATAGTTGCTGGAAAATAAAGGCAACCCTTATGCCGCGTACACACGACCGTTTTTTCGGGTTTTAAAAAATGAAGTTTTTAAGGGTCTAGAAAAAAACAAAGTTTTTTTTTCAACTCGATCATTAAAACGGCCTTGCCTACACACGATCGTGGAAAAAAAAATGCTCCAGCAAAGCGTGGTGACGTACAACACGTACGACGGCACTATAATAGGGAAGTTCAATTCGGATGGCGCCATCATTTGAGCTGCTTTAGCTGATTTCGTGTTAGCAAAAGACGATTCGCGATTTTCTGTCTGTTACAGCGTGATGAATGTGCTTACTCCACTGCAATATTTACTGCACCTGTTACAGCAAGTGTTACTGAGCCTGTTACTGCCAGAGTTACTGTGCCTGTTACTGCAAGAGTTTCTAAGCCTGTTACTGCAATATTTACTGCACCTGTTACAGCAAGTGTAAGGCCCCGTACACACGACCGAGTTTCTCGGCAGAATTCAGCCAGAAACTCGGTTCAGAGCTGAATTCTGCCGAGAAACCCGGCCGTGTGTACACTTTCGGCCGAGGAAGCCGACGAGGACCTCGGCGAGGAAATAGAGAACATGTTCTCTATTTCCTCGTTGTTCTATGGGAGAACTCGGCCCGCCGAGCTCCTCGGCGGCTCCAGGACTGAACACGCCGAGGAACTCGATGTGTTTGGCCGTGTGTACGGGGCCTTACTAAACCTGTTACTGCAAGTGTAACTGTGCCTGTTACTAGATGTGTTACTGTGCCTGTTACTACAAGTTCAAGTGTTACTGAGCCTGTTACTATAAGCATTACTGAGCCTGTTACTACAAGTGTTACTGAGCCTGTTACTGTAAAGCCCTGTACACATGATCGATTTGTCCGATGAATACAGACCGATGGACTGTTTTCATCGGTCAAACCGATCGTGTGTGGGCCCCATCGCTTTGTTTTCTATCGGTGAAAAAATATAGAACATGTTTTAAATTTTATAAAAAATAAAAAACTGATAGAAAAAAACGATTGTCTGTGTGGAAGTCCATCGGTCAAAAATCTACGCATGCTCAGAATCAAGTCGACGCATGCTTGGAAGGGTTGAACCTAATTTTTCTCAGCACGTCGTAGTGTTTTACGTCACCGCGTTTTGACACGGTCCGATTTTTGACCGATGGTGTGTAGGCAAGACTGATGAAAGTCAGCTTTATCGGATATCCGACGAAAAAATCCATCTGATTAGATTCCATCAGATATCCGATCGTGTGTACAGGGCTAAAGTGTTACTGAGCCTGTTACTGCAAGAGGTATTGCAACTATTACCACCAGTATTCTGCACCTGTTGAAATTAAAACTACTAGTGCTAGCATCTGTGTTCTGCAAGCAACTTTGTTATCCTTGAATCTGCGCCCTACTAAATACAATAACTGATAACCCTTTGGCCCCGTACTCACGACCAAACATGTCTGCTGAAACTGGCCCGCGGACCAGTTTCAGCAGACATGTTTGGTCGTGCATAGTTACGAGCGTACAGAATTTCACCGTACATTTGCCCGCCGGGCCGTTTTTCAGCAGACATTTATTTGCAAACTTGTTTTAAAACCGTCCGCTCAAATCCTGTCCGAACGGACATGTTTGGTGGTGAGTACACAAAACCAACGTACAAAAACCCCGCGCATGCTCAGACTAAATGAGGCCACGGGAGCGCTCGTTCAGGTAAAACTCACGTTTGTTTGGGATATGGCACATTCGTCAATAGAAAGATTAATTCTAGCAATAGAACACTGAAGCAAACCACACAATAAACAACGCTTGATGCCGTCGTTTTATTCATTCTTCTCTTGCTATAAATAATCAGTTATTTAGCTCATGTTATTTCAACTGAGTTGTTCCATACTGAAAAGTGACATTTGTTAGCTGTGATGTAGTAAGATTTTAGCAATCTTTTATTGGCCCGACGTATCATATTTTTACTGGTCCTCCACATGTCTAATTTTTTGCTTTTAATGTTTAATGTTTATCTTTCCCACTTTATTTATGTGTTTATAGTTATGTCACCATTTAGAATATTTTAATAGGAAATTGTTTGGATTTTGCTTTTGTTTGTATATTTAACTGGATTATTTTGAAGGTTGTTTAAATTGTCTACCATGTTGGCACACCAAATGCCCCCCCCCCCCCCCCCCATGAGTTAGTGAATATTTTAGATTAAACATTTTATTTGTTTGTAATGTTTGATGCCTAAAATAATACCCACAGTATTACAAACAATAGGCACGTTTTTAAAATCAACAAAAAGGCTTTTATTTTAGCAAATGATAAAAAGGAACAAAAACAGAATGGCAGCACTTGAACAGCTAGCAAAATACATGCAAACTTGCATTGTCAAACATGGTGAAGGCTAAACTAGCCAACCTCAGGAGGCACACAAACTAAAATCTGAAGCAGCAGCACATAACCAAAGGAACCCAAGCTGTGGTAGTCCAAACAAGATGCCATTTGTGGAGGATCAAATGGAAGGCAGGGCATCAACGTCTCCTCTTCCTTGCAACCTTCCTTCCAGGCTGCCTTACAGCGGGTCTTCCCTGGGCCCTTGCAGGTGGGGATGATGTGGCAGCAGGAGTATGGTGTTGAGCAAGCCGGGCCGGGTCACATAGCCCAGTGTCTGGGGTCAGCAGCTCCCTCTGCATCCACCAAAGGGCCTCGTTGATCACACCCTTTGCCAGTAGCCTCTGCTCCTCCGTGCCTTGATTTAGATCGTGTGCCAGGGAGGCACTGTAGGCCTCAGTGGGGTTGAGGGGGGCCCTCATGATGGCACTCGCCTCCTTAATCATTTGGAGGCTGGCTTCCTCCACTGCCCCCAATTTCTTCTTTCGGCCTAGTGGCCTAATATAAAGGGGAGGAGCCTGGCTGGTGGTGGTTGTCCTGGGGAGCTGCTCAACGCCACTGGGCCCGGCCTCCTCCTGGCTGCCACTGACCCCTTCGGCCTGGCTGTCAGTGAGGAGAGGATCTGCCACCTCCTGGCTGGTCTCTTCTTCCTGTGTAAAAAAAAGGGACATGTTGTAATATATTTCTAAATATAATCACTCACATTTTCATGCTTGAATCTTATTTTTTGCCGTGAATTTAAACTTGAAAACAGACTCACCCTCTGACCCCTGCAGTTGTCATCCCTGACACCTATTTGTTTGCCCACGACTTTAGATTTTTGCTTCCCAGCTTGTATTTTATTAACCAATATCAAGTCAAGAATCAAACAATAATTAATATTATTCCATAAATAGTTAGGAAACTACTATACCTCATCATCGTAGAGGCGCAGATCTGCCTCTCTGTCAGCCAGGCCCTCTTCATCCGACTCTGCAGGGCTGTTGTGATCTGGGGAAGTCCCGCTGGGAGGTAGCGTGGAGGGAAGGTTGGGATTCAGACTTGACATAGATGGCCTGCCTTCCAGTTGATCCCGCAAAAATGACATCTGGCTGTAATACCACAGCTTGGGTTCCTTTGGTGGTCTTGCTGCTGCTCCAGATCTTAGCTGCTTTTGGTGAGCTTTGTATGCTCTCCTATATGTGCCCCTGAGGTTGGAAAGTTTATCCTTCACCATGTTGGCACTGCATTCTGGCACCCATGTCCTCATGTATGCTGCTAGCTGTTCAAGTGCTGCCGCTCGTACGTCCTTGTTATGGTAGGTGGGCTGCTTTGAATCCCACAGGATGGGCATTTCCCTAAATTTATCCAGCAAGTGCTGGATAATATCTTGGGTCTGCAGGAGATCCATTGTTAAATGTTGATTTATTGATTTTTATTCTAGATTACAAAAAGAAAAAGAAACCAAAAACACAATTAAAAAAAGCCTCAGCATTTACATTGATAGAATATGTTGTTTAAAAAGTAGTACCTATATAGAAATACAAACACAGTGTCTCTTGTTTAGAAAATGCTGGCCAGCTCGGCCCCATTGGTTGGTTGTAGCTAACATTTTTTTTATACATGCCGCCCCTTTGGTTACATTGCAGTAAATAATTGAAATCTAGAACCATACACAATTATTACAAATGACAGCATTCATCAAGGCACTATTGCATGTGTAGATATCCTGCCCCTCAGCATTGATTACATGAAAGAAACTTCCTAATGACCTCTGTCCAACCAACACAGAACAATACTTGGCCTGATCTGAATACACCCTACATAATTGATAATGAGTCACAGCATTTTTGACCTCTCTATTTTGTGATGTCTACAAAAGCATTTGGGTATGAAAATCACATTCTGGTATCCAAGAGACATAATAGCTTAATAAAACTGTGCAACCAACAGACCAAACCCCCATCCCATGGCTCTAGATTTTATAGCCCGCTGCTGATCCCATGTTTAAATTTCTTACCTGCCTCTCTCAAAATCCTCGTTTGTTACGCTCGATGAATTAACACGTAACCTACGTAATCACGTCAATCGCCTTTTATCCACTCCGCGTATGTATGAAACGCCGCCCTCGTCACCTTTGCCATGCCCCTAATCAATTGAAAAAGTAAATATGGCGTTAACTGTGTAGGTTCTGGAATCGCGCGAATATTCTCCGCGTAACCTACGTCAATACGTTGTTGGCATTCGCGACACTCCGCATATGCAAGAATCTCCGCCCCTGACGGGACATTTCCTCGTTTCCACGCCCCTAATCTCTGTGGGAAGGAAAGATGGCGATGTCACACGAGCGGGCACGGAGCTCTCATGGCGCAAGTGAAGGGACAGAGGCAGGACCGTCCCGATCCAGGCCTAAAAGATATAAAGCCACTAATATGGCGTTTGAAGAAATGGTGGAGTTGGTTTACATCATGAGGAGGAAGGATTATGATGGTGAATGTGGGCCCTACAAAACACCGAACCGTAGAAAGTCACACATAATGGACAAGGTGGCAAGGAGAATGAGGAGAATGTTTGGTGTCACCAGGTCCAAGGAGCAACTCCGGAAGCGTTGGTCCGATTTAAAATTGAGGGAGCCACATCACATGAAGAAGATACTCAAAATTCTGCGGAAAAGTAAGTCCATATTATTTAAGGGGGGGGGGAATGTCTGCAATAATGTGCTGACATGTAGTTTTTCACATCTGCCTCCTTGGCCTGCTTGTACTTTTGAACACGTGTAGATACTGTATTGTGTTTATGTAAAATAACAACCTTTACCAAATTTCGTGAAATAGTAAACACGCGTAATATGACATTGTTTTGCAAAAATGCGACGTTACTCCAGGAACAACACACCTGGACATGGCTGACTGGTCCCAAACTTGGTTTTCAAACATTGTTGAATAGCAAAATCACAGAAATTAAATTGAGTGAATGTGACAGGCAAACAAGATTCATTCTCCAAAATGCAAATAAAGCTGATGTTTTAACATCTGGAAATGCAAAGCACCTGTGTCTCAACAATCAAAGTATATTTATTTGGAGGGTCGACGAGAATTAATGTTTTGGGGGGACATCCATGTGTGTCACTTCTTTGCAAAAAAGGGGCAGGATCAGAGCTTGGCCTAGAACTACGCCAAAAATGGAGGATTGCTGAAAGAATAAACAAACAAAAATCATCATAAATGTATCGTCTATGCAATGTGTGCGATTTATGATATACAATATCTGTGTGCTGATGAGTATACCTTTTTTTTTTCCTTATTTCTTATAGGGGAAAGAAGACGCCAGCAATTGGAGGAGGCAGAGAGGGCCAGACACCCACAAAATCAAACACCTCCACATGTTGAGGAGGAGGAGGCTGTGGAAGGAAGAGAGGAGGATGTGGAAGGAAGAGAGGAGGATGTGGAAGGAAGAGAGGAGGATGTGGAAGGAAGAGAGGAGGAAGACTTAACTCTGGATTTAGAATTCGGTGAAGATGAGGCGGAACTGGACGAAGCAGAATTGCGTGATTTTGAAGGGGTAGTGATGGATAAAGAAGGAGTTCTGGAAGAAGATGGAGGAGTCGTGGATGATGAGGGGGAGGTGGTGGAAGAAGGAGGAGTCGTGGAGGATGAGGCTGAGGTGGTGGAAGAAGGAGGAGTGATAGAAGATGAAGAAATTGGGGATGTGGAAATTATCAGGCCATCAGGTCAGTGTCACCCCAATATTAATAGGGCCAAACATATGCAGATAGGCCGGAAACTATTTACATATTTTGAATGCCAATTTGTTTGTTTTTAGGGGATGAAGATGGTGTAGCACATTTTTCACGTGCAAGTGCTTCAATAATTGTACAGCAAGTAATGGAGTGCAGCACGGAAATGGACAATATGCGGGAAAGGATGGTCGTCATGGAGCAGAATGTGCGAAATGTCATTTCAGAGTGTAGCACGGAAATGGACAACATGCGCCAAAGGATGCTAGTCATCGAACAGAATTACAAAAATATCATTGACATGATGGGCCGTGTCAAAGACTGAAACACAAAAGCCCATCCCCCGCCCACAAAACCATTTTTAATTTTTGTACTTTATAATACGCCAAAATTTCTAAATGCACACACAGTGTGCCAATATGTGCTATCTGCCATCACAGACTATCTATTGTCTGTGCTTTGTGGGTACAAACCCCTCCTCGATCCTCAAGTAGTTGAGAGGAAGAAGGGTTTGCTCCCACAAAACACAGACATTGATCACCCATGATGTCAGATAGCACATGTGGCCATTTGTCTGTTTAACCAATGACATTTGGCGATTTTTCACTGAATGTGTGCATTTAGAAATTTTGGCGTGTTCCAGTGTGAAAGCACACCATCCATGACTGACTGCTGTTCTTTTTTTATATTTTTGTTTGGTGTTGATCTTTTTTGGTTTGTAAATGTTTACAGTTTCAGATCACAAAACGAACAAGAAATCTCACCTAAAGAAATAAGTTAACTAATTTTCTTTAAAAACTAAAAAAATTTTTTGTTGTGTTAAAATGTTTTTTAAAAAATTATACACAAACAAATACAAAGCAAAAAAATGTTTTGAAGAAAAACAAGACCCAAACATTTCTAAATGTAAATAAATGTCTTCTAAAAAAAAAAAAAAAAAAAAAAATTAAAAAATAACCAAAAAAAATTAAACATAAATTATTCTGGGTTATTGAAAACCAAACTAAATAATAACTTTAATTTTGAACAAAAGTATAAAAAAATTATGTTTAGAAGTGTGTATATATATATATATATATATATATATATATATATCTATATCTATCTCTAGAGATAGATATATAGGAGACAAGCCAAAAAATTCTGGCGTATAGTTTCAGTGAAATTATTCTTACATTGTGTTTCGATCAGTATTATTGCTAATCACTGTCAATAAAGACAAAAAACTAAATAATTCAAAGCCAATATTTTCTAAAAAAAATTAGCAGAAAATGTTTTCAGCCAAAAAATACACATTTCTTGTTGAAAAATGACTAAAATAAAAAAATTTAGTTGTGACATCAAAAGCAGAAAAATGAGTGGCTTCTTATTTCTAGACTGAATACCCAGTTAGTAGATGAGTGAATAATGTGCAAATGTGGTTAGTTAATACATCTGAGTAAGTAAATTTGGCACTAGAAGTGCACTATTTTTGGAGAGAACCTGGAAGACAGAAAAATAGAGAAAAAGCAGCAATGACAAACAACTGTATAAAGTCCAATGGTCTAATTATTTATTAGTTGTGAGAATATTCCTTTCTTTGGGGGGCCGAATTAGAAAGAAATATGATCTGGCATAGCAATGGCCCCCCGACCCATGAAGTATTCAACATATTTGTCGCGTACCTCACGAGCAGATTGGGGGGCCAAGCCAGCGCGACCAGTGTCCAGGCCAGGAATGTTCTCTGAGGGTAGTCCTGCCTCAGAGCCCATGGAGGCTAGGTACGTCTGGGAGTGCCTGCGTAGAAAATTGTGCAAAATGCAGCAGGCAAATATAATGGTGTTCAATTTATATTCCGCCAAATGTATCGATGTCAGGAACAGGCGGAACTGGTTGGAGAGTATCCCAAAGGCATTCTCGACTACCCTCCGAGCCCTGGACAACCGAAAATTGAACACCTTCCTCTCTAAGGTGAGGGTCCTCTGGGGAAAAGGCCGCATTAGGTGAGGTCCAAGGCCGAAAGCCTCGTCCGCTAGGAACACAAACGGAAGTCCTTCCACATTATCTTCATCTGGTGGCAATGCCAGACCACCAGTTTGGAGACGATCATAGAAATCAGTCCGTGAGAACACTCCCCCATCTGACATCCGGCCGTTCTTCCCCACGTCCACATATAGAAACTCATACTGTGCCGACACCACCGCCATCAACACAATACTATGATAACCCTTGTAGTTATAATAGAAGGACCCCGAGTGAGGTGGGGGCACAATGCGGACGTGTTTCCCATCTATTGCTCCACCGCAGTTAGGAAAATCCCACCGCTCGGCAAATTGGGAAGCCACAGACTGCCATTCCTGTGGTGTGGAGGGTAGCTGTGGGGACAAACAAAAAAAGAGATTTAGTACTTTGGCACATAAACATTGCAAACATAATCCTACAAGCATCCTTGTGCAACTTTACATTTTTAAAATAGCATTTTCAAATTATGAAGGGAGAATTTCGGGGCACAAATATATAGGCCCACTTAATTAATAAGAGACTCCCCAGCCCTCTGATGGGGACAAAAACACTTTGAAGGGGGGGGGGGTGGGGGGTGTTTAAACTGTTTTTAGAAAACAAAACAAAAAAAAAAAAAGTGGCAAGGTGGGGGTTGGCCCGAAGATAGCATGCTGGACAGGTTAATATTGGGTAAGATCCAAATATGCAGGTAGGCCAAAATAAAAAGAACATGTAAAAGCTGATATCAACATGCATAGGGAGAAAAGGGAACGTTAGTTAAACACACAGCATATCTGGGAAATAAAATAAAAAGTTAGTTTGCCACATTATTAAAGACACATTGTGAGGTTAAAATGAGGGAACTTACCTTAATATACTCCTCGTGCAGAACTTTGATGATGGCAGCACACGTGTCCGGTATGATGACCCCAAGCGCCTGCGGAGAGATGCCTGTCGAGAACTTGAGGTCCTGCAGGCTCCTCCCAGTCGCCAGGTACCGCAACGTGGCAATAAGCCTCTGCTCGGCCGTGATGGCTTGGCGCATCACAGTGTCCTGCCTCATGATATAGGGGGACAGAAGATCCAGCAGACTGTTGAATACGGGGTCCGTCATGCGGAGAAAATTCCTATAGTCATTAGGATTATTCTCCTGGATTTCCCTAAGCAGAGGCATATGTGAGAACTGGTCACGCTGGCGCAACCAATTCTTGGTCCAGAAACGCCTCCGCCCCCTGTTTCTGGCCAAAGTACTGGAATAATGAACATATCCAGCAGCCATCCCATAAACAGCACCAACTCGCGAAAATTGACGCTGCTGCTCCATCATGGCTTCAAACCGGCCGGCTGGTCAGTCAAGAACACACTCCAACAGAAAGCACAATCAAATCCAGCGGTACCTGCAAAGAACGCACGACACACAGATACGAACGCACAGTACGAAACTGCAAAGCAGAACGAACTGCACGCCTGTACCCGAATGCCAACTACGTACCCACAAGCACACGCACTGAACGAGAAAATACTACCTGCTAAAGCCTGGAGACCGAGAAGCGCGAATCAGCTCTAACCAAACCTTCACTAACACGAGCAAAGCCGTAACTAGCAAAAGCGGAACAGAGGGCGTCGCCATTGACTTTGGCCTTTCCCTTTATAGTGACGTCAAACGTGGATTACGTGCACGCGTTCAGGTCCGCAGGGAAATATGGTCCGCTGGTGTGTACAAGCCAGCGGGCCAAATGAAAAAACAGCCTTGTACGCCGGAAACAGCCCGTCGGACATTTCGAGCGAACATGTTTGGTCGTGAGTACTCGGCCTTAGTCTCAACACTCTTAAATGATACATTTGCAGGAGAGCCCCAGAAAAAGAAAACAAAGGCAGACATCACATCTAATGCCGCGTACACACCATCACTTTATGTGATGAAAAAAAACGACGTTTTTAAAAACGTCAATTTCAATGAATGTGTGTGGGGGAAAACGTTGTTTTATGTCTTGTGAAAAACGACAAAAAAAATTGAAGCATTCTTCAATTCTTTGTGTCGTTTTTCAAAACGTCGTTTTTTGTGTCAATTAAAATGAGTGGGCAAAACAACGTTTTTAAACCCGCGCATGCCCAGAAGCTAGTTATGAAGCGAGCTTCAATGGAAAAAAGTGGTGAACGTAACCTCGCTTTGCTAGAGCATTGTGAAAAAACGATGGTGTGTAGGCAACGTCGTTTTTGAAAATTGAAGTTTCAAAAACGTTGTTTTTTACTTCACAGAAAATGTCGTTTTTTTTCCATCACATAAAGTGATGGTGTGTACGCGGCATAAGAGTTGGTAAGCTGCAATATGATACATGTTTGCTTTTGGGTTTAATACCACTTTAACATCTACCTAATAACATTGGCAGATCAGAAGGCATTGTCAACACAGTGGATTCCTGGTTATTCTCTAATCTCCAGTGCTGTTCTACAAATGCCAAGTCAACAGCTTTCCTGATTCTATCTCTGCTCCAAATGCGTCACAGGCGATAACCTCACTTTTACCTCTCTAATAATATAAAATTGATTGGCAATGATAAAGTCAAGTATCTGGTTATGTAGCTTGTGTTGACTGCAACTTGGTATTATTTATTATTATATCTAGAGGTCCTTTGGAGATGGCCGCCTCCTTTTTTTTTATTACATAGCATGTACAGGAAAGCGCCGTATAAATGTACCGTATATTAGAAGTCTTCATGTTATATTGTCATAGAACTTCGAATCACACTGGATTTTTTTTACTAGACCAAGACCAGGCCAGACTGAGACCAGACCTAGATCAGACCAGCGCAAGACCTGACCAGGTCAGGATCAGACCAAGACCAGATCAGTCCAAGACCATACCAAGAACAGATCAGACCAGACCAGAGCAAGTATGTACAACTATGAATAAAATATGCAGTCATGGACTTTGTGTGTACATATAGAAGAGTACCATAAAAACACTGGCCCAGATTCAGGTACGACTTGCCCATTTCTTACGGAGGTGCAGTGTACCGTTTTAACACTGCGCCTCCGTAAATTTCCTGCGCTACGCTTGATTCACGGAGCAGTAGCTCCGTAATTTGCGTGGGCGCTCCTGAAAATGCCCGGCGTAAGCGCGTGTAATTTAAATGATCCCATAGGGGGCGTGGATCATTTAAATTAGGCGCGTTCCCACGCCAAACGTAGTGCGCATGCTCCGTCGGGAAACTTTCCCGACGTGCATTGCGGTAAATGACGTCGCAAGGACGTCATTTGCTTCAAAGTGAACGTAAATGGCATCCAGCGCCATTCACGATTCACTTACGCAAACGACTTTACATTTTTAATACGCGAAATGGGGGAACGACGGGTATACGTAGCAGTGGCTGCCCCTGCTAATAGCAGGAGCAGCCTTACGCGGAACCCGACGAACGGAAACAACGTAAACTGCGTACGCAGGGCTCGCGTAGGTTTGTGAATCGGCGTTAGTATGCAATTTGCATACTATACGCTGACCACTACGGGAAATCCTTACTTAGGTGCACATGTGACAGAATTAAAACACTGGAATCCAGTAGGGTAGACTGGAATTTATTGTATGTGTATGTTGCCCAAAGAGGTGCAAAATAGTAAGCCAAGATGAAGCCACTGCTTCTCGGGTGGGAAATTCAGGTACATTCAGTAAACAGCCAATGGTACACATAATCTTAAAATAAAAGGGCCAATTTCCCAATGGGGAACCATCCAGCCCCAATGTGAGTAAGCCACCATAAAGACAGCATGGTATTCAAAGTAGTCAGGGAACATAAATTCCAAAGAGGGGACGCTTGATAGGTATCTTAGAAACCAACTCAGTTTACATGAATGCCGACCAGAGCAAGACCAGAATAAAACCAAGACCAGACCAGCGCAAGACCAGGCAAAGACCAAGCCCAGACCAGTCCAAGACCAGAACAAGAGAGGGGAAGGAAGGGAAACAGCGCAACCACTCTGGTTTAGTAAGTTCCAACAAAGTATAAAAAACACACAGTATAGCCAAGGGTTGCTACTGTAGTTATGATTAAGGAATAGTTTATTGTTTTCATGTATGAGTTTGGCTCCCCCTCGTGCATACTATGATGGTTTTTTTTTCTCCTTGACAGAGCAATGCATTATGGGACATGTAGTCTGGATGAGAAAGGGACACTGTTGGCCAGTCCAGCTCTGGACCACAGGACACACAATGCAAAGCACAGAACAGCCTGCTGGGAGAAGAAATAAAAAGGCGGGCTCGGCCTATTTTCAGTCTCTCTGGATGCCATTCTGAATCTAGCAGGAGGTCTGTGTGACAGGGAGTGGGAGTCTGTGGCCTACACAGCGGAGAGTCGGATCGCCAGCCTCAGAGGGACCTCAGAGGACAGCATCGATATTCCAGCAAGTGGACCGGCCTGCACTCCAGAGCTTCTGGGAACACCTGCACTCCAGTCTACAGGGAGTCGCAGCACGACCTGGCAGTGCCATTTCACCAGACGGAGACACCAGAAGGGATTTCGGCCGGAGCCCTTGATCTAACTGGAATCCATAGTGGTGAGTGGGCACAGCCAATCCAGATAGAGATAACAGTTGATATTGCTGAGTGTTTTTCTACAGATTGGCTAGTGAGATTTGTAGTTCCACGGATGTGAGTCTACTTCTTCACAGGCCTTATACAGCAGATGCTTGGGGCCTATTCTTCCCCACTGTGCTGTAAAGTCAGTACTGTGTTCAACTCATTAACATAATTAAAGAGGAATTTACATGCGATAATACTTCTTCAGTTCATCTTTGTTCTTCAGTTATTTTGTCTTTTACCTACCTGGATTACAAATTGCACTGCAGTATAAACAACAGACTAGCTGAAGATTTCCAGAATTAAAAAGAACATTTATCTTTTTCCTCTTTGTTATGCTTTACTGCTCTGCATTCTAATGCTAAATCATTTAATTACAACCCATGTGGAGCCATTCTGTGGGACAGTATTCAATTTATATTGTGGTTACTGTATGTGTATGCTGTACACTGTTTGCTGGTCTGTGTGCTAAGGCCTCAGAGGAAAGGTTTTCAATACATGTGTTAAAGGTGTTGGATATTTGTTTCTCTGTGTACCTGTTCACATAGATCGTGTGGATGTTTCAAGGTACACACCTTTGTATATCAGTGTCATGTAATATTCTCTGTCAAACATAAGTTGTGTTTTACTTATAACATTCTTTCAGGTACAGTTACGACGGCGTATCAGTAGATACGCCGTCGTAACTCCGAATCCGCGCAGTCGTAACATTAAGCGTATGCTCAAACTGAGATACGCTTAAATGTTGCTAAGATACGACCTCCTACGCCGTCGTATCTTAGCTGCCTATTTACTCTGGCCGCTAGGGGCGAGTACGCTGATTTACGCCTAGAGAATATGTAAATCCACAAGATACGCCTATTCACGAACGTACGCACGGCCGTCGCAGTAAAGATACGCTGTTTACGTAAGGCGTTTTCAGGCGTAAAGATAAACCACTAAACAGATGGCGCAGCCAATGTTAAGTATGGACGTCGGGACCGCGTGAAATTTTTCACGATTTGCGTTGTTTTTCTAAGTCGTCCGTGAATGGGGCTGGGCGTAAGTTACGTTCACGTCGAAACCAATGAGTCTTTGCGGCGTAATTTGGAGCATGCGCCGTTAGTAAAAAACATAATTTATGTGGGGTCACAATGAATTTACATACAACACGCCCACATCTTCCACATTTGAATTAGGCGGGCTTACGCCGGCCCAGTTACACTACACCGCCGTAAGTTAGAGCGCAACTTCTTTGTGAATACAGGACCTGCTGCTCTAACTTACGGCGGTGTAGTGTATCTGAGATACGCTACGCCCGCACAAACTTAAGCCAGTCATTCTGAATCTGGGTACTTGTGTTCTTTCTTTATCTCAATGGAACCCAAGGTGTCATAGGTAAGAGAGGATTTGCAGAGTCGGGGTAACCAGTGGGGTATAGAGCCTATCAGCAGCCCCCACGGGAGTACCACTACATGGATGATGAGCTGCTGCAGGCACAAAATCTGGATCTCTGTGCCATTGACTGTTAATAGGGAAATGGCCCTATTGTGCCGCGGCTTCCTCGTTTTTCGATGTTAATGGCCCATGAATGGTAATGTCCACCCGGAGTCCAGGTTCACAGGATGTGTTTTGAGGAACCTTCCTATTCCTCAGCTCAAGACCAAACCAAGACCAAACCAGATCAGACCAAGACCAGAGCAAAACTAAACCAAGACCAGAACAATCCAAGACCACGACTAAGACCAGAACAAGACCAATGCAGAATTAAGACCAGACCAGACCAAGACCAAATCAAAAACAGTCCAAGACCAAAACTAGACACTGATTACCAGAAATTGGCTATGTAAAATGTATTAAACATTTAAAGTGTATGTTAAGGAGAAAATTAATCGTACATCTCTGCACATTTCCTCATGTATTAAGCTTACAACTCTACCTGTTATAGCAAGTAGTGTTATACCAAGCAGTGTTGTCAGCAATGGCTGAGTTCTCCTGGGTTGGACTACAGAACACCTTCCACTTATGTTATGAAAATGAAGGGTGTGTTTTGTACTCCAGCAGGGGGGAAGTGGAACTCAAGGCTGACAACGATGCTTGGGATTTCATTGCAGCAGAGGCAATATTGTGATATGTATATCATATATTTTTTTAAAGACAGGTTTATAGAAAAACGTTCCATTTATTTTATAAACTCTTATTTAATCAGAACTGTTTTACCACATTGTGTGACAAGTTATTTTACTAATAAAATAACTTTACACTTAGGGAATATTATCTTCTAATGAAATCTTCTGCTGAGCAGAACTGTACAAAGACATGATAGCAAATTTATTGAGCCTGGAGAAATGTGTGCAGTTAAGTAACCTCTTCAATTGCTGGATGTTCTGGGAATTCTTTTTATGATCTGGACAGGTTCCGCCATTCTTTGATTAATTGACTGCTTACTCATAAAGCTTCTATGTTCCCTGAAACGTTGGAGAGCTTAATACATATCTCTCTTCACCTCTGTCCTGAAGATTTTTGATGACAGTTGGTGACGGGCACAAGAGACAGACATGACGACACAATCGGGAAAATGTACTTGGCTTGCGTTTAGCCTTTGAACGCTATATAAAGTGTCTGATCAGCAAAATGAAATATTACTGACATATCACATGAGTAAATAGGGAGGAATAAATAAAAGCTTTAGGTAAAATATTGTCCTCAAGAACAGTTAGTAAGAAATATTGCCAACATTAAAGAGATCACCTTTTCTCTGTCAAAGGACATTCTAAATATAGTTTGTTAGGAGATGGGTGGAAAAGAAGCTGACATGATGCAATAGAAAAATAGATATGACTGGGCTAATTTGGTTGTGAAAGAATTAATAAGTCTGTAGGCTGAGGCTTGGCTAGGGTATAAAAGATGCAGTTAGGCCCTCCAAGCTGCCTGGCCACCACACCACCCTACCTTGCCACCAAATAAAGCACACTGACACCAACTGGGATTTTATTTGTCACAGCAGCCACTTTATTTTAATAAAATATAAAAAACAAATAAATAACCAATATTAAATTACAAATATATACAACAAACTATGAACAACAGAGTAAACTTGAGTCTCAAGGTCCTTGTAGACAAAAAAATAATAATTATACCTGTGACCCATAAAATAGGCCTCCAGCCGCACCCCACCGATTTAGAGACAGTCAGGTACTCAATAGCTAATATAAAGGTACCAAATTAGGGGAAACTGTACCTAAGATGTGTCCCAACCTATAAACTAGGGCTGTTACTGATTAAAATTTTAATGTTCGTTTAATCGATTCTTTTTTAATCGATTAATCGACTAATTTTGATTAATTATAATGCACATACAATTTTCGGATCACCACCATATATAGTCCCCACAGTAATTTCCACAGACATCTCCCCCATTGTAATATCCACAGACATCTCCCCCACTGTAATATCCACAGACATCTCCCCCACTGTAATCCACAGACATCTCTCCCACTGTAATATCCACAGACATCTTCCCCACTGTAATATCCACAGACATCTCCCCACTGTAATATGCACAATCTCCCCCACTGTAATACCCACAGATATCTCCCCACTGTAATATCCACAGACATTTCCCCCACTGTAATATCCACAGACATTTCCCCCACTGTAATATCCACAGACATCTCCCCCACTGTAATATCCACAGACATCTCCCCACTGTAATATCCACAGACATCTCCCCCAATGTAATATTCACAATCTCCCCCACTGTAATATCCACAGACATCCCCCCACTGTAATATCCACAGACATCTCCCCCACTGTAATATCCACAGACATCTCCCCACTGTAATATCCACAGACATCTCCCCCAATGTAATATTCACAATCTCCCCCACTGTAATATCCACAGACATCCCCCCACTTTAATATCCACAGACATCTCCCCCACTGTATAGGAATATTAGTGCTTACTTAGTCTTACTAGATAAACCTGCCAAACATGAGCAGTTGAGGCCAGGTGATGATGTCGGCGCGCCGCTCTAGGCTCACCTAGGCCGCTGCCGGGTGGACCAAGATTGCCACCGCTCCTGGAGCTAGGCCGAAGCTGTGGCCTTTCCTATGGCTGAGGCAGCAGCGGAGCTCTGCGGATCGCGTGGTGTGCCGATCCGCATATGGTGACCCATTCGGATCACGGATCATTTACGATCCATTGCACCACTAGTACCGATCAAAAGAATTTTGATTGATCAAAAAAATTAACGATTAATCGAGGAATTAATCGTTAATTTCCGCAGCCCTACTATTTACCTTAACTACTGCCTACCTTGTAGGGCCTTGAACCCCACCAGCCGCTATGACAAAAACACCCAATCCCTGGACTAGCACCATCCATAAATGGAAGATAATAAACCAATGAATACAGAGGAGCAGGGGCGTACCAATAGCGGTGCGGGGGGGGCGGACCGCCCCAGGTACCACACATTGGGGGGTGTCAGTGGCCGAGTTACTTCGCTATATGGGGTGCGCTCCGCACCCGAGTCGGGTCACACTGTCCAATCATCCCAAGGGCATCCCTGCTGGCTCTGGCTGCTCCATTTTACTTTAGGTGTTTTTTAGAACACCCCCATCGCCGCGGCCGCAATGGACTAGTCCAGATCGTCCACTCATTCATTGACTGAATTCCCTCCTGATAGCTCCGCCTCCACCCACCACTGCGGTATCAGCCTGTGTCTGTCATCTCTCTCCGCTGGGGCGGCTCAGCTGCTGCTATCACACACAGAGACACAGGCAGGATCAGGGATCTAATCCGGACCTCCCAAGTTACTCCCTAGCAGAGGCAGAGTCTGAGAGCCTGAGGCACAACAGTGGTGAGGGGGGGGGGGGGGGTTGTAAGAAGAAAAGCCTGGAGGAGTGTGTGTGTGTGTGTGTCTGTCTGCTCTGCCACCATGTGCTGACCTGATTTGAGGGGGGGGGGGGGGTTGCTGTGTCCACCACCCCCTGCCATGTGTACTAGCACTGTATGTAGCTGACCTGATTGGGGGGGGGGGGGTGATTACTGTTTCTGCCACCCCCTGCCATGTGTACTAGCACTGTATGTAGCTGACCTGATTGGGGGGGGGGGGTGATTACTGTTTCTGCCACCCCCTGCCATGTGTACTAGCACTGTATGTAGCTGACCTGATTTGGGGGGGGGGGGTGATTACTGTTTCTGCCACCCCCTGCCATGTGTACTAGCACTGTATGCAGCTGACCTGATTTGGGGGGGGGGGGTGATTACTGTTTCTGCCACCCCCCTGCCATGTGTACTAGCACTGTATGCAGCTGACCTGATTTGGGGGGGGGGGGTGATTACTGTTTCTGCCACCCCCTGCCATGTGTACTAGCACTGTATGTAGCTGACCTGATTGGGGGGGTGGGGGTGATTACTGTGTCCGCCACCCCCTGCCATGTGTACTAGCACTGTATGTAGCTGACCTGATTGGGGGGGGGGGTGATTACTGTTTCTGCCACCCCCTGCCATGTGTACTAGCACTGTATGCAGCTGACCTGATTTGGGGGGGGGGGTTGGGGTGGGGGTGATTACTGTGTCTGCCACCCCCTGCCATGTGTACTAGCACTGTATGTAGCTGACCTGATTGGGGGGGTGGGGGTGATTACTGTGTCCGCCACCCCCTGCCATGTGTATAGTGTAACACTGTAGCTGACCTGATTGGGAGGGTTGCAGAATGTAGGCATGTGCGACTTAGTGTGCAGAATTTAGACACATGCGACTTACAGTGTGCAGAATTTAGACACGTGCGATTTACAGTGTGCAAAATGTAGACATGTGCGATTTAGTGTGCAAAATGTAGACACGTGCGATTTAGTGTGCAGAATGTAGACATGTGCGATTTACAGTGTGCAGAATGTAGACATGTATTATCTGTTCAGTAAATGTTATAAATAATTGAAATAGGTTTAAGTAAGTTAATAACTTATTTTCCAATGTTTTTTTCAGGGTTTTTTCAGGTAAACGTTGGGGGGGGGGGGGGGGGTGCCAGATGTAGGATCCGCCCCGGGTGCCAAATGCTCTAGGTACGCCCCTGCAGAGGAGGGAGGGCGGGAAGATTCCCTGATGTCTGCCATTTTCCAACAGAAATCCCCTGAGACTGTCCTGCCTACAAACAACCTGCAGACCCTATCCATCTTGTTCCACCTCACCATTAAGGTCAGTACCCCTACCTCTCTGCATCCTTTAAACTTTTGGAACTCCACCCGTGTTCACCACTCCCCTTTTAACCACAGTCATACCCCCTCTCCGTCCATTTCTTTCGGTCTTTTTCTCTGGGCCTTACTTCTTCAGGGCATAAAGGCCTTTTTATCTCAGTACTTGATACTATTGTTGTTTTCTGCAAGGATACAAGAGACATGCTTGTTGCATCAGCATCTCCTCGACGTCTAACAGGAAACATAGCTTTAGCCACATATTCAATGGTGACAGCTACTGTATGTCCTTCTATCTATGCGCTTGCAATATGATCTGAGCTCTCTACTATAAAGAAGTTAATGGCATTAAATGTAAAAGTGAAAAATCTATGCATACATTAGCTGTTGACACTATGACTAGATATTCGGCACAACAAATATAGGTGTATAACAAGTGCAGCGCTCACAAACTGAAAACTAAAATGATAAAAATAAATAGTAATGAAAAATAACCCTTTGAATCACCAAGATCTTACCCCCAATGTCTCCCATCCAAGTACTAACAAGGGCAGTGGCGGTTCGTCCATAGAGGGCGCTGGAGCGCCGCCCCCTCTGGCTCTCACCGCCACTGAGTGAAATAACATAGATTCATGCATTGCACGAATCTATGTTATTTTCGCCGCTGCCGCTGTTATTCAGATGGTCGGCGCTCAATGTCCGGCCATCTGAATAACGCCAGCTGGTTGGCTGTACGGAAATGTCTATCAAAGCCAACGGCTCTGATAGGCTTTCCCAGTACAGCCCTCGGGTCCCGGAAGCTTATTCTCGGAGCGCACAGACTGTACGCCCCTTGAATAAGATGACAGGCGTCTCAGCCAATCACGTTGGCCGGTTCTGGCTACCTGTAACCTGATTGGCTGAGACGCCTGTCAGTCATCGAGGGCGGGAGAAGACATCGTGGGACGTGGATGCCTGACTCCAGTAAAGGTAAGTGCCGGGCGGGGGGGGGGGAGAACGCAATTTACAGGGCACAGCGGCGACCATTAAAGGGCACAGTGGCTGCGTTTAATGGCATGGCACAGTGGTGACAATGGATGGCACAGTGGCTGCGTTTAATGGCATGGCACAGTGGTGACAATGGATGGCACAGTGGTGAAAATGGATGGCACAGTGGCTGCGTTTAATGGCATGGCACAGTGGTGACAATGTATGGCACAGGGGCTGCGTTTAATGGCATGGCACAGTGGTGACAATGTATGGCACAGTAGCTGCGTTTAATGGCATGGCACAGTGGTGACAATGGATGGCACAGTGACTGCGTTTAATGGCATGGCACAGTGGTGACAATGTATGGCACAGTGGCTGCGTTTAATGGCATGGCACAGTGGTGACAATGTATGGCACAGTGGCTGCGTTTAATGGCATGGCACAGTGGTGACAATGGATGGCACAGTGACTGCGTTTAATGGCATGGCACAGTGGTGCGAATTGATGGCACAGTGGTGCGAATTGATGGCACAGTGGCTGCATTTGATGGCATGTAACAGTGGCTGCGTTTGGGCACAGTGAGACTGAAATTTTTTTTTTCCTTTGCGCCCCCCCAAAAATTTTGAGCACCAGCCGCCACTGAACAAGGCCCAACCCTGCTTAGCTTCCAAGATCAGACACAATCGGGCACATACATAGTGGTGGTTCACCTAATTGCAGGGGTAGGCAACTTCAGCCCTCCAGCTTTTTTGAAACTACAAGTCCCATGGAACAGCGCAAGACCCTAACAATCACAGGCATGACTCCTAGAGGCAGAGGCATGATGGGATTTGTAGTTTCACCACAGCTGGAGTGCTGAGGTTGCCTACCCCAATGTCTATTGCTAACACCAATATGTGTAATCAAAATGCATTACATGAACCGTGATATCGTGTTAATATACAAAAACATAAATAAATCTAGTTCTTAAATCCAGGAATTCATATAGAGGCATTTACAGCAGAAAATACACTAAGACAAAATAAAAGGATACCCTAATGGCCTTGCAGCATCATTGTAGTGTTTAGCTTGCACTTATTGCCTAAATCAACATTCTTATTAGAGAAGTATGGGAACTTCCATTCCTGGCATCCCAAAGAAAATGTTGGTTGCCTTGTTGTGCCTTGTTGTGCTATACAAGTTACTCACTCACTCACTCAGTAAAGTACTGTTGAGTCATCTAACCACAACAAACCTATGAGTGTAAGCATTCTTTATCATTATACTTGTCCCAAGGAAACTAGTATTTGCAAAAGAAAATTTTAGCAATGGCAGCCTCCATGATTGTAACATGACAGGGTCCACGTAATCGTTCTGTTTTTGTCTCAGTTGGACAGGTGGAATGACAAGAGGGGATGTGTCTCTGTCTTTAGGCATGCCAACAGATGATGGTTCAGGGGACTCCACAGCGGGAGCATGGACCTAAACTGAGTGACCGCTGGGTGGTGTAATATTGTCAGATTCCATCATTCCTCCTGGGGGAAGTTGGAGATAATGGTGGAAGAACAGAAGGCAATTACCATTGAATGTTTGGTGGCAGAGGCGTTTGTGGCTCACAAACTTCTACAGGATCTTTATAAACCCCCTTATAAGCCTCTCTGTGGGTCTCAATAGTTTTATAGTGTTTATGGTGTGGGCGTCTTGGTTTTTCTTTTGGAGTTCTTTTTTGTGGATGTCAGAGACTGTCAAATCTCGAATATGCTGTTGTTTGACAACTCCAGGGACTTCGTCCCATGGTGTTTGAAATTTTCTATGCTGGTGGGCACCTTTTGTTAGACTTGTGCCCTGTCCCCTGTTTGAAGGTCAAAGTTTGACACTTCCAATTCTCCTTGCTCCACCCATGACCAGTCTTTAATGAACTGCTGGACTTCAGACAGGCATTGTTTCCACTGCAGAATCCAGGGAGTAAGAGTGTTTTTATGTTCTTCTGTAAGCAGCCAGGCCCATGGGTCTATGGGCTCATTGAGTGTGTGGTAAAAAAAAAAACATGGTACCTTTCAAAGAATGTATTGCATGGTTGTATTTCCAGGCCACTTAGGCTAAGTAATGGGGCAATTGTCTTTGTTTGTCATGAGCTAGATCTCTCAGCAGTTGTATAAAGGTGCGATTGAACCTCTAACATGCCCTATTGCCCTGTGGGTCGTATGGGATAGTGTACAGCTTCTTATTGATTAGTGAAGGGTACCATTCTTTGTCCCTGGCCTGAATGTATCTACTGCAGACAGCCATAAGAATGGTAAAAGTTCTTCCACTTCATATGGGCGATGGTCCAATCTTGGGTCGGTATTGGAACAATATACTGTAAGTATGCATATTTTTTTTACCTGATGGGCCGCTGGGAAAACTGACAATTATGGTTGCCACCTCATCCCTTTGAAACCGAACACATATTATTTACACAGGTTCTGGGGCTAATTTAATGCAGATAAGGCACTAAGTGAGTTTAATTACCACCTTAATCAGTCACTGAACCTGTGTAATTATTCTGTGTTCGGTTTTAAAGGGATGAGGTGGCAACACTACTGACAATCACTGTAGTAGTCGGTTGTACCATAGTAATAACCATGATCTTTGGTATCCTGTGCCCAGCGAGTTCCCGTCTTGTATGGTCCAGCTTGGCACAATGTAATTATGCATATCTCATACCTGAGGGGCTGTTGGGAAAGCTTATAGTTACTGGTCAGCTCCTGGCTACTACCGTGAGTGCTATGTCTTCGGGGACCAGTGTTGAGGAGCTTCCTTTCTGCACACTGTAGTAGTGCTGACCAGTGACTGTAAGCTTCCCCTGCAGGCCCTCAGGTATAAGATTTGCATAATTACATTGTGCCAAGCTGGAACTTTGTAAGTATTCAATACAGATTGTACCTGGAGTCCAGCTTTAATAACTAAAACTGCTGAAAGACAGATATGTTATGCAATAGTCATTTGAGGTCATGAAAGGCAGGGACATACCAATTTGATTTTATCAAACAAGAACTAAGTCAGCCACAGTGCCTGTTTTTCTGCTTTATTACAGGTAACGTCATCATCACTTAGCTAATAGTACTTTCCCAGTGTAGCAGCTGCATTTTATGAAAAATATTACTATGCAATGCATTGTGATACAGCCACTCTGCAACTGTTTGCTTGCTCAAATGATGTATGGAACATTGGCACTTGCTCACCTTTAGCAATTTTTTGGCCTTTTCACACCACTGTGTTAAATTAGGTGTGTTGGTGTCATTCATTGGGAAAAGCACCCCAACGCACCTTCCAAATGCACTTACATTGCAGGACACTGCATTGCACTACCCTGCATTGTGGTATGTGACAAACTTAAAGGACATGTATGGGCTTTTAAAAAGCACACATACTGTATATACTTGCCTCCTTGCTGTACATTTTGTGTGATGCTTCAGCTGTCCCACGTTGGCTCTAAGATCGAGAACTGACCGCTGATCACTCACCGTCATTGTCAATCACCGCTCTCTGCTCTGCTATTCCAACATTTACTGGAATGACAGGCTTGAGAGGGGAAAGGTGCAGCTGGCTCTCAGCAGCACACTGAAAGATTGAGCCAGCTGTCAATCAGGCAGCAAGGTTGATCCAGACAATATTGTCCAGATCTTGCCCTAGAATAGCACTGCTCTGTCCTATCATTTGCCGCTGAGTTACAGGAGAACAAAAGTAAACTCACTCCTGTGACCTCCCAGCCAAAAAGTTTTGGTTATGCTTCTCCTTTAAAGCAGGAGCAATATTTGGTCTCTTGGGATGAGTTGGCAGCCTATTCAAATGAATGGGCTGCCGTAATGCAACCTGTCATAACCTGGGAAAATGTGCATTGGTCACACCTCAGCAGATTGCACTAATGTGAACATTGCCCTTATCTTATACTCTAAATTTTCTTTAGATTTGATCTCTTTGTTTGATTTTTTCTGTTTATGTGGTGGCCTGAAGGCTGTAGACTGTTTTTTTTTTTTTTTTTTTTGTATAATCAGTATTTATTGAAGGAATAAAAGGAACAGAAAATAAAGAGGGGGGGGGGGAAGGGAGGTATATAAGGTATAGGACAGGCACGTCCAACGGGGTTGTTACATATCACAATCCGGCCTCGCAGGACCGTCAAACAGCCAAGGTTTACCTCGGACAAATTATAACTTATATGCATCTATCATCATCTTTATTAAACGCAATTGTAAGCCCGGGGACCACCACGGCGGCCGCCACCCAAGAGGGCGCCGGCAGCCGCGTCAGCCCCAGGGCGGCAAGGTAGCCAGGTGGGCGGCCTTCTAAGAGGGCACGGAGGCAAACAACAACAGAACGGAGCCTCAGAGGAAAAAAGCTAAGGTATCCGCCGAACCCCCCGAACCCGGGGATGAGCCAGGCAGGGAGTTCAAATATGTGCCATTGCAAGAAGCTAGAAACAATAGGGGGACTAAGAGGCCGCAAGGCCCGGACCCGGATCCGTGCCCACACCTAGGGCGGAGGGGGGGGGCACTGAGGCCTCCAACTACCACCCACCGCCCCCGGGTGAGCCAGAGGGCCAGGGCCATGGGGCCAGCCAAGGCACTTAGGCGGGGCCGTGATATCAGTCACGGTCCAGTAGCGGTTTACGGTTAACCTCTCAGCGTGTCTAACATACACAGGCATAAAAGTCCCACTGGCAAATATCACAGAAATTAAGAAAAGAGATAAAACTGAAGAGTAAGAGAGAGGGAAAGAGGGAGAAGCCCCAGAAACTGAGTAGTAAATGAGAGGCGTAGAGAGAGCGAAGAGGGGGAGAGGATGAGAGGGGGTAGGGAAAAGAAGGAAAGAAGGAAAAAAGAAAAAAGGAAGGAAAAAAAAAAAAAAAAAAAAAAAAGAAAGGGGAAGGGGGGGATAAGAAAGGGGGGAAAGAGGAGCAGTGCGTACCTCAAAAGCTGGCGAAGGGCACATCCACTTCCACACCGGGCGCATCACTCCAGGCCAAAGTTCATCATCGACCGGCCACGTCCTTATCTAACTAGCAAGGGGCTCATCCTCTCCACCAGCGAGAGCCTGCAGCCTGCGGGTCTTAAGGGAGGGCTCCGCAAGTTCCAGCAGGGCGACATCTAGGCTACTGGGAACTAAGTTAGGGTCCGAGACGTAATCCGTCCACGGCGCCCAAATGGCCGTATGCTGTTCGCTACGGTCGCGGCAGGTCGCCACCCACCTCTCAGCCTCTCCGATGGCACTCACCACCCGCGTCCAGTCCTCACGACCAGGGACTTTGGACTGCTTCCAGTAAATTGGAAGCAGCCGCCTGGCTGCGTTAAGTAGATGTGGTATAACACTTTTCTTATACTGACTTAGAGGGACTGTCGGGACATGGAGAAGGAAGTGCACCGGAGAGAGGGGGATATCAATTCCCGTGATTATCAGTATCTGATCTTTAACGTCTGCCCAGAAGGGTACAATCAAGGGGCAGTCCCACCAAACATGGAAGAGCGTGCCCCTGTGCCCACACCCGCGCCAGCACAACCCGGATTCAGTAGGGTAAATGCATGCCATGTCTGCCGGCACCCGATACCAGCGAGACAAAATTTTAAAATTTGTCTCTTGGGTTTTAGAGTCTACAGAGGAGGTATGAGTGAGGCGGTAGAGATGGGTCAATTGTGTTTCCGTCAGGACCTGATCCAGATCCCTCTCCCATCTCCGTATATAAGCAGGTGTAGGCAGAGGGGCAGCAGACCCCAGCAGGCGGTACAGCTCCGATACCAAGTGGGGGGTAGGATCCTCACTAGCAAAAAGACTCTCAAACGGGGTAAGAGAGGAGGGGTCCCTGATCCTATGGCCCTGTTTCCCAAAAAAGTGGTGCAGCTGCCTATAGCGCCAAAAGTTCATCCGTGGGCCGTGTCGTCCCGTAGGGAGGGCCTCATAAGCTAGGAGTTTACCATCTTTTATAAGTTTCCCGCAACTGGCGTTTCCATCATCCAACCATGGTTCAAAAAAGGCTATTTGTTCTCCCGGAGGGAACCAAAGAAAGCCACCCAATGGGGCCAGCGGCGACACAGGGGGAGACAATTGAAGCGCAACATTCATTCTGTCCCAGACTGCAAGTACATGTTTCGTCAATGGGGAAGTCGTCTCTGAAAGTCCCCTGTGTTCCCGCTGTAACCATGGTGCGTATGATAGGTTCCGTCCCGCAAGACATTTCTCCAGTGACACCCAGAGTTTCGAGTGAGTATGGAAACGCCAATTGAGTATCCTCTGAAGAGCCACCGCTCTGTAATATCGCCTAACGTCAGGGAATCCCAATCCCCCCTCTGCCTTAGAGCGTTTCAGCATCTTAAGAGCTATTCGGGGCTTACGTGCATTCCAAACGAACTCAGTTAGCATGCTAGAGAGGCGGTCGAAGAACGGCCTGGGCAATCGAATCGGAAGCATCTGAAAATAAAAAAGGATGCGGGGCAAAACGTTCATTTTCACCACGTTCACCCGGCCCAGCCAGGTGAAGGCAGTGCGAGTCCACTGGGAAAGGTCCGCCTTAATTGCGGCTAGCAGGGGGGGGAAGTTGGCATTGTATAGGGCGTCATATCTATCTGTGAGCTGTACACCTAGGTAGCGCAGAGATGTCTTGGCCCATGAAAATGGGAAGGCGTCCTTAAGTCTCTTCGCTAGATCCGGTGACAAGTTAACGGGGAGGATCTCAGATTTCCCATAATTTATTTTAAAGTTGGATAGGGTTCCGAAGTGTTTAAGTTCCTTCAACAGATTCGGCAACGAGATCAGGGGGTTCTCTAGGTGGAAAAGGACATCATCAGCATAAGCCGAAAGCTTATGCTCCACATTCCCGACCTGCAAACCCTTAATATCACCGTTTGCTCTAACAGTGCGGAGCAAAGGCTCTAGCACCAGAGCAAAAAGGAGGGGTGAGAGAGGACAGCCCTGCCTCGTGCCGTTCCTGATGGGGAAGCGGGAAGAAAGGGTACCGTTCACCTTCACTTGTGCACATGGATCAGAGTAAAGAGCTAAGACAGAAGCATACATGCGGGGTCCCAGGCCTAAATGGCTAAGCACCTCCTGCATGTATGACCAATCAACCCGGTCAAATGCCTTTTCGGCATCGGTTGATAAGATAAGGTAGGGCTGGGGGTCTGTGCGGGAGCGGGCCCAGTGAATAAGCTGAATCGCTCTCAGGGAGTTGTCTCTGGCTTCCCTGCCTGGAATAAAGCCCGTCTGATCAAGGTGCACAAGTCCGGGCAACAGATGTTTGAGCCTATTAGCCAAAATTTTTGCTAGCATCTTCACGTCCAGGTTGAGGAGCGAAATAGGGCGGTAACTCTGTGGAGCGGCTGGGTCCTTGCCCTCTTTCGGAATTACCGTGATGTGAGCTAATAAAGCTTCCGGGGGAATTGTTTTGCCCTCTGCTATAGAGTTGAAGTAACTCAACAAGGGTGCCTCTAAATGGGAGAGAAATGTCGCATAGTAGGCCTTAGTGAACCCATCCGGGCCCGGGCTCTTCCCATTGGGTAGAGACTTAACTGTCAGTCTGAGCTCAGACAGGGTAATTGGTTGTTCTAAGATTGAAGACTGATCGTCCGTGAGTGAAGGGAGACCCGACGAGGTCAAGTAGTCTCGAATCGCCTGACGCTTGGTGTCCCACGCCGAGGGGGGGAGTCCAGAGTTCAAGTTGTATAAAGTGGCGTAGTAGTCCCGAAAGCCCGCGGCAATTTTAGAGGACAGCACCGTCGGCTCCCCCGAAGGGGAATACAGCTTGTGGACATGCATCTGCGCAGTCCGAGCTCGCAGCGCTCGCGCTAGCATGCGCCCGCATTTATTCCCATGTTCATAGAACTTATGGGACATGTAGCGGAATCGTTTGTGCGTCTGTCTGTCCAAAAGGCGCAGGAGCAATTCCCGCAGCTCAGTCAAGTTACTCAGTGCCTCTGGTCCCCCCGTCGCCTTATGGTGGAGTTCAGCCTTCTGGAGGGCGGTGTACCCCCTGTGAAAGTCCGCCATGCGTTCCCGCTTCAACCGGGACCCCTGAGAGATCAATGCCCCTCTAACCACGGCCTTATGGGCCTCCCACAACGTGCCCTCACTCACATCTCCTGTAGAGTTTTCAGAGAAGTAATGGGACAAGGTACCCGAGACTTCGCCCACCACCCCCGTATCGTCTAATAAGTTATCATTGAGCCGCCATGTCCAGGAGCGTCGCGATCCCGAGGGAAGAGCAAGGACGACAGAAATCGGCGCGTGATCTGAGATGGTGATCGAGCCTATAGAGGCAGATTGCAGGAGTTCCAGTGTGTTCCGGTCCACATATAAGTGGTCTATGCGGGTATAAACGTCGTGTACCTTGGAATAGTAGCTAAAGTCACGGTCAGTGGGGTGTAGCAAGCGCCAACTGTCTGTCAGCAGGAGGGACTGAAGGGATTTGCGAAAATGCTTAAGGAACGCATGAGAATGCGTTGGTCTAGCGTGGGATGTGTCCAGCAAGGGGTCAGGGCTGACATTGAAGTCTCCCCCCAAGATCAGGAAGCCCTCTCTAAATTCCCCCAATCGTTCCAATGTAGAATCGAGGAAACCCAACTGATTTGTGTTAGGGGCGTAGATGGACGCTAACGTGTATATATGTCCCGCTAGGGAGCCCTTTAAGAACACATAGCGACCTAAAGGGTCAATCAGGGTATCAGTGGGTTGAAAAGGGCACGACCGGTGTATGGCAATAGCCGTACCCCTGGACTTAGGGGTCGGAGACGTGCTAAGAAACCACTGGCTAAAAAGATGTTTAGGGAGCTTGGGTAGCGACCGTGGCGTGAAGTGGGTCTCCTGTAGGAACACCACCTATGCCTTCAGCCGCTTCAACTCCCCCCAAAGCTTGCTACGTTTGTGAGGAGAGCACAAGCCTCGAACATTATAGGAGCTTACCTGCAGGGTGGCCATAGGTAGAGTCGGAGAGAATGGAGTTGCTGATCATTGCGAGGCGCCCGGTGTGGACGGCAGAGCAGTAAGACGCACCTAGGAAGAGGAGAGAGGGGGGCAAGACGAGAGAAGGGGGAGGGAGAAGAGGAAAAAAGGGGGGCATAGAAAAGAGATAGGAGGGAGATAAAAAAACAAGCATCAAAAAAACGTAAAGACATAGGAAACATGACAAGATGGCCTAGGCCAAACAGTCTAACGGAATCACTATGGACCCTGTCCGGGACCCCAGTCCTTACGGAGGGGGGGCTCGGACCCCAGTCCAAGATCCCAATGGGGATCAGTACCCAAAATGAGAGGGTGGCCTACTGGGGGAACGTGGCCAACATGGAAAGAGGGAGAGGGGGGGCATCCGCCATCGTCCACCGCGTCAGACTTGGGGTGGTGAGGGTGAGAGGGGCAGGGAGCCGTAAAATCACTAGTGAAGCAGGTACAAAGGGCACAAGCACCGCCAGGCCTGTGGTAGGCGGGCGTCAGCGTGCCAATGTGAGGATTCTTCCAGCATCTCCAGCCGGAGATGTAAAAATAAAAAAGAGAAGGGGAGGAAGAAGCTGCATAGTGAGCCTATGTCCAAAAGTTCTTCAGTCTCCGACCGGATCAGGGCCCTGTGAGGATTCAGAGATGCGCTGACCACGTCCTCTTCTGCGGTTCCTGCGCTTGGCTGTCTGCCAAGGACCTGAGGGTGGAAGGGAGATAGTGGGGAGAGCCGAAGAGGTCCTCCAGTCTGGGAAGTCCACCGGGTCCAGGTCGAGGGAAGATAAGAAGTGCGGTAGGTCATCTTTCGTGCGAAGGGTCACAGTTCTGCCTTCTTTAGTGGCCTGCAGATAAAAGGGGAAACCCCATCGGTATGACAGGCCTGCTTCTTGTAGGGCTACCAGGAGAGGCCGCAGCAACCGTCGCTGCATGAGAGTGCGTCTGGAAATGTCTTGGTAAAAGGACAAGTGCGCACCGTCAAAATCATAGTGGGATTTACCCCGCATTTTTTGCATGATACGGTCCTTAAGCGTATATTTATGGAGTTTGCATATGACATCGCGCGGGTTATTCACATCTTGGGACGGGGGCTTGAGAGCTCTGTGCGCGCGGTCAATTTCCACCACAGCAGTGGCAGGCAGGCCCAAGATATCCTTAAATATGTCCTCCAGGGTAGGAACAATGTCTCTGGCGCTTGTCGCTTCAGGCAGGCCCCGTATCCGGATATTCGCCCTGCGACTGCGATTCTCCATGTCATCTAAATGGCACAACAGGGCCTCTATCTGGTGACTTTGAGCGGAGCATGTTTCTTGTAGTTGGGAGATGACTGGGAGCACATCCTCCAGCTTTTGTTCCAGGGTTTCCACCCTGTTACCTAGGTGGGTAGTGTCAGCCTTGAGCTGGGCCACGTCTTCCTTCAGGGCCCTCTCAACCCGATCCGCAAAGCGCTCCAAATCTGCTTTGGTAGGGAGGGCCCAAATATGGCGTCTGATGTCCGCGTCTTCCAGAGGGTCAGGCCCCTCTGACAGGCCCAGTAGTGAGGAGGGCGAGCTCGGGGAAATCGGGGCCGTCGGGTCACTCACCAGCGACGGGGAAGGCACAGGTGAGCATGTCTGTAGCTGGGATCGAGACGTGGCAGCCTGTGAAGCCTGCGCTGCGTGCTGTGATTTCCCGGCCGGCGCCATCTTGGAGGTCTCGCGGCCGCTCCTATTTGGCTCCGTGAGGAAGGAATCCAGCTGTCCCTGCTTTGTGCGGTCTGCCCGGGGGGGCTGCGAGGATGCCCGGTTCTTGTGTGACATCCTAGGAGGTGTTCGGCGGAGATTTCACTCTCTTAGCTGTGATATTGTGCGGCGGTGGAACGGAGCAGCAGACACACACGTCCTCACTCCTCCATAGCCAGGACACGCCCCCCGAACGTTTTTTTTTTAATCTGCAGCAGTACTTGCAACACTGACCTGTCTACTAATTTTCTTATTGGAGATTTCAGAATATGCAAAGTTTAATTTGTAATTAACTTTGATAACGGTGGTTATTCCTAATAGTGTTATAATTATGCCCCTATGTACAAAGAAACCAATTACTGCTTAAAGAGCTGCTTGAATGTGCCTGAAGCCTCCATTTCAGCCATCCTAAGGTGATATGAGGTAAAACAATTTAATAGGCATCTTTCGGATAATCATATGTAAAAGCTTTTAATTAGTATATACATTTGGTACCCATTTGTAGATAGTAAAGGTGACTTTGAGTTTTCTTCACTTAAGATTTACCGTTGAGAAAATAAAAACCCTGTGTAGCTTTTGGGTCATATATCATTTCAGCGTTATCTTGGCATTCTAACTAAATTATGCCTGGAGCTCATGACAAAGTCTACGCATTATCTCCTTAGAAAATATCACGTTCCACAGCCTATTACTGTCTATCATAGCATGACTTCTTTACAATACACAATCTTCTTAATATTTTTTTGTGACGGTCTACTATAAGAACACTTTATGGGCCAAGAGATTGCCTCAGGGCAAGGTAACGGAAAAGGACATTTTGAATCATTCTATGCCAAAGTGAACTTTTTATGTTTTGGAAAGAGCAGCCTTTCTCAACCAGAGTTCTGTAGAACTATTCGGTTCCTCCATTATATTTCTGTGTTTGACAAAATTGTAATATATTGCAGTGAATTACTATCTGCCTGTTGCCTATTCTTCCTTTTTCAGGATTTCTTTGCCCAATAAACCATTGTAAACTCTAGGTGTGATGGCTAGTTCCGGTACTACCTCTGGAAGCAAAAAGACCCAACCATCCAGCAGCGGCTCCTCCCGGGGTAGCACTACAGATTATTTGGTTCTCAAAGAAAGTAATCACATAAATTGTGCCATTCATTTTAATACATGGAAGTGAGGAATGCACATTGTGTGCCCTGGGTGTGCAAGGCCTTAAAGCCCAACTATGGGCATGGGCCCATCTCCAGGATAAGGTCCTGATGTCCTGAACTCACAAAAAGTGGAATGATGCTAGACATTTAATATGGAAGAGGAGTGGCACTGCATTGCTGATTTGGTGAGTCTGTAAGGGACATTAGCAGAGATTCAATCAATATAGCCAGGGCGGCTTTTTAAAATTTTTACCCTCTGCCAAACCAGCTTGATGGGGTTTAAGTCAGGAGACTGTTCTGGCCATTCCATGATTTAAAGCCTACCATCTTGTTCTTTTCTTCTAATGTAGTTCTGACACAGTGCAAAGGTATGTTTGGGTCATTATCTTGTTGTAGGATGATGCAAAATGCTTTGGTTGTAGTTTTGGTTCAGGGTGTCTCTCACTCTGTGAAATTCTGCGACTCTGGATGCAGCAAAAGAGCCCCAGTGATACACCATCACACACTGTGGAACCATTCTTTCACCTACACGACAGTATACAAAAATCCTGTGTGATGAACCAAAGATCTCAAATTTTGATTTATCGGTCCATAAGACCTTCTTCCAGTTTTCAGTAGGTCACTGGTGGTGGTTCATGGCCCAGGCAAGCTTCTTTTTTTTCTTTTAACAACAATGGATTTCTTACAGCCATTGATCTGTCAAAACTGCAGCTCAAAGTCTTCTCTTTACAGTTGGAACTTGCTTACTTAGATCAGTGTTAAGCTGTGCTTAAAGCCATTGTCCCGTGAGTCACCTGTCAGGCCTCGTATACACGACCGAGTTTCTCGGCAAAAACCAGCAAGAAACTTGCTGGGAGATATTTTTTTTGCCGAGGAAACCGGTCGTGTGTACATTTTCATCGAGGAAACTGTCGAGAAACTCGACGAGCCAAAAAGATCTCTATTTCCTTGACGAGAGTCTCAAATTGGCTCGTCAAGTTCCTCGACGGGCTGGTTTTCGACGAGAAACTCGAGCGTGTGTATGCTAAGAAACCCGCGCTTGCTCAGAATAAAGTATGAGATGGGAGTAAAAGTAGCATTTGTAATGGAGATAACACATTTTTCAAGCTGTAACAGACTGAAAAGTGCAAATCGTCTCTTAACAAACTTTTACTTAACACGCAAACACATGAGATTAGCAAAACCAGCCCCAAGAGTTTAGCCAGTGGAATCGAACTTCCTCTGCCGTTGTATGTGTTGTATGTCACTGCGTTTGAGAACGAGGAGATTTTGTCTTGACAGTGTGTACGTAAAGCAAGCTTGTCGAGTTCCTCGACAAGCCTAACAAGGAACTCGACGAGGAAAACGATGTGTTTTGCCCGACGAGTAACTCGGTCATGTGTACGAGGCCTTACCCAAGCTGTTGATACTCAGAAAACTGTCTTCTGATTCTGTTGTGCCTTTGGGTCTGCCAAACTTCCTCCAGTTTCCAAGCGCCATTTCATCGTGTAGGAAACTGTACTTACTGACTGACACCTTTGCTTTCTTTTCAATTTCTCTATAGGAAAGACCTACATTTTTTTTAGCTTACTATACTACATCTTGCAATACAATACTGTCTAAATATTGCTTAAGAGGGTGTAGTAGCACAGTCTGTTTCGACACTGCATTAATACAATGTGAAAACAGAAGTGCAGCACCTAAGTGGTCAAGAATGAATATATCAATCCTATAATCAAAAACAAAAGTGTAAATAATACACTTATGACAAAAACAACCAACAAAAATGTGACTTTGAAAAGTGCATAAAAAGTCTCACAAACGTGATTCTTCTTGATAAGGAGGAACGCTCAGCACACTAAAAGTGGAGGCGACTGTGTGACATCAGCATGTAGCTCCTTCCAAACATGTTTTGTTTGCATGCTAGTGGCCATCTTAATTTCATATGCTTACATTACTTGCTAGCTGCCTAAGTATTGCACAGCAAGAGATGAGTGATGATGTTGGTCTACACATGGCTATCACAGTCTGTGGTTACAACCCATCTCCTGCTGTGAACTGCAGAAGAAAAGTATCTTGCATTGGGAGACCCTGATACGTTACCAACACCCCTGGTTTAACTAGGAAAGAGGAGAGGTTCCCCCAGGGTGGGGCTTTAACGGTAACAATGAGTAGAGAAAGTATAGGGTACAATAAAATGTATTATGAAAAAATACAAAGCAAAAAAAAATGATAAGCAACACAATTGTTTAAAAACAGGGTACGTCATTGAGTGGTGTGTATGTCCGCAGGGATGAGTTCAGGCCCTACGCGTTTCAGGAGATCCGTCCCTTCTTCAGGGGCCAGAGTCCATGCGACAATTATACTGTATGCAGTAAAGAATTATAATACAACAAATTAACATGTATTCATAAATCAGAAAGAAAAGCAAAAATCTAAAATCTACACATTACATTAGACACATACCCATCACCACGTATGTAGACCAAAAGGACCGAAGAGCACCACAGTACCAATTCCCTAAGGTGGATAGGGAGCCAACCGAGAGGACACGGAGACGTGTCCCAGAACTCCTGACGGCAGACCCTAGGCGGGCAGAAGGAAGTGTGGAAAAAAGACCACACAGCTCCTAAAAAGTAGAGAAAATGATTGCAGTATGGCAAAAAAATGACATAGCTAATGTCAATGTACATCAATATCATTTATATAAGTGCACCAGAATAGGGGGAGTATATACCTGTGATGGAACTTAGATTGCTTGAAGTAATACACGGAAGCAGTCAAAGGGTCCCATGGATGTGGTCCCAAATATTTAAGGAATAGTCGGGCACCCAGGGGAGGAGAGAACCAAACTAAGGTCTATTTGAATATCGAGCTCCTAGAAAGCATCAAACAGGGGAGGGAAGGAAGAAATGAAAGAATAGAAGTAAAGGGTTAAGGACGGTGCATACAGAGTTGATGCTGAATAAGAAATGGATAGACAGCCCGTAGTAATTGCATACCTGCAAGACAGCAGAGGGTAAGACCCAAATAGAATTAATTATGTGGGTAGGACTCCTAAAAAATGGAAAAAAGGGTTTGGTATGAATGAGGTAATGAAGGGTTAACATTGATACTGAACGTAAAATAGACTGGAAGACCATAAGTGGCCACATACCTGCAAATAAGCAGGGAGTGAGCCAGGGACCGTCCCAGAGGTTCAGATAGACAGCAGTGTAATCACACAAATTGTCCAACTATGTAGGAAACATAAAAGTATTCGAGTCATTAGGGGGAGAGCTTAAAAGATAAAGCCCAGCAAGTCTCCATAGTGAAAAGCATAAAGCAGGCTTACCATACAGGAGGGATGTTGGTAGGTGACAGCAGACAGCCGGCGCTTGTGCTAGTGCGGCCGCAGAGGGAAATAAATAGCTGCCTAATGATAAGGGGAGGGACAGGGGAAACAACTCCCCCTTAATTAGATTGGCGCTGAGTGACAGGTGAAACAACGCCCCCTTGATTCGATTGGCGCTGAGTAACATGTAGCGCCGTATGGATTCGATTGGCGCTGAGTATGCCCCCTCGTACGTCCCCTTGATTCAATTGGCGCTGAGTGAACATGTAGCGCCGTATAGACTGGCGATTGTATGTGGGGAATAGTGGGCGGGCTTGTGGGCGGCGAGTCCCGGCGTGTGACGTCACCACGCCCCTCCGAGCAGCAGACCGCCCAATAAAGGCGGAACGCTAACACGGAGGCAGGGGGGAGTGCCTATAATCGTAGGGGAACGCCCAGCACGTACATAACGTGAAGGAGTGCACGCCTTGTGGAAAAAATACACACAGGGGTGGCGTTTACTGACGGAGAGCATTGTCATAGCAACTGAGCAGGGTACAAACGTGGGGCTGTTAGAAAGGCAGGCAAAGGCATGTTAGATAAAGGGTAATAGAGGCTGGATGATGGCTAGTAAGGAGGGGTAAGGAGATTATTATCATATAAAAGGTGGCTGATTAGATTACAGCATTGGCCAGGTAATGTAGTAAATAAAAATAAAAACACTAATAATAGAAAGCCCAGAAAGAGGGTCCAGGGAGGACGGGTGAAGATGGCGATTGTCCCATCTAGGGGGAAAAAACACGTTTCTCCCAACAGATGGGGAAGAAAATCACCACGCTAGATCCGATTCCCTGCTGGCGCTGAAGAGGACCCGAAAGGTCGCAGACCACAAGTGGTATGGACCCAGGTCTCACGTATGCCAACCCCCAGGGGACTCCTGGAGGCAGGCATACGTGCGCCAGGCCTAAGGAGAACAAAAACACCCTGTCCCCCACGAGAAATAAGGGTGGAGAGAACAGGGGGGGTGGCGTTGGCACCCGTGGTGCAGCTAAGGTCCGAGTGGCCCACAACAAAGGGAGGGGGGGGGGAAAGGAGAGACAAAACATACAAGAATGGTCCAAATTGGAAATTGATGTACAGGAAACATTTCACATAAAATGAACCGCGACATATGAGGGCGACACTATTCGTAAAATGTAAGGGCAGCGACATGGTCGCAATTGTGGTAATACATGAACAGTGAATAACAGTGAGCGCCCCTAAGCATGATTGGGGAAGACCTGTAGAAAAACACAACCTCTAAGAAAGGCCCGAGCCCACGGTATGGACAAAACCAAACCAAAGAATACCTCAATGATGTCGAGGATCGTGGCAATGAATCTTAATCTTTCTCACAGCCACCGGATGCAAAACCCTCCAGGAAAGGTCTGAAACTAATCAGGTCATTGAGACCTGGGGGGATATTTGCATCAAGGTTGGCGATCCAGCGAGTTTCATGTTGAAGGAGTATTTTGTTCCAGTCACCACCCCTAGTGTTTGGATGGATTCTGTCCAAAATCAGAAAATTGGCTCCCAAAAACTTGCCTCCGTGGTGCAGCAAAATGTGCCTACCTAGTGGCAAATTTGGGTTAGCTGTTTTCATTGAGTGAAGGTGTCTTTGGGCACGTATGTGAAATGATAATTTGGTTTTGCCGATGTAAAACCTGTCACAGCTGCAGGTAAGTAAATATACCACCCCTGCAGTTTTGCAATTAGCAAAATGTCGAGGCCGGTATGGTCGACCATTGGGTAGAGCGACATTGGCTTTGGTGTTCATGTATCGACAAATAGAGCACCCCCCACAGGTGAAGGTCCCACAGCGTCTACAGGGGTCCTTCCTGAAGGTGCCCCTGAATTCGCTGGAGACCAGTTGGTCCCTGAGGGAGGATGCCCGCCGATACGTGATTGCAGGTTCTGTTGGTACAAAGGGGCTCAGGTTCGGGTCAACAGATAAGAGATGCCAAAAATTTTTTATGATTGACCTGACTTGTTGATGCTGGCCATGGTATTTGGTGATAATCCTGAGGGTATCGCTCGTGGTCTTTTTTTGTTGGTTAGGCTTAAATAACAGGTTAGTTCTGGTCTGTCCGTCTGCGCATTTAAAAGATTTTTTTAGAGATTTCTTGGAGTATCCTCTTGAAAGGAGTCTATCTCTCAATGCAGCGGCTTCGGATAGGAAGACCTCCTGATTTGAGCAATTGCGCTTGAGGCGCAAGTATTGGCTGTAAGGGATTGATTTTATGAGTGCTGCCGGATGGGCACTAGTAGCGTGCAACACTGTGTTGCCCGCTGTGGGTTTTCTGTATAAACCAGTGGAGAGGCCACCCTCAGGGTTTTTTGTTAGGAGCACGTCCAAAAATGCAATTTCGGAATTGCTGCTGGATACCGTGAACTTCAAGTTGAAGTCATTAGAGTTCATGGTAGACATGAACAGTTCCAGCTCGGTAACGGACCCCTCCCACAGCATGAGGATATCATCAATGTATCAAAACCACGCCGATACATGATGAATCCACGGCTTGGCACCCCTGCTGTGCGGCCATGCCTGTGTGTCCTCTCCCGGCTCCTCCATCCACCCAGCCGACAATTCATCAGCAGGACAGGGGGCAGGATGATCTGCAGATTGGAATGGAGGGCTCCTCCCACCCCCTGCCCTGCAGATAGGATGACATCGTCTGCCAGGCTGGTGGGCGGAGGAGCAGGGAGAGGCCACACGGACTGTTAACAGTCTCTACCCCGCAGGTAGGAGTCCTGAGTAGGGGAGACAAAGATTAATGTTAGAGAGGAAAGGAGGGGAGGTAGCAGACTGCAGGGGCACTGTAATCTTAAGGGGGGCTGTGATGTAAAGGGGGCACTGTAATATAAAGGGCACTGCACTGTAAAGGGGAAATGTTACTGTACAGCACTCTTTACATGAAAGTGCCTCCTTTACAGTGAAGTCCCCTTGGGGAAATTTACAGTGCTGTCCATAGGAAAATTGCCTGTCATGAAACTGGTGCCTGGAGCCAAAAAGGTTGGGGACTGCTGACCTCTTTAATTTTGGGAGCTAAGCTGGGTTGGGCCTGGTCAATACTTGGATGGGAGCCTGCCTTACCTTACTTGCTAGCTGCATAAATATTCTCCTTAGCACTGACTATTCCTTTTGAGTTTACTGCATTTATACAGAAAGAGAGCTTGTAAGTAATCAACAAAAGTTGTGACATCGGCAGGAATTGTGAGCATACATTTTCAAGGCTTAATGCAGAACAACTGAGTTGCTATATCTTCCCTGAAAATAGCCCTTTTTTGTATAACTCTGAAATGTACATTATTTTTCATTTTTTTTTAACCTAAACTTTTTTCCACCGCAGTTTACTACTCACCTTTGTACCATTTCAGGCTTTTACTGGACTTGAACTGGAAAAACGGGGGTGTTCTAAATCTTGTGACCGGTAGTGTATGTGCCAGTTTTTGTCAATTTAAACCACAGAGAATGCATATATTAATCAGAAGGTCAATATACAATGTGAATACATCTCTAACAATTGCAGCTGGAATGCATAAACTTTTAACATTTACATTGTTGCCAGACAATAGTCATTGATTAGTAAAATGAAAAAAGGATGAATTCAGCAATACATTCATTTTTATAAATGCCTTGAGAAGAAGTGCGGATTCATCAATTTAGTTATGAAATTTCAGATCAAGCATGTAAAAATTACAAGGTTAATTTAAAATGTTCTTGATATTAATTTAAAATGTAATCCAGTACAGATGAAACGATTACTGCAGTCCTACGCTTCAAGAAGCAGTGAGATATCAAGTCTTTGTAGCAATTATGAAAGTTTTTACCAATGCAAATGGATGTTTCTGAGATTTCTGATAAGCCACTGTGGTCTATGGAACTCGCGGAAGAGGTCATAGAAAATGACTGCAAATTAAAGTCAATGCTGGAGTAAACGTTTGCCTGTTCTAATGCATAACTTATCACCAGCCCCTCCTTTTACATCTGTTTATCTGACTGCCATATATAAGTGACAAGCCATATTCCTCTTCCTCCTTTCAATAAAGACCACAAACCTACTCTTCCCGGTTCCCTAACATGATCAAGCTATGGGAACTGCGTTCTGTAGCATTTGCAAGGGCGGTTTTTGCAGAATTTTTTGCTACTCTTTTATTTGTTTTATTTGGTTTAGGGTCAGCCTTAAACTGGCCAGGAACAAGTCCAAATGTCCTTCAGATTTCCTTGGCCTTTGGTCTTGGCATAGGCACCTTGATTCAGGCTTTTGGCCATGTAAGTGGTGCCCACATAAACCCAGCTGTAACCCTGGCCTTTATGGTGGGTTCTCAGATGTCCTTCTTGCGGGCCGTGTTTTATGTCGGAGCTCAGCTGCTGGGAGCTGTTTCTGGAGCAGCCATACTTCAAGACCTTACTCCTTTGGAAGCTAGAGGAAACTTATCAATAAATGGGGTGAGTTAATTAAATTGATCCTTATTTACATCGTTTTATGTAAGGGGCTTATTATCAGAGTTGGGATCCAGAGTAGCAGAAAATGCAGCCAATCTAGTACAACCAAATGTTGTGGTTCTGGTCAGCGCTCATACATTAATGAGCTGCTCCTCGACCATAGAAGTAGTTCACAAGAAGTCTTTTTAAATAGTTTTATTGTATTATTAATATTATACAGGATATATATATAGCGCCAGCAGTTTGTGCATTGCTTTTCATTATAAAGGGAGAAAGTCCAGTTGTAATACAATTCAATACAAGAGGGTTAGAAGGACGCTGCTCCTGAGAGCTTACACTCTAATAGCTAGATTCATGTAGGGGCGCACATCTTTAAGGCGGCGTAGCGTACCGTATTTACGCTACGCCGCCTTAAGTCAGAGAGGCAAGTACTGTATTCACAAACTACTTGCCTCCTAACTTACGGCGGCGTAGCGTAAATGTGGCCGTCGTAAGCGCGCCTAATTCAAATGAGGATGAGGGGGCGTGTTTTATGTTAATGGAGGGTGACCCGACGTGATTGACATTTTTTACGAATGGCGCATGCGCCGTCCGTGTACATATCCCAGTGTGTATACAGGAAAATACTGCGCAGGTCCAAAGAAACGTGAATAGTGATGAGACTATAATAATGTTAAATGAGAAATAAAGAATAAAGAAATAATAAAAATAATAAAAACACTGCTGCAGCTCATATGTCAGATAAACATAAATTGTAAATAAAAAAGGTAAAGCTGCGCTGTAAAAATGAATCAACATAAATATCAATTATGCTGTATGTGATGCACACAAACACCAGTGCAATCTAAAAAAGCAAGTGAAAAAATATGTGCAAAAGTCCATAAGAAGGATGTATCGCAGAAAATTCACAAACGTGACAGAAAGTTCTCCGAATGGGTGAAATTAGATATCCAGATGATTTTGTGAATCTGTATAGCAGATGACAGAATCCACCACCACTTATGTTCTAACTGCTTACCAAAGCAAGAAATTAGTCAGGCATATAAACACATAAGCCACTTTAAGGGATCCGGGATATGCTGTCACTCTCTCTCCAATTTCACCAGTCTTCTACATCAGACTCATCTCTCTCCATAAATATGACCCAGAGGAGAAAAACACTCCTCCCTTCCTCTGGCCAGCCGACAGGAACTACAGTAAGCTCCGCCTCCCAGGTCTCACAGCACACCGCACTGCTGTGAGACCTTTTTTAGATTGCACTGGTGTTTGTGTGCATCACATACAGCATAATTGATATTTATGTTGATTCATTTTTACAGCGCAGCTTTACCTTTTTTACATATCCCAGTGTGCATTGCTCCAAAGTACGCCGCAAGGACGTATTGGTTTCGACGTGAACGTAAATTACGTCCAGCCCTATTCACGGACGACTTACGCAAACAACGTAAAATTTTCAAATTTCGACGTGGGAACGACGGCCATACTTAACATTGACTAGGCCAGCTATTTGATGGAATAACTTTACACTGGAAAATGCCTTACGTAAATGGCGTATCTTTACTGCGACGGGCGCGCGTATGTTCGTGAATCGGCGTATCTAGGCATTTACATATTCTATGCCGAACTCAGGGGAAGCGCCACCTAGCGGCCAAAGGAAAAATTGCACCCTAAGATACGACGGCGCGTATCTTAGCTAGGTTTAAGTGTATCTCAGTTTGAGCATACACTTAAACTTAGGACGGCGCAAATTCCGAGTTAAGTTCCACGTATCTACTGATACGCCACCTAACTCTCTCTGAATCTGGCTATAATAGATTGTAATCCTAGGTCTAAAGCCACGCACACACGATCAGTCCTTCCGATGAGAACGGTCTGATGGACCGTTTTCATCGGTTAACCGATGAAGCTGACTGATGGTCCGTCGCGCCTACACACCATTGGTTAAAAAAATGATCGTGTCAGAACGCGGTGACGTAAAACACAACGACGTGCTGAAAAAACGAAGTTCAATGCTTCCAAGCATGCGTCGACTTGATTCTGAGCATGCGTAGATTTTTAATCTAAATTTAAAGCAAGTTGGCTTTTTTTAACCGATGGTTAAACAACCTATGGGGCCCACACACGATCGGTTTTGACCGATGAAAACGGTCCTCCAGACCGTTGTCCTCTGTTTAACCTATCGTGTGTACGAGGCCTTAAAACAGACCTAGCTTTAGATATTTTTTCATGACCCTTCAGGTCTGGTGTGGATTTTGGGGGGGGACCTCACACCAAAAATTAAAAGAATAAAATGGCATGAGGTCCTTCCCAAAATCCACACTAGACCCTTATCAGATCTTGCAACCCGGCAGGCCAGAAAAAAGGGTGGGGTAAACGAGTGTGTTTTGTTTAACCTCTTGACCTATGGAAAATTTTACCCCCCCCCTCATGACCAGGCCATTTTTCGCTATTTAGCACTGCGTTACTTTAAAGCCTCGTACACACGATAGGTTAACCAGAGGACAGCGGTCTGAAGGACGGTTGTCATCGGTTAACCGATGAAGCTGACTGATGGTCCGCCACGCCTACACACCATAGGTTAAATAACCGATCGTGTCAGAACGCGGTGACGTAAAACACAACGACGTGCTGAAAAAAACGAAGTTTAATGCTTCCAAGCATGCGTCGACTTGATTCTGAGCATGCGTGGATTTTTAACCGATGGTTGTACCTACTAACGATCGGTTTTGACCTATCGGTTACCAATTCATAGGTTAATTTTAAAGCAAGTTAAGGCTTTTTTTAAACCTTTGGTTAAATAACCTATGGGGCCCACACACAATCGGTTTTGACTGATGAAAACGGTCCTTCAAACCGTTGTCCTCTGGTTAACCTATCATGTGTACGAGGCCTAACTGGCAATTGCATGGTTGTGCAACACTGTACCCAAACAACATGTATATAATTTTTTGGTATTTGATCACTGCTGTGTTTTTTTTTTTTTTTTTGTAATATAAACGAAAAAAGACCGAAAATTTTGAAAATAAACAATATTTTTTACTTTCTGCTACAAAACATATCCAATAAATATATTAAAAAAAAATCGAATTTCTTCATAAATTTTGCCCAAAATATATTCTGACATGTCTTTGGTTGAAAATAAATAAATAAATCCCAATAAGTGTATATTTATTGGATTGTGGGAAAGTTATAGCTCCTACAAACTATGGTATATACAGTGTCTCAAAAAAGTGAGATATTTTTGTAAATATTGTATTATATCTTTTTATGTGACAACACTGAAGAAATTACACTTTGCTACAATGTAATGTAGTGAGTGTACAGCTCTATAACAGTGTACATTTGCTGTCCCCCCAAAATAACTCGACACACAGCCATTAATGTCTAAACCGCTGGCAACAAAAGTGAGTAAGTTCCTACTATATAGAAAAGTTAGATTTGGGCAAGGCAAATTGCCTGTCATGGTGCCACGTTTGGTGCCATATTTTATGGTTTAGAATTTGGGTGAGCCAAGATGGTTTTCATATAGGAATAGCTTGGCTCCTTATTCAAATTTTCCATTGAAATGCATGGCTGTCATGGTGCCAAGTTTGGTGCCATATTTTATAATTTATATCACTTGGCTCAGACCAAATTGAACGTTAACTATTAGAAGGATGCCCAATGAATATAAAACAAGTGGAATTTGGGTGAGCCAAGATAGTTTTCATATAGGAATAGCTCAGCTTCTTATTTGGAATTTCCCATTGAAATGCTGTCAGGGTGCCATATTTTATGATTTATATCACTTGGCACTTGGCGAAGGATGCCAAATTATATAAAACAAGTCACATCTGGGTGAGCCAAGATGGTTCTCATATAGAAAAAGTTATTTATTCAGAATAACCCCTTTAAATACATGGCAGTTAGGGAGACAGAATTGTTGTTAAAGTTCACAATTTTATTACAGACTTTGCAGATGATTGCTTAATAAATAATCACTTTTGTGAATAAAGATCCATTCTGGATAAGAAGCTGGCCGAATAAGGAGACAACTTCAGCATCACAATAAAACAAAAACAACTAATGAACTGGTTACTAACTTACTGACTTTTGATGCAAATTGGAAAATGTGTGTTGCCTGGCTGTGCAGACTACAGGGGGACACAAAAATCTAAGCAGCTCCTTAGGTGGTAGCGCTACATGGAGAACCAATGTAGCTCCTCTCTAACAGGAAGTCGGGAACAGCAGCCAAAAAAAAGAAATTTGAAGATCTTGAGGAGGCTGAGAGCAAAAGAAGGGACTTTTTGAATTAAGAGTAAATGCGTAGGTAGAACCGTTTTTTTTTTTTTTTTTTTTGGAGTTTAGCATCACTTTAACTTTTCCTCTGCTGAGCACTCCCAGAGTCAAAGTTACAAAGCCAAAGCAATTTACACACTATATTGTCAAAAGTGTTGGGACATGTGCCTTTACACACACATGAACTTTAATGGCATCCCAGTCTTAGTCTGTAGGGTTCAATATTGCGTTGCCCCCCCCCCCTTTACAGCTATAACACCTTCAACTCTTCTGGAAAGGCTGTCCACAAGATTTAGGAGTGTGTCTATGGTAATGTTTGACCATTCTTCCAGAAGCGTATTTGTGAGGTCGCTCATCCATGTCTTTATGGACCTTGCTTTGTGCACTGGTGCGCAGTTATGTTGGAAATGACCAACCCCAAACTATTCCCACAAAGTTGGGAACATGAAATTGTCCAAAAGGTCTTGGTATGCTGCCACCTTATAAGTTTCCCTCACTGGAACTAAGAGACCAAGCCCAACCCCTGAAAAACAACCCCACACCATAATCCTCCCTCCACCAAATGATTTGGACCAGTGCACAATGCAAGGTCCATAAAGACATGGATGAGCAATTTTGGGGTGGAGGATCTTGACTGGTCTATACAGAGTCCCGACCTCAACCTGATAGAACACCTTTGGGATGAATTATACCAAAGACTGTGAGCCAGGCCTTCAAGCCACCATCCAGTTCTTTTTTTTTTTTTTTTTTCCCCGTTTTCAAAGCAGTTTATTGAAAGGCAGTACAGTACATAGCATGAGCCTCCAGCACAACCTGGGGCTAAAAGGTGTACATACAGTTCAGAGACTAAAGTAACAAAATTGTCAAAAGCAGTTTAGAGCAAGAACATCACTATACATGTAATAGGATATTTTCCCCACTTTGAGACTAAAGTCTTCAAAGGGGAGAAAACGAGAATAAGAATGCGAACAAAAAGAAATAAAATAGCACCTGGTACTGACTGCATTCCCGGCACCCCCAATGGGTTCATACTGTGCCTAAGAACCAGTGAATACGTTCAGCTCGCAAGGTGTGCCTAAAGAGAATGAGAGTGAACCCCCTGTCCCGGAATAACTGATATTTCCGAGGTCATGGGCCCATCCCAACGTAGGGATTAACCTAGCCTATTTCCATATTTTAGTGAAAGCTTGAGAATCCTGAAGAGAACCTATTTAACAAGCAGTAATCTCCAGTGTTCACTATAACATAAAAACTTAAAAAAAAAGAAACAAAGAAAAGAGAAGATAAAGTTCTCTACTGTAATCTTTTCAAGATGAAACTGCCTATCATACCTTAATATATTTATGGAGATATGTCAAGGAAAAGGAAGAGAAAAAAGGAAAGAAAGGAAACAGAGGGACAGAGGAAGACAAGATAGAAAGAGAACATAGATTAGTGTCGCCAGCTACGGACTATATGATTCGATCCATACGTCCCAATATCAAACATAGCAGCAATCCAAAAAGGATGGAGATCCCCCACCCTCCCTTATCCTTATATCATAGAGATGCCTATATATCTAGCCCAGGGTTCCCATACAGCCTCAAAAGATTTGGAAGAATTGAGTATTGTACTGACCATTTTCTCCTGGTGCATGATCCAAGAGATTTTCCTTTTGGTCTTCAGGAAAGATACAGAAGGTTGTTTCCAAGCCCCAGCCAGTGTGATCTTAGCACCAGTGAGCATGAAAGCTATCAATTTTTGAGTATATTTGGTGGCCTGGGGGACATCAACCCCCCAATAACGCTATTTGTGGAGATTTTCCCCCCGGTAACCCGGTCACCTTCCTAATGAGAGAGAACACTTTGTTCCAAAATCCCCTGATTTTAGGGCATTCCCACCAGGTGTGCAACATGGAACCCTGGGCTAGACAATTTCGGAAGCACAATGGAGATGTGGTTGGAAACATTGCAGCTAGCTTGCAGGGAACCAGATACCACCGCATTAATACTTTAAGGTTAGCTTCTATTAGAGAGATGTTGATGAGGCCCCTAGAAGCCCTTGACCCTACCTCATGCCACTTCTCCATGGTCCATGACATCTGTAGATCCCTCTCCCACGCCTCCATGTAGGAAGATTTGGATGTAGGTTCTGATAATGAATTGTAGACAATGGAAATGCCACCTCTTTGTTCTGTAAAACTGATGCACCATTTCTCATAAGGGGTAAAGTCAGGGGGATTTAGCTTATTTTTCCAGATTGAGTTAATAAATTGGGATATTCGGGAGTATCTATCTTTTTCTGTATCCGGCATTCCTAAGGTCCCCACACAATGTGCTAATGAGATCAGTCCCGATGGGGAAAGAAAGTGTCCAATCCTATAAAGTCCCTTGTCCAACCACCAGCGAAAAATTGTAGAGTCCGTATTCGGATTAAAATAGGGATTTTGAAATAGATTAGCCAAAGGTTGTATAGCAGAGGTTATGGCTGGAGACTTCCGCAAGTCATCCCAAAGCCTGAAGGCTTGAGAGAGTGTAGGGGCCATAATAGCCGGTCTCAGTTTTTGGGGACACCAAAGCAGGTCATCCAAAGAATTGTGAGGAACTGCCTGTCCCTCCATCTCCATCCAATCCGGTTTCTCTCGACCGGAATAGATAGAAGACAATTGGGCCAGCCGAGCTGCTTGATAGTAGCGAAAGAGATGTGGTAGTCCTAGACCCCCTTTAGTTATGGGCCCATATAAAACATTTTGGGGCAACCTGTATCCTCTACCACCCCAAACAAACTTTAGCACTTTTCCCTGGAATTTTTTAAGTTGCACTTTCTTTATTGCAATGGGGAGAGATCTGAATAAATATAGCAGTCTAGGTAGGAGCGTCATTTTAACTGAATTAATTCTCCCTAGCCAAGATATTTTGTGAGTGGCCCATGTTTTTAGGTCCATTTCGAGTTTGCGGTACATAGGAGGAAAGTTAGCCTGATAAAGATTTTCAAATCTATTAGTTAGATTTATCCCAAGGTAGCGAATAGAAGAAACAGCCCACTGGAATTTGAACGAGGCCTTCAGATTCTCTACCACTGTGGATTGCAAATTTATGTTTAAAGCATGTGATTTGTTCATATTCACTCGCAATCCCGAGACATGTCCGAAAGATTCAAGTACTTTGCAAATGGCCGTCAAGGAGGTATTTGGGGAGGTAACAAAAAGGAGACAATCGTCAGCAAACAATGCACACTTGTGAGTGTGCTGTCCGCAACAAACCCCAGTAATATCTTGATTGGATCTAATGGCAATGGCCAAGGTTTCTATTGCCAATGCAAAAATCACCGGTGACAGGGGGCAACCCTGTCTGGTCCCTCTTCTAATCTGTATCGGATCTGAGAAGTATCCCTGTAGTTTGACCTTCGCCTGTGGTCCTGAATATAAGGAACGCAGTATACCCAGAAAACTCTCTCCAAACCCCCACCTCCTTAAAACCTCAAATAAGTATGGCCACGATATGGAGTCGAAGGCCTTCTGAAGGTCCAGTGAAAGGAGCATACCCTCCTGGGGATGACCTCCATCCCACCCCGACTGCAATAGTGAAACCACATCAATCGCCCGCCTGATCTGGTCTGGGCCCTGTCTCCCCGGTATGAAACCTACTTGATCTCTATGTATATAATGGGAGATGAACGAATTTATTCTGTTAGCCAAAATTTTTGTAAGAATTTTCATGTCGTTATTGATCAACGAGATGGGTCTATAATTTTCAACTAATTCCGGGTCCTTATCAGGCTTGGGGATAACAGATATGAACGCCTCGTTCAAATGAGGGTGCAGGTCCTCCCCCGTTCTTTTGGAGTTGAAAAACCTTGTAAGGTAAGGGGCAAGGGTATCGGCAAAGTTTTTATAATAAGGGTTTGAAAAGCCATCCGGCCCTGGGGCCGAACCGCCCTTCAAGTTCTTGATCACCTCCAATGTTTCCCTCACGGAGATAGGAGCCTCCATGAGTTCCACATGCTCCCTGTGAAGGCTAGGAATAGGTAGCTTGGCAATATATGTCTGAATCTCAGGAATCCCAGCTGAGTCACCGGACTGGTAAAGTGTAGAGTAGAAACCTTGGAAGGTTTTAAGTATGCTTTCAGGGTTGAGGGTTGTAGTCCCCTCCCGAGTTTTAAGAATGTGCGATAAGTCGGTGATAGTTTGGTGGCCAGCATAGTGCCCATTCGATCCTTATGTTGGTAAAATTTTGCTCCGCTCCAACCCAGGGACCCTTCAGCCCTTACGGTAAGCGCTAGATTAAGAGCAAGTCTAGCGGCTTCCAACTGGGAAGTCGTAATTGTTGTTTGTTTTTTTTTGTGCTTTTTGCATAGTTCTGAAAATTCCTTGTCTAATTTTTAAATTTCCAAAGCTTTGGCCTTTTTCAGTTTAGCAGCAATTTGTATCAGCTTACCTCGGATCGAGGCTTTATGCGCGGCCCACAAAGTCTCAGCTGAGATCCCTTCTACATCATTTAAGCTAAAGTATTCCAGTAATGCTTTCTCAATGTCCATGATAACATTTGGGTTTTTAAGGAGGGTTTCGTTAAGGCGCCAATGAAATTGACGATAGTCGCTTGTCCGACCTCGCAGGGAACAGATCACCATTGAGTGGTCGGAGAGAGACGTATCCTTTATAAGTGCTTTAGTGACCAGAGGGACATGCCTCGAGGTAACAAGGATGTGGTCTATCCTTGAGTAGGAGCGATGAGGGTTGGAGAAATGAGTATAATCCCTTTTAGAGGGATTAAATTCCCTCCAGACATCCACAAGACCTCGTTGGAAAACCAGCTTTGCTAAGTGTGAACTAATCCTAGTAGGGCGGGTTAATTGTGATGATAAAGGTCTGGACTTATCAAGACTTTGATCGAAAGCCACATTGGAGTCTCCCCCAAATATGACTATCCCCTCCAGTAGCGAATCTAAAGTGTTAAACATAGCTTGAAAAAATTTAAGTTGGCCTCTATTAGGAGTAAAATAATAGTACTACAGCGCTAATTAAATAACAAAAATATAGAGCATTAAAAAAAATTAAAAAAATTACCAAATAATAAACGCAGCAAAAAGTGTGATGTAGGTCAAACAAAAATAGTGCAATGTATATATATAATATTTTGCGCTGAATATTAACTTAGATAATATAATATATTTTATCTTTTATACATATTCCTCTCTTTATCTTATATTTTAAATTTTAAATTTTAATTCCAAATGGTATGTTGTTACTCTCAATTGTAATTTTATATAAATGTATTTTATATATATTTTTATATTTTAACTATATTTTCTTATTGTTTAATGTAGTGCAGCATTTGCTGGAGTTTTTTAAAAAGTGCTGTATTTACTGTGGCCACTAGAGGCTGCTATGCATATAAGCATATCCTCAGTTTAATAATGCCACCGGATGTTCTTGGATGTCAAATTTCTAAATGATGTTTTTAAGTATTATTCTTTGTATTAAATTGCTTACATGCACTATGTTTATGAACAGTGTATGATCCATCCTTTTGTGCCTGCAATGATGTGAGATGTCAAATACTCCCTCACTACCAATCCCGTCTCTGCCTGATTCCCACGCTGACTATAAATAACATCAGCTGAGAGCGGACAGGCAGTGACCCATGACTAAGTCAAGTGACCATTGACGTAACGCGTGGGGGAGGAGTTACGAGCGGGACGGATCTAGGATTCGAATGAGGAGAGGAAAGATCATATAAGCTGAGCGGCTTAATGAAGGATCGGTGCATTGTTGCTATATGCGGTTTTTAATCGGTGGATTCGTGAGTGTGTCATTGCTAGAGACCATCTATCTTGTATTGTGTTTAATACTCAGCTGCGCTATGAGAGTTTCTCTCTTTTGTTTTCCATGAGCTGTGGTTAATGTGGAAGAGGCGTTCTACTTGTGAAGCAGGAGCACGTTGTTTGTGATCACATTACACCTTCCTTAATCATCACACTGATCTGGGTGTTGTTCCTAGGAGAACCACTGGTGCATATCTATGCAATTGGACTTTATTTGTATCTATTTGCCTATCAATTGATATTTGATAGTTTCTCAATCACTTATAAGCACCTCTATTAGGAGTGTAGTAAGATACAAAAGAAAAGAGTTGTTCATCTAACCACCCCTTCACTAGAATAAATCTGCCGTCTGGGTCCCTGTGTACCAACTGCGATTTAAATTTGCAAGATTTAGCGAAAAGAACTGCGACCCCTCTAGTCTTATCCTCAGCATTTGCCAGGAAGAATTGTGGGTAATGAGTGTGGATGAACGAGGGGGAGTAACTTGCAGGAAAATGGGTTTCTTGTAGAAGAAGTACTCCCAATTTTTGTGAACGATAGGATTGGAACACTTTCTTGCGTTTGACCGGGGAATTCAGGCCCTGGACGTTGTGGGACACCACTCTAAGGAGTGGAGACGGAATGGTATTACGTGGCATAACCATTGGAATACAAAATCATATCGAAGCTGTGAGAACTTACCCCGGACGGTAGGAGGCGTGGGATCCGAGAGCAGACGGTACCAGTGGGACCATACCCCAGAGGAGGGCATGGAAGGTGCTGTGTCCGTAGACTGGCGACAATAGAAGACAGACTAGAAGAACAGGAAAGACGAAGAAAAATGCATATAATAAAGCATATTAAATGATACCGGCGAGAGTGGTGGGGGAAAATCCCCAACCCCCTCCCGCCAAACAAAACATTCACATAGCCCAAGTTAAGGGCTACCAGTCCAACTCCCGACTGCGAAGTATCCACAGTCGAAGGTCGGACGTGGGCACAAGGCATCTGCCCCGGCCATAGCCATCCCTGAGAGGAATAAGGCTCATAAAATTATCGTAGTTATGTAAATCCAGAAAAACTGTAACATTGTAGAACTTGTAGAACGAGGGCAGCCGGAGCCCTTGGATCAGGAATAGATCTAAATCAAACACGGCAACATGTAATTCTAGAAAACTAGCATATTGCTAATTTTGCATCTATGTTCAATGACCATGAGTCAATGATAACTAAACTAGGGGTCTGAGAGGGCCAAAAATAAGTGTAGATGTTATCAAAAAATACCAAAGGAGTATTTATCTCAGACTTTCTCACCATACTGGAACAATCATGAACTTATATAAGTAGCATAGTAGCACTGAAATGTCAAAAAAAGAAAAACAGATAATGATAAGACTTGCAAAAATCGATCCTGAGGAGGAGCAAAAGTAAACGGAATTGGTTGAACATGTTTAGGACCAAGTAGTCCAGAGTTTCCCCAATGATGTTGGGAACTCCCGGCAGAGGAGCCCCCATAAGGGGCATCTCAGGTAACCTTAGAAGGAAAGCAGGTGTGTTGACATGAAAAAGTCAAGTCACGGCTGATTCTTTTATGCGTCTGCTTTTGTTAGATTTCCATGGCGGAGAAATAGGGCTAGTGGGAGTAGGCCGTTTAGACGATCCTGTCTGTGGGATGGAAGTGTCCATTGCTGGATCCAACGAAATGAGCTTCAGGGACAATAGGATCTTTTCCCCCTCAGCTAGGGATGTGAAGCAATAATTTTTTCCATTAAGTGAAAATTTCAGGGCAAATGGAAAGGCCCACCAGTACCGAATTTCCTTTTGTGACAGAACAGATAGCAGGGGCTTCAGGGTCCTGCGCCTTTGGATGGTTAGAGGGGATATGTCTGCGAAAATTTGAATGTTGAATCCTTGAAACAAAATGGAAGGATGTTGACGTGAGGCTTTCATTACTTCCTCTTTTACTGAGTAGTAATGTGGTTTCACTACAATGTCTCTGGGTGAGCCGTCCTTCCTGAGAGGGCCTAAGGACCTGTGTGCCCTGTCCAATTCTAATTTATGACCATTAATTGACGGCAAAAGGTGCTTTAAGAGGTCCTGAACTGCTGTGGGAACATCCAAAATGGATTCAGGGAGCCCCCTGACCCTAAAATTCTCTCTCCTCGAACGATTTTCGAGGTCGTCGATTCTGTTCAAAGCAGTGTCAAGTTGTTCTTGTAAAGATTGTATGTGGTCAGTGTTCTGGTTAGCCCTGGAGACAGTGATATCCAACTTTTGCTCTATCACCTCCATTCTGGAACCAAGGTTTTGAAAATCGGATCTAATATCATTAGTTATCTTATTAGCAGTAGTGGCTAGGCCCCTTTCCAGCAATTCAGATAGTTTTAAGAAAAGTTCCCCTGCGTTTTGAGGCATAATGGGTTCCTGGCTGCCTGAGGAGAAAATGGCACCTGAGGGGGACAGAGCGGCTCCCATATGGGTATTATGAGGGACAGAGTGCTGCTGTAATGGGTTCCCTTTATGAGGCTCTGAGGCAGCAGGTGAGAGGGACAAGAGGAGAGGAGCTCCATGTGCAGCCATTTCAGCATAGGAGACCGGGTTCTGGGATGCAGCCTGTCTGCCTTCCTGCTTTCCCCCAGCGTTAGCATCTGTTACCTGAGGTGCGGTCGCCATTTTGGATTCAACCGAGACCTCCGTCGGCGTGTAACTTGTCCTCCGGTCCCGCCGGACAGAGCTGCTGTGCATGGGCTAATAGCCCTGAGGTTCCCCGAGGTGTACAACCAAAGATTCGGCTGCCGGCTTCACTCGTCCGAGGCTAGGGCGGCGGAATGGCCGAGGCAGTGCGGAGCTCCGAGCTTAAGCCGCCATCACGGGAGCCTCCGCCCAACATCCAGTTCTTGACTTCACTCATGCTGGTGGGTACCAGCTCCTTAACAAGCAGCAGACATCTCATACATTTCTTAAATCTTGCATTCCCGGATCAGTGAATTGACTTTAATGCTGTTTTATGTGGCTTTTACCAAACAGGCTTTGCTTTTTGAGGTAAATACTACGAAAGGTATAGTGACTTTACTTTTTCTGTATCGCATGTGATATTTGGGGAAAATATGTGTCACATGACCCAAATCCCTCATGCAATATGCTTTAGTGAATTGAACCCAAGAGAACACCTTTGGGATGAATTAAAGCTGAGACATGCCTTCTCGTCCAACATCAGTGCTTGACCTCACAAATGCGCTCCTGGACACACTTCTAAACCTTGTGGACAGCCTTCCCAGAAGAGTTGAAGCTGTTATAGCTGCAAAGGGTGGGCCAACTCAATATTGAACCCTACGGACTAAGACTGGGATGCCATTAAAGTTCATGTGCGTGTAAAGGCAGGCGTCCCAATACTTTTGGTAATATAGTGTGTGTGTGTATATATATATATATATATATATATATATATATATATATATACAATTTTTTATTTTTTTTTAAATCGTAAAGAGGTTTATACTTACCTGCCATGTGAAAAATTGCACAGAGCTGCCCTGATCCTTCTTTTCTGGAGTTCCCTGCCAGTGCCCCTGGTTCCTCCTTTACTTGGTGCCTCATCATAGGAAGCTACTTCATATTGTGGCACACCTGCAGGCTCGATCCCAAGCTGCGCTGTCAACATCCATTGACTCAGATAATGCAGCTTGGCCCCACCCCCCACTCCCTCCTCACAGAATGTGATTGACAGCAACAGGAGCCAATGGCTGGTGTTTCTCTCAGCAGAGCCTGTGAGTGCAGGAAGAGCCTCTGAGGCCTCGTACACACGGCCGAGGAACTCGACGTGCCAAACACGTCGAGTTCCTCGGCGAGTTCAGCCCTGAAGCCGCCGAGGAGCTCGGTGGGCCGAGTTCTCCCATAGAACAACGAGAAAATAGAGAACATGTTCTCTATTTTCTCGACGAGTTCCTCGGCGGCTCCATCGGGCTGAAAGTGTACACACGACAGAGTTTCTCGGCAGAATCCGGCTCTGACCGAGTTTCTCGCTGAATTCTGCCGAGAAACTCTGTCGTGTGTACGAGGCCTGACAGATAGGCACAGTGCTGGATCCAGTGGGGACTCGGGTAAGTATAAAGGGGGAAGAGGGGGTGAGGGGGCAATATTAATACTGGAACTTTCTTTACCTTAAGGAATGCATTAAGGTAAACAAATGTTTAGACTTTATAATCACTTTAGGAAACTTTTAGAGAATTAGCTCAGCTCACTCCTGAATTCTTTATATACACAAATAAAACAGGCTGATAGCCATGGGGAACGATCTGTAATGTAGAAGGCAGAACAAAACACGAAACAACCAATTTCTATAACATGAACTAACCTTCTAGACATTGATTTCAATTTTAGAAACGCTGCTTATGTGTTTGCCATGAGCGGGCGCTCTGCTCTTAGCGTCTTGTCAAGTTCGTAGGGGAGTGCTAGCTAAACTACATTTTATTAAAACAAAAAAAGATACATTCATCTTCATTTTGTACTGAGAGTTTTCTCAGAAGGGTAACAACCGAAATCTTATAAAAACAGGCTAAAAGGAAAGTTATTCCACTTTCACCTTCTACTTTATTAAAGTGGTACTAACCCCACAACCAAACAATTCAAAAAATGCAGCTTATCAGATCTTAGGTGTGGTGGCTGCATTATGCCTTGTACACACAATCGGAATTAGTTTTTCCATCGGAAATTCCGACAGACATGTTCTCTTTTTTTTTACGATGAAAAATTAAGTTCAGTGTTTCCGAGCATGCGTCTACTTGATTCTGAGCATGCATGTTTTTTTTCTCCATCGGAGTTCCATAGAGACGAACGGAATTTCCGATAGATATTTTCTTAATTGTAAAAAAAAGAGAACATGTCCGTCGGAATTTCTGATGGAAAAACTCAGATGGGGCACACACACGGTCGGAATATCCGATGAGAAAATATATCTATCGGAAATTACGTTCGTCTGTATGGAACTCCGACGGAGAAAAAAAACACGCATGCTCAGAATCAGTAGTGCTCGAAAGCACTGTACTTAATTTTTCTCGGCTCGTCGTAGTGTTGTATGTCTCCGTGTTTTGTTACAGTCAGAATTTGGTGTGACAGTGTGTATGCAAGACAGCTTGAACGGAATTCTGTCAGAAATTCCGATCGTGTGTACCGGGCATTAGTGTTCTTTTTTAAGGCTAATTCACACCACATGCATCAAAAACACATGGAAAGTAGGTTATATGGCTTCCAATGGAATGAAAAATCAAATCATCACAGAGTGGGGCTGTGGATCTGAGATATACAAATGCCACGTCGCGATAAGATTGTATGAAAAAATGGATATACACATATGTATAGAGAAAAATACACGTGTGCATAGGATGGATAATGGACTTTACAGGCGTAATAGAATTAAAAATTTATATTTATTATATAGATAAAATACAAAATTGATAAAAAACAAGTTGAATAACAAAATGCCACAATTATGGCCAGAAAATACAAACACATTGATGTGACAAACCACCTATAATTTGAAAATATGATTGTGTAAACATCGACAAAAAAGTGGGAGATTCACAACCACTCAATAGAAGATTTGAAGACCAGTAGGATTCTCAAAAAGGTGGGATGTTAACGGTGTTTAGCCCAACATGTTTCACGTTGTATGGACGCTTCTTCGGGAGCTTAACAGTAGCTTCTACAGGATGATATAATAATGACAGCAAAAATAACAATATAGGACCAGAGAGGACCTCTCTAGGTCCTCTCTGGTCCTATTTTTGGCAACTATGTGGGCACATGCGAGAGCTTCATAAATAACATATTTATAACGTGGCTATTTATTGTTTATTCTAATTGTTATTTTTGCTGTCATTATTATATCATCCTGTAGAAGCTACTGTAAAGCTCCCGAAGAAGCGTCCATACAACACGAAACATGTTGGGCTAAACACTGTTAACATCCCACCTTTTTGAGAATCCTACTGGTCTTCAAATCTTCTATTGAGTGGTTGTGAATCTCCTACTTTTTTGTCGATCTTTACACAATTATATTTTCAAATTATAGGTGGTTTGTCACATCAATGTGTTTGTATTTTCTGGCCATAATTGTGGCATTTTGTTATTCAACTTGTTTTTTATCAATTTTGTATTTTATCTATATAATAAATCTCCATTTTTAATTCTATTACGCCTGTAAAGTCCATTCTCCATCCTATGCACACGTGTATTTTTTTCTATACATATGTGTATATACATTTTTTCATACAATATGGCTTCCAATGGCATAGTTCACACCAGTGCTTACGGTTCCAGTGCGTTCCAGTTTTAGAAAAAAAAGTAGAACATGCTGCATTTTTCCTGCACTGAATGGTACTGGAACACTGTAAAACGCATCAAAAACGCACTGAAGCATGTGCAGGGCTGTGGTGTAGTTTTGAAAAGCATCATGTGCATTTTTGGGTCCAGTTCAGGTGCAAATTTAGGTTAAAATTCGCACCTGAATCGCACACTAACTGGCGAACAGAAATGCACGGCACTCCGGACTGTAAACCGCAGCCGCATATATATAAACCCAGCCTCAGGGTGGCTCCACTTTGGAGATGAAAGAGCAAAAGAGACGCCTTTGGACAGCAGCATTGTCAGTCTAGGGAGAGGAGAGTGTTAAGCCTCAAATCAAAAACCAGACGCTCGGTTGGCCAACAATCATACCGTGTTTACGAGGCTTAAGATACACTAGCAGATTTAGATAGACTTGACTAACAAACTAAAGCCACAAAGCTCTAAAAGCTTTTTACCTGCTTCCCTCCCTTCCCCCCACGTACATTTATTTCGGGAGGGCGGTCCGGGTGGGCAAAATCACAAATCTGTATGTGATTTCGTGCATGCGTTTTAGGGGGCGTGCCACTCCTGCTGTTATTGGACACAGCAAGAGCCAATAAGTGGGTCCAGTGGCTGCGATGGCCACTGCGACCCACCGATCGTTCTGTGGAGAGACGGATCAGTGGTGTGCCGATGTACACAAAGCACAAAGCTGATCTGTCAGGAAGGAAAAATGAGAGATCGTGTTTCAGCTAAGCTGAATCACAAGCTCTCATTTCCTCCAGTGTAACACTCCCCCCTACTGTTAGAAACACCTCCCAGGGAACACATTTAACCCCTTGATCGCCCCATAGTGTTAACCCCTTCTCTGCCTGGACCATTATACAGTAATCATTTCATTTTTATAGCACTGATCACTGTATTGGTGTCACTAGTCACCAAAAAGTATCACTAATGCCGCTTACACACGATTTGACATTCCGACAACAAAACCGTGAATTTTTTTTCCGACGGAATGTTGGCTCAAACTTGTCTTGCATATACACAAATGTTGTCGGAAATTCCAATCGCCAAGAACGCGGTCACGTACAACACTATGACAAGCTGAGAAAAATGAAGTTCAATGATTCAGAGGATGCGTCGAATTGATTCTGAGCATGCGTAGGATTTTTGTGCGTCGGAATTGCATACAGACGATCGGAATTTCCGACAAGAACTTTTGTTGTCGGAAAAATTGAGAACCAGCTCTCAAAAATATGTTGTTGGAAATTCCGACATCAAATGTCCGATGGAGCCTACACACCTTCTGAATATCCAAGCAAAAGCTCACCACGAACATTTGTTGTCGGAAATTCCGATCGTGTGTACGCGGCATTAGGATCAGATTTGTCCGCTAAAAATCTCAGATTGCCGCCATTACCAGTACATTTTTTTAAATAAAATAAATGTCCCTAAATCTATCCCATAGTTTGTAGATGCTATAACTTTTGCGCAATACCAATAAGCAGGGGTGGACTGACTATTCGGGCACTGCCCAAGGGCCCCATGCCACTAGGGGGCCCCATCAGGGTTGCCAGCCTCAGTAAAACCAGGGACAGTATGTAAAAATCTGTGTTTTTTTTTAAATCTCAAGATTATAGCTGCCCCGCCTCTCCAGTACCTTTTCAGTGTGTGTATGTGTATTCTGTGTGTATGTATACTGTGTGTGTATACTGTGTGTGTATATTGTGTGTGTATACTGTGTATGTAAACTGTATGTGTATATTGTGTGTATACTGTGTGGCCCCATAATCTATTGCCTGGGCGCCCCATAATCCCCTATTGCCCATGGGACCCATGAGGTGTCAGTCCGCCCCTGCCAATAAATATACGCTTATTGGGATTTTATTTACCAAAAATATGTAGCAGAATACATATTTGCCTAAACTGATGAAGAATTTTTTTTATGGATATGTTTTATAGCAGAAACTAAAAAATATATATTTTTTTTCAAAATTGTCGCTCTATTTTTGTTCATAGTGCAAAAAATGAAAACCGCAGAGGTGATCAAATACCATCAAATGAAAAGAAAGCTCTATTTGTTGGGGAAAAAATACATACATTTTATTTGGGTACAGCGTCGCACGACTGCACTATTGTCAGTTAAAGCGACGCAGTGCCGTATCTCAAAAAATTACCTGGTCAGGAAGTGGGAAAAACTTTCCGGGGCTGAAGTGGTTAGGCAGTTACACAAGGAATGAAGGTTTGACATAAATGGATAAAAGCTGATCACCCCCGTCAGTGGTAAATAGTTTGTCTTAACCCTCCAACTGGCACTTTTCCTGGACAGCATGGTCCAGGAAAATTGGTAAGCTGCATTAAAAAAAATAACAAAAATAATTGGATTTTTGTATTTTACACCGCTTTAATGATGAATTCTGTTCCTAGCACAATGTTTATAAGTGTTTTCATTAAGGGTTAGTTGACAGTACAAAAAAGCACCCCAGATCCGTTTTGCGTGCGTTTCTCCATGTGCCTTTTTAACGTGTTTTTGGCATGGTCCTTTTGCGTTTTTAATGCGTTTCTAAATGTGTTCCAGTGCTTTTTTTCTTTCTTTTTTTTTCTGTACTGTGGTCCAGTGCATTTTTGATGGGTTTCAGTGCATTTTGGTGCGTTCTTGATGCATTTTACAGCAATCCAGTACAGTCCAGCTAAAATGCAGCATGTTCTACTTTTTTTCTGGAACTGGAACACCCTGGAACTGACTGCACTGGTGTGAACTATGCCATTGGAAACCATATAATGTACTTTCCATTAAAACACACACTGGACTGCATGTGGTGTAAACTGGCCCTTAACTGCGGATTGTTTGTATTGTGTTATTTTACTCAGTTAAATAAAATATGCATACAAATGGTGTGTTTTTTTTCTTCTTTTTTAGTTATTTAATAACACGGATGCTGGAAAGGCTTTTACTATTGAGCTTTTGCTAACTCTTCAGCTGGTTCTATGTATATTTGCCTCCACTGATGATCGAAGGACCGATAATATGGGATCTCCAGCTCTGTCTATTGGTTTTTCTGTGACTTTTGGACACCTACTTGGAGTAAGAATTAAATATGTTCTTTACTAATTGTGAAAGCAATGGAATTATATGTATTTCTTTTATTTTTATTCTACTTTTAAGCATATCTAAAACCAAAAGAAAATAATATATTGCAGCTTATCAGTTCTTAGAAGTAGCGGCTGCTTTAGTTCTCTTTTTTCCCCCAGCTGTTTTCTATTTATTTTTAACTTTTTATCAAGTGAATAACAAACACAGGGCCAGATTCACAGAGCATATACGACGGCGTTTCTCCTGATACGCCGTCGTATCTGTTGTTCTATCTATGCGACTGATTCATAAAATCAGTTACGCATAGATAGCCATAAGATCCGACAGGTGTAATTGTTTTACACTGTCGGATCTTAAGATGCAATACCGCGGCCGCAGCTGGGGGGAGTTCGCATTGTAAACCAGCGTCGGGTATGCAAATTAGGAGTTACGGCGATTCCCGACGGTTTTTCGCGTTCGCTACGTGGCCGCTAGTCTATTTTACCGTCGCAAAGTTAGTCGTTTTTTTTGGTGCCTTTACTTTACACAGCAATCGTATTGCTGTATAAAGTATGGCCGTCGTTCCCGCGTCGAAATTTTTAAAATAACGTCGTTTGCGTAAGCCGTCCGGGAATACGGAATTACGCTACACACGTCGCCGTTCGAAAAAATTACGTCACTTCGCGCAAAGCACGGCGGGAGTTCGGAAACGGAGCATGCGTGGTAGGTCCGGCGCGGGAGCGCGCCTAATTTAAATGGCACACGCCCATTTGGAGGCCGCCGGCGTAGGTTTTCATCTCAAGTGCTTGGTAACTACGATACGTTACGCTGCCGCTCATCTACGTGAATCTGGCCCACACTTTCTGTCCTAGGGAGGTAATGCTCACTCACTGCACTGTATCTATGTAGGGAGCAGTGTTATTACTCAAGGCTGCTCTCTTGAGGCTACAAACATAAGGAGGAGGGGTTAGTAGTTCACAGAAGATAGCTGCATATCTCCCAAAAGGCCCCAATTTGCCGGGACTGTCCCAGATTGAGCACATCCCTCAACCCTGCACTCAGTGCGTATCGCACCCTTCAACCGTGCACTCAGTACATAGTGCACCCCTTAACCCTGCACTCAGTACATAGCACACCTCTTAACCCTGCACCCAGTACATAGCGCACACCTCAACCCTGCACCCAGTACATAGCGCACCCCTCAACCCTGCACTCGGTACGTAGTGCATCCCACAATGCTGCACTCAGTATGTAGCGCACCTCTCAACCTGCACTCAGTACGTAATGCACCCCTCAACCCTGCACTATCTAAGTAGCATACCCCTCAACACTACACTTGGTACACAGTGTACCCCTCAACCCTGCACTCTGTTCATAGCACACTCCTCAACACTGCAGTTTGTACACAGCACACCTCCCACCCTTAAGCTCCTACCAATGCTAAGAGTTTGGCCACAACGTGCCACAGATTACTTCCTCCTTCAAGTGTTCCTCATTCTAAAGTTCATAAGTTGGGAGGTATGTAGCTGGAAAAGCTGATAACACTTTTTATTTATATACCAGTTTAATACACAAGAAGTGACAAGGACACTGGAGTTTTGGAAAGATCTACAGGTATTTTCAGTACTTGCAGAAAATGTATTTAGTCTGGAAAAAAGACCCCCTAGGTGTTTGTAGTCCAAATCAATGCAACAGTCTAGCTGGTTCTCCTTAGATACAGTACAGTGTGGGAATTGTCATCCTAGGACTGAAAGTGTGCTACCGGCAGGATCACCGTGTGGAACTAAAGGAATGAAAGTCTGAAAAACAAATCTAATGCAGCCACCACAGCTAAAGATTGGTAAACTACCATACATTGAATTATTTGTTTGGGTTTAAATCTCCTATAAAGGGGATTTCTAAATTCTATCAAACATTTTTCAAGGACACTTATGCAGGCACTAGACCGATGGACTGTTTTCATCGGACAAACCGATTGTGTGTGGGCCCCATCGGTCTTTTTTCCATTGGTGTAAAAAAATAGAACATGTTTTAAATTTTTCCTATGGATAAAAAACCGATAGGAAATTCGGATCGTCTGTGTGGAACTCCATCGGAGAAAAATCAATGCATCCGCAGAATCAAGTTGACGCATGCTCGGAAGCATTGAACTTAATTTTTTTCCGCTCGTCGTAGTCTTTTACGTCACCGCGTTTTGGCGGAATTTAGTCTGATAGTGTGTATGCAAGACTGATGAAAATCAGCATTATTGGATATCCAACGAAAAAATCCATCGGATTTGAGTCCATCAGAAATCCGATTGTGTGTACACGGCTTTAGAGGCGATCTGGAGCAGCCTTGAAATGATGAACAGCAGGAGAGAGTAAACATATGTATTGATATTCGGTCCAAATAAAAGATTCCCAGTATATTGCAGGGAGATAGGGGAAAATGAGAACCCATTTAAGTAAGCCTGTGAAATTCAGGGGTGATTCCAGCATAGGATGAACAAAACAATCATGGGTTACTGTCAATGAAAACTGCACAGAAAATGATCAGCAGATCCAGAGATATTAGAGTTATTTTTTTTAAAAGCAAATAGACTGTTCACTCTGCAATGGAATTTCCCCTTAAAGTGGATGTAAACCCACTCTCATCCTTTCTAAACTACGGCCATAGTGCTGATCTATAAGGATATAGATGCCTCCTGCATGTATCCGTATCTGTCAAATGTCTCCCCTCTGTCTGGTATAAGAACTGAAAAACTGCAGATTCTGTGGGTGGAGCTGTTGTCTGGAGCTCGGTGGGTGGAGTCATGATGTCAGTAGACTCCCCGCCCTCCTCTACACTCCCCTTGTCAACATGCATTTTTTCCTATGTATTCCTTACACTAAATTCTGCTATGAGCACTAATATCCAGTCAAAATCCAGAAAAGTAACCACATGACTTCAGCAAAGGAGTGGGGGTGGGATTAAAAAATAATGTCTGTCTCCAGGCTAGTGCATGAGATATGTAAATAACCTGTCACTCACAGCAAGGGGGAGGAAGGGACTAAGGTTTTTCTCTGTAAGTGTGTTTTTTTTCACTGAACAATAAAAGAGGATTGCTCAGAGCTGGATTAACTCTGTGTGGCAAGACTGGGCACAGATGATAGGAAATCTTATACTCTACATTGTGACATAAAAAAAATAAAAAAAATTGGGTTTACATCCACTTTAAAGCAGAACTAACGTTCTGCTGTAACAAATAGCGAGAAGTTACGTTTTTATTGCAGAAGAAACCTGCACTCTCCCATCTGAAATCAAATGCCCCTACCTGCCTGCTCTCTGTCTTCAGTAAATTGAGCTGTGCACGCGCAGTCCAGTTTACAGCACCAGGCTGGTCTTTATTTTCCAGAATGACGCCCCCTGCGCATGCAGAAGAATGACATCATTGCATGCCAGCAAATTAAGTGGGCAAAAGACAGGCACACAGGAGAAGGTCCTGACGCCCACAAGGGACCGTTGGAAAAGTAAATACTAACCTCTTTAGTTCTACATTAATATGAGGTGAAGGCAAGCCCTGCTGACTACCATCATTCCATCATGTAGAAGCAAAAAAATACAGTTTTACATGTGATTGGGTATTCTTTGCGAAGTGAAATTTTATCACATTCACTAAACTAAGGGAAAATTATTTTGCTAATCTAAATTTTTGAAAGTATAACTTGGCCCTACTCCTTCCTATATTTTCATATGTATCCTTCCTATCTCCACAGTTTCCTAGTGAAGGCACTGTAACAGGATGGCCCGTGACACCCATAGACTTTGTGAGGATGGGGGATACTCCTGTGTCAGCGTCACTGATAACTCTTGGGTCTGAGTCCACCCTGTGCCCTTTGGGCATAGGGTGGCTAATCATAATTCATGTATTACATGAGATGGGATATTAATAATAGCCCATATTGCAGGATCTTGAGAGATTGCAAGTTGTTGGTTAATTATGACCCCAACCAGTCAATAGTGACTCATCTCTCTGTGAAGACTGTTAATATGTTAAATAAGGCTGGCTTTTGAAAGGCCCTTAATTGTGTGATAACACTGTCTAAAATCTATTGATGCTCAGAGGTGTGAATAGGTGTCAAGCTGTATGCGGAGACGGAGCGTCTGCCTAGGGAACTCAGTGTGTGATGTTTTTTTTTGTTATGCTGTTAATGAAGGAATGTGCAGTAATTAGACATGATAATTATAGGCCGGCGTCGACCTGTCTAGAATGGTTAGTAATTAGCCTTAGTGTGTGGGTAGGGAGTTGATTGTTCCTTTAATGCCCTGTACTGTATATAAGACTGAGAAGAAACCGTTAAAGCTGTGTGTCTCGTGTCTGGGGGGAATTCTTATGGATCGGGTCCTGTTGGTTGGAGTGTCGATAAGCTGTCTTGGATGTGATGGAAGGTCGTAAACGGTGGTGACCGTTACAGGCACAAATTGTATTAAAGGACCAAGGGCAGAGGCTCAGTTGGGGGTTGTCGTTTAGCTTTTAACAACTGTCCTTAATTTCCTATTTACCTGCTATAAACATGTTAAGTGGTTGTAAACCTCTGAAATGATAATTTAACAAAGCATATCATTCTATAATGTGCACTTGTTTCAATCCAAAGCACCTAGTGTGATTTGTATCTGCTCTCTCTTTCCTCTGCTATCTGCATGTGTCGCTTCTGACTCATGCAGATAGCTCTTTATTATCATTCTGCCATTGCAGGTACAGTATATGATGCCCATTGGTAGACGCAAGAATCCTAACTTCTTCTTCTGTAAGAAATCTTCCAACAATATAAATAATTACCAGCTTACTTTTACTCAGCTGCCGGGCTGCTTTGATATCATACAACCATGAAATGCGTCTCCCAATAATGGTGAAAAAAGGCCATTCAGTTTATGGCAGTGGGTACATTATTGCTTATAAATGAACAATACACAGAGATAAACACACACTTCAGTGTATTGTATATTCATAAAACATTATTTATAGCTACACCAACAATAACTATCACACTAAGCAATAACCTTAGAAAAAAACATTATGTTACATTTAAAGTCAAGGAGAATCTCTTGCTAGAAAGACAGGAGTACTGGGAAAATAAAGCATATACAGTTGTATTCAAAATTATTCAACCCCCACTGAAATTGATTGTTTTGCCCAGTTTGACATTGATTTTGATCATTCAGTCATCCTGCTTACAATTAAATCAAAGAGGCACGTGTAGGTCAGACAAATATAACATAACATTTATAATGAAATAACCACAAATGTCTTTTCTGTGCTCACATCATTATCAGTTTTATTCAACCCCCAGTTGACATTCAATCTTAGTACTTAGTACAACATCCTTTTACAGTTAGAACAGCTTTTAAACTTGAAGCATAGCTTGACACAAGTGTCTTGCAGCGATCTACAGGTATCTTCGCCCATTCGTCATGGGCAAAAGCCTCCAGTTCAGTCACATTCTTAGGCTTGCGCACTGCAACTGCTTTCTTTAAGTCCCACCAGAGGTTCTTAATCGGATTTAAGTCTGGTGACTGCGATGGCCACTCCAAAATGTTCCAGCCTTTAATTTGCAACCATGCTCTAGTGGACTTGGAGGTATGCTTCGGATCATTGTCCTTTTGAAAGGTCCAACGTCTCCCAAGCCTCAGGTTTGTGACGGACTGCATCACATTGACATCCAATATCTCCTGGTACTGAAGAGAATTCATGGTACTTTGCACACGCTGAAGCTTCCCTGTACCTGCAGAAGCAAAACAGCCCCAAAGCATGATTGACCCCCCGCCATGCTTCACAGTAGGCAAGGTGTTCTTTTCATCATAGGCCTTGCTCTTCCTCCTCCAAACATAGCGTTGATCCATGGGCCCAAACAGTTCTAATTTTGTTTCATCAGTCCACAGAACACAATCCCAAAACTTCTGTGGTTTGTCCACATGATTTTTGCATACTGCAGTCGAATCTTCTTATTCTTTGGAGACAGCAAGGGGGTGCGCCTGGGAGTTCTGGCATGGAGGCCTTTATTACGCAGTGTGCGCCGTATTGTCTGAGTAGAAACTTCAGTACCCACATCTGACAAATCTTTTCTCAGTTCCTCAGCAGTCACACGGGGACTTTTCTCCACTCTACGCTTCAGGTAGCGCACAGCAGTCGAAGTCAGCATCTTCTTTCTGCCACGACCAGGTAGCGTTTCAACAGTGCCCTTTGCCTTGAATTTGCGAATGATGCTTCCTATGGTGTCTCTTGGTATGTTTAACATCTTTGCAATCTTCTTATAGCCATTGCCCTTCCTGTGAAGAGTAATCAGTTCTTCTCTTGTCTTCCTGGACCATTCTCTTGACTTCACCATGTTTATAACCACACCAGTAAATGTCTAGAAGGAGCTGAGTATCACAGTCATTTTAAAGCTGCCTAATTGGTGCTTATTAGGCTTTATTGCTGCTCCCTGACATCCACAGGTGTTTTCAATACCTGATTGAAAACACTTCAATGAACCTCTGTTCTTCAGAGTGGTAGTCTTTAAGGGGTTGAATAATTGTGTAAATAAAGAATTCACAAAATAAACATTTACTAATGTCTTACAAAACCAAATGATGTCATTTTAGTTGCATATGGTTCTTTAAGAAAAGAGAAAATTACCCCTAGGGGCTTTGTGCTGCAGCAAGGAATAGAAACGTACCAAAAAATATATAAAAGTATAAATTTATTTAAATATGTTGTACGGAAAAAGCCCCAAACAGTAGGGACTCAAGATATGAGCTTGGTAAAAAACATAAGTCATACATGGCAAATAAAAACACAAGGTAGAACAAGTACAGACATAGCATAACAGTACTGTAAGTATACAAATACTATGGGCGAAAAACACCCCTACGCGTTTCGACCTTTTATAAGTAGCGGTCTTCTTCAGGGAGTATTAGTTAGACGCTGCCATAGGTTCTGTAAGAAAGAAAATACATACAAAGAGAGATACATATAGATAAGTGGGACATAATAAACAGAAAAACACAAAGAGGGCCCGCCACCCACAGCCATATAGGTAGATGGCAGGATGCGGGTAAACCTCCTACAAAAGTGGACTAGTGTAAAAAATCCCACTGCCACTCACCCAAGACGTCCAATGGAAGGCGTAGACCCGGACCAGATGAACCACTGCCGCACCATCAAACTCCCCCGGGGGGTACCAGAGGGGTGGAAAAAGGGGAGAGGAGCTCCCCTGGGTCAGTGTAGAAAAGGACTCCGAATTCAGGTGCACCACCAAGAGAGGTACCGCCCGGGCCTACGAGAGGTCACCAGATAGCGCGCCAGGGCCGCGCCCCGAGGCGGCCGGAGGGGGGGGGGGGCGGCAGGCAAAAAGGGGGGGGAAGGAGGGCAAACCGAGGCGGGGAAGGAGCACAGGGAGGGGGGGGCGCAACGGGGCCGGGGATGGCGGATCAAGGCCAAGCAGGTGGGGACGAGCACACGCGCCTGGCTGAGTCACAGGGGGGCCCGACACCACCGTGTACACCGGGATGGGTAAGTTGGGGTGCGGGGGAGCGCTCCCCTCCTAAGGTTGCGGTGAAGACCCTGTAATGTAAATACACGTATATGTATAAGACTGGGAAGCATGTCTAGAAAATAAAAATGGTAAATATATGAGTACACGCCAGGCTGAACAAGAAGCCTGATGTGTAGGCATGAAAATTGCGTGAGGGAGATGCACAGGGGAAAAAAAGAGATGTGGGAATGAGGGGAAACAACAGAACAACAATAGGACACAGAGTGAAAACAGACCAAAAATAATGAGCCTGGTAAAAGTACATAAAACAAAGCAAAGAAGGTGTGTAAGTGACTGAATGAATAACAATGAAGAATGCAATGTGTGGTCTAGTGAAAAATGTGGAAGTGTATGTGAAAGGGATGTGGTAGAGCAGCAGTGTGAGGTGGGAAAGCAAAAGAAAAATGGAAAACAACAAGGGGAGAAAAGAAAAGGGATAAAAGGGGAACAGGAAATATGGGGAATGTTACAGTGAAAAAGAGAAGAAAGAGGAATACAAATGAAAATAAAAATAATAAAAAAATGCTGATAATAGTCCTGTGACTATAAGTGTATGAGTGATCTAAGGGTGTGTGTGCATGTGAATGAAATCATGAAAACAGGTGAATGAAGAGGAAGGTGGAAAAAGAAACTGCAAGGGAAAGGGGCTAGTATGGAAACAAATGAAAAGGTGAAAAAATACATGTGCTATCTGTAAAGCTCACAGAGGTAAGATGGTCAGATGGTAAAATGGTTGAAGCTGTAGCCTTCCTGTTAGGGAGGGATGTTGAGACACCTATTGAAGGAGGTGCTGACGTCTGTTGAAAAGTAAACGAAGTAGAAGAGTAAGATAATAATGGGGATACAGGGGTGGATGGCAGGTTTGCAGGAAATGGAAAAGAGAGCCAAGGCTCCCACTTACCTTCCTGCAGCCAAAATCTGTCATAACCACCAAATACAGTCGCCGTGGGATCTGGATTTGTCCCAATGAGGCTGGCTGCTTATATAAGGTATATCTTGAACAGGTGAGGGAGTGCACTCCCTCTACACCTGTAGCAACCCCACCCTATGATGCAGTAGGGGGCGGGCCCGGATGGACCCAACCCTGCCCGGGAACCACACCCACCGCTGGGGCAGGTGTAAACATCACCGAAGATCCCCCCCACCACACACACCCCCCCCCACAGGGAACCCCCCCATCCACGGGAACGCCGCACCCACCCCCCCCACACGGCCAAACCCCCGCCCCCCCACCCACCCACCGCGCACGCAGCAATACAGCGCGCCCAGGCCGCCATGAGGCGGCAAGTGGTGGCCTCCCCGGCGTTCCAGAAGGGACTGCTAGGTCCCCGGTGTACCAACTCCATCCTCCTCGTCCATGGACGGCAATGCGCAGGCACGCAGGTGGTGTGAGCCGCGCGCGGTCACGTGAGGCGTCGGCGCCATGACGCCATCGCGACCCCGCGCGCTCGGCAAGGGCGCGTGCTGGCCGCTAGGGACCTGGGATGCCGCCGGCAGGCGCAGAAACTCCCCCCAGTGGCCAGCGGGAAGAAGGCCACCAGAGAAAAAGCACAAGAACCGGGGCCAGCCCGGATATGTGCAGAGTCCCCGCCTGCCGTGAGGCCCAGGGAAGGAAAAATCTCCTGCTGGCTACCGAACCATATGCACCCATGGAGCCCCCAGGGGAAAGATGATGATGGAGGGATGCGGATGTGGTGACGGTCCAGGCCCGGAATCCAAAAAATGGACGTCCATGGGGGGTGGTAAAAATCTGAAAAATATTATTAAAGTATATGTTAAATGCAGATTGCTGTGCGATCATATTTGGGTAAATGCTCCGCATCAGAAACAGATGCAAAGTACATTTGTATCGTGTGAGAAATTAATATACCAAATGGACATATTAGTCTGAAACAAACAAAATAATGTATATAAGAACAGAACAAAGAAATGATGATAAAATCATAACTAAATTGGAGAGCTGAGCATATTGTAAATAAACATACACACTTGGAAAGGGGATCCAAAGGGGGAAAAAACCAACCAAATACTGATGGAAACAAAAAACCTTCAAAGAACAAACCGGGGAGGACACAGGACGCAAACATGTAGGCTGAGAGGTAGGTCGCCATACAAGGCGGCCATAAATCTCCTGCGTCCTAGATAAAGTCGGTTTTCCCGGATGTAAACCCCTTTCGGGGAGGGAGCAAAGGAGATGGATTAGTTCAGGCCTGGGTACACCATGGCATGGAGTATGAAAATCCACCTTAGCTCACACTGGGGGAGGGCTTTGTTCCAATCGCCGCCCCTGATCGGTATATGAACTCGATCAATGACGGCGAAGGTGGTTTTAGGCATTTTGTAATTGTGTTTAAAAACCACATGCCTGCCAAGGGGCAGGTATCGGTTTCCAGTTTGCATGTTAAATTCGTGCCTGGCTGCACGACGTCAAAATTCTTGTTTAGTCTTGCCAACGTAGAGTGCGTTGCATTCACATGACATTAGGTAGACAACTCCGTGGGTCTGGCAGTTAGCGAAAAGGTGTGGAAAAAACATCACACCGTTGGGTAATGGGAAGGATTTCTCCTTACGCATAAGGGGACAATGCGAGTACTGGCCGCATGGAGAGGTTCCAAATGCGGGACAGTGTTTCTTTGTGGTGGCCCCTTTAAATTCGCTCTGCACTGGCTTGTCTTTTAAGGACATGGCCCTTTTAAAAGTAATGGAAGGAGAACCAGTAACAAGTTTGTTGGTCTTTGGATACTCATGTTGAACAGATTATCAATGGTGTGTCAAAAAACAATTGAATCAAAAAACCAAATGCATAAATAGATACAACAGACCTAAAGCTCATGTCCTGAGTCCATGGGTGTGAACCCTGGGGAACGGGTGTTTAGCCACCCAAAAATTTTTTAGCGAGGAAAGGGTATTGGAACCCATGGATAGAAAGTGCTGCACACCCCTGATATGTCTTGAGAAAAGAGAAAATTACCCCTAGGGGCTTTGTGCTGCAGCAAGGAATAGAAACGTACCAAAAAATATATAAAAGTATAAATTTATTTAAATATGTTGTACGGAAAAAGCCCCAAACAGTAGGGACTCAAGATATGAGCTTGGTAAAAAACATAAGTCATACATGGCAAATAAAAACACAAGGTAGAACAAGTACAGACATAGCATAACAGTACTGTAAGTATACAAATACTATGGGCGAAAAACACCCCTACGCGTTTCGACCTTTTATAAGTAGCGGTCTTCTTCAGGGAGTATTAGTTAGACGCTGTCATAGGTTCTGTAAGAAAGAAAATACATACAAAGAGAGATACATATAGATAAGTGGGACATAATAAACAGAAGAACACAAAGAGGGCCCGCCACCCACAGCCATATAGGTAGATGGCAGGATGCGGGTAAACCTCCTACAAAAGTGGACTAGTGTAAAAAATCCCACTGCCACTCACCCAAGACGTCCAATGGAAGGCGTAGACCCGGACCAGATGAACCACTGCCGCACCATCAAACTCCCCCGGGGGGTACCAGAGGGGTGGAAAAAGGGGAGAGGAGCTCCCCTGGGTCAGTGTAGAAAAGGACTCCGAATTCAGGTGCACCACCAAGAGAGGTACCGCCCGGGCCTACGAGAGGTCACCAGATAGCGCGCCAGGGCCGCGCCCCGAGGCGGCCGGAGGGGGGGGGGGGGCGGCAGGCAAAAAGGGGGGGGAAGGAGGGCAAACCGAGGCGGGGAAGGAGCACAGGGAGGGGGGGGGCGCAACGGGGCCGGGGATGGCGGATCAAGGCCAAGCAGGTGGGGACGAGCACACGCGCCTGGCTGAGTCACAGGGGGGCCCGACACCACCGTGTACACCGGGATGGGTAAGTTGGGGTGCGGGGGAGCGCTCCCCTCCTAAGGTTGCGGTGAAGACCCTGTAATGTAAATACACGTATATGTATAAGACTGGGAAGCATGTCTAGAAAATAAAAATGGTAAATATATGAGTACACGCCAGGCTGAACAAGAAGCCTGATGTGTAGGCATGAAAATTGCGTGAGGGAGATGCACAGGGGAAAAAAAGAGATGTGGGAATGAGGGGAAACAACAGAACAACAATAGGACACAGAGTGAAAACAGACCAAAAATAATGAGCCTGGTAAAAGTACATAAAACAAAGCAAAGAAGGTGTGTAAGTGACTGAATGAATAACAATGAAGAATGCAATGTGTGGTCTAGTGAAAAATGTGGAAGTGTATGTGAAAGGGATGTGGTAGAGCAGCAGTGTGAGGTGGGAAAGCAAAAGAAAAATGGAAAACAACAAGGGGAGAAAAGAAAAGGGATAAAAGGGGAACAGGAAATATGGGGAATGTTACAGTGAAAAAGAGAAGAAAGAGGAATACAAATGAAAATAAAAATAATAAAAAAATGCTGATAATAGTCCTGTGACTATAAGTGTATGAGTGATCTAAGGGTGTGTGTGCATGTGAATGAAATCATGAAAACAGGTGAATGAAGAGGAAGGTGGAAAAAGAAACTGCAAGGGAAAGGGGCTAGTATGGAAACAAATGAAAAGGTGAAAAAATACATGTGCTATCTGTAAAGCTCACAGAGGTAAGATGGTCAGATGGTAAAATGGTTGAAGCTGTAGCCTTCCTGTTAGGGAGGGATGTTGAGACACCTATTGAAGGAGGTGCTGACGTCTGTTGAAAAGTAAACGAAGTAGAAGAGTAAGATAATAATGGGGATACAGGGGTGGATGGCAGGTTTGCAGGAAATGGAAAAGAGAGCCAAGGCTCCCACTTACCTTCCTGCAGCCAAAATCTGTCATAACCACCAAATACAGTCGCCGTGGGATCTGGATTTGTCCCAATGAGGCTGGCTGCTTATATAAGGTATATCTTGAACAGGTGAGGGAGTGCACTCCCTCTACACCTGTAGCAACCCCACCCTATGATGCAGTAGGGGGCGGGCCCGGATGGACCCAACCCTGCCCGGGAACCACACCCACCGCTGGGGCAGGTGTAAACATCACCGAAGATCCCCCCCACCACACACACCCCCCCCCACAGGGAACCCCCCCATCCACGGGAACGCCGCACCCACCCCCCCCACACGGCCAAACAAACCCCGCCCCCCCACCCACCAACCGCGCACGCAGCTATACAGCGCGACCAGGCCGCCATGAGGCGGCAAGTGGTGGCCTCCCCGGCGTTCCAGAAGGGACTGCTAGGTCCCCGGTGTACCAACTCCATCCTCCTCGTCCATGGACGGCAATGCGCAGGCACGCAGGTGGTGTGAGCCGCGCGCGGTCACGTGAGGCGTCGGCGCCATGACGCCATCGCGACCCCGCGCGCTCGGCAAGGGCGCGTGCTGGCCGCTAGGGACCTGGGATGCCGCCGGCAGGCGCAGAAACTCCCCCCAGTGGCCAGCGGGAAGAAGGCCACCAGAGAAAAAGCACAAGAACCGGGGCCAGCCCGGATATGTGCAGAGTCCCCGCCTGCCGTGAGGCCCAGGGAAGGAAAAATCTCCTGCTGGCTACCGAACCATATGCACCCATGGAGCCCCCAGGGGAAAGATGATGATGGAGGGATGCGGATGTGGTGACGGTCCAGGCCCGGAATCCAAAAAATGGACGTCCATGGGGGGTGGTAAAAATCTGAAAAATATTATTAAAGTATATGTTAAATGCAGATTGCTGTGCGATCATATTTGGGTAAATGCTCCGCATCAGAAACAGATGCAAAGTACATTTGTATCGTGTGAGAAATTAATATACCAAATGGACATATTAGTCTGAAACAAACAAAATAATGTATATAAGAACAGAACAAAGAAATGATGATAAAATCATAACTAAATTGGAGAGCTGAGCATATTGTAAATAAACATACACACTTGGAAAGGGGATCCAAAGGGGGAAAAAACCAACCAAATACTGATGGAAACAAAAAACCTTCAAAGAACAAACCGGGGAGGACACAGGACGCAAACATGTAGGCTGAGAGGTAGGTCGCCATACAAGGCGGCCATAAATCTCCTGCGTCCTAGATAAAGTCGGTTTTCCCGGATGTAAACCCCTTTCGGGGAGGGAGCAAAGGAGATGGATTAGTTCAGGCCTGGGTACACCATGGCATGGAGTATGAAAATCCACCTTAGCTCACACTGGGGGAGGGCTTTGTTCCAATCGCCGCCCCTGATCGGTATATGAACTCGATCAATGACGGCGAAGGTGGTTTTAGGCATTTTGTAATTGTGTTTAAAAACCACATGCCTGCCAAGGGGCAGGTATCGGTTTCCAGTTTGCATGTTAAATTCGTGCCTGGCTGCACGACGTCAAAATTCTTGTTTAGTCTTGCCAACGTAGAGTGCGTTGCATTCACATGACATTAGGTAGACAACTCCGTGGGTCTGGCAGTTAGCGAAAAGGTGTGGAAAAAACATCACACCGTTGGGTAATGGGAAGGATTTCTCCTTACGCATAAGGGGACAATGCGAGTACTGGCCGCATGGAGAGGTTCCAAATGCGGGACAGTGTTTCTTTGTGGTGGCCCCTTTAAATTCGCTCTGCACTGGCTTGTCTTTTAAGGACATGGCCCTTTTAAAAGTAATGGAAGGAGAACCAGTAACAAGTTTGTTGGTCTTTGGATACTCATGTTGAACAGATTATCAATGGTGTGTCAAAAAACAATTGAATCAAAAAACCAAATGCATAAATAGATACAACAGACCTAAAGCTCATGTCCTGAGTCCATGGGTGTGAACCCTGGGGAACGGGTGTTTAGCCACCCAAAAATTTTTTAGCGAGGAAAGGGTATTGGAACCCATGGATAGAAAGTGCTGCACACCCCTGATATGTCTTGAGAAAAGAGAAAATTACCCCTAGGGGCTTTGTGCTGCAGCAAGGAATAGAAACGTACCAAAAAATATATAAAAGTATAAATTTATTTAAATATGTTGTACGGAAAAAGCCCCAAACAGTAGGGACTCAAGATATGAGCTTGGTAAAAAACATAAGTCATACATGGCAAATAAAAACACAAGGTAGAACAAGTACAGACATAGCATAACAGTACTGTAAGTATACAAATACTATGGGCGAAAAACACCCCTACGCGTTTCGACCTTTTATAAGTAGCGGTCTTCTTCAGGGAGTATTAGTTAGACGCTGTCATAGGTTCTGTAAGAAAGAAAATACATACAAAGAGAGATACATATAGATAAGTGGGACATAATAAACAGAAGAACACAAAGAGGGCCCGCCACCCACAGCCATATAGGTAGATGGCAGGATGCGGGTAAACCTCCTACAAAAGTGGACTAGTGTAAAAAATCCCACTGCCACTCACCCAAGACGTCCAATGGAAGGCGTAGACCCGGACCAGATGAACCACTGCCGCACCATCAAACTCCCCCGGGGGGTACCAGAGGGGTGGAAAAAGGGGAGAGGAGCTCCCCTGGGTCAGTGTAGAAAAGGACTCCGAATTCAGGTGCACCACCAAGAGAGGTACCGCCCGGGCCTACGAGAGGTCACCAGATAGCGCGCCAGGGCCGCGCCCCGAGGCGGCCGGAGGGGGGGGGGGGGCGGCAGGCAAAAAGGGGGGGGGAGGAGGGCAAACCGAGGCGGGGAAGGAGCACAGGGAGGGGGGGGGCGCAACGGGGCCGGGGATGGCGGATCAAGGCCAAGCAGGTGGGGACGAGCACACGCGCCTGGCTGAGTCACAGGGGGGCCCGACACCACCGTGTACACCGGGATGGGTAAGTTGGGGTGCGGGGGAGCGCTCCCCTCCTAAGGTTGCGGTGAAGACCCTGTAATGTAAATACACGTATATGTATAAGACTGGGAAGCATGTCTAGAAAATAAAAATGGTAAATATATGAGTACACGCCAGGCTGAACAAGAAGCCTGATGTGTAGGCATGAAAATTGCGTGAGGGAGATGCACAGGGGAAAAAAAGAGATGTGGGAATGAGGGGAAACAACAGAACAACAATAGGACACAGAGTGAAAACAGACCAAAAATAATGAGCCTGGTAAAAGTACATAAAACAAAGCAAAGAAGGTGTGTAAGTGACTGAATGAATAACAATGAAGAATGCAATGTGTGGTCTAGTGAAAAATGTGGAAGTGTATGTGAAAGGGATGTGGTAGAGCAGCAGTGTGAGGTGGTTCTTTAAGAAGTCCTTGTAGGATTTCATTCTGAATACAATTACAAATGTACACTAAATTCCCTAAAACCCTTTACAGCATTGGGGGGTTGAATAATTTTGAACACAACTGTAAGTGTTTAAAGAATAACTTCTTATTGTCCAGCGCAACCAATCAGCTTCTTCCTTACTCGGTAAAATAACCACTTCTCTATAATCATATAATGACTATTAAAACCTAACTTCATCCAAACATTTTTTGGGGGGTTTTGGATAGAGCAACAAAGGGTTACAACATCTGCTAGGTCCACTGGGCAGTGTTGCCAACCACCAGTATTTTTACTGGCAGCCAGTAAAAAAACAAACAATTTTCTCCTGCCAGTAAATGCCAGTAAAAGTAAAAGGTTGGCAGTAAAAAATATGGCTGTTGTAACGGTCACCACCATTTACGATATCCCATTCCATCGCCCCACGTCAGCTTATCCGACAATCCAGCCGACTGGCACGACCCATTCCATTTCCCAGAATAACCGAGACACAAGCTCTGGTTCCAAAATGAATGAATGCTTTAATGGTTAGCTCTTAGGTTTTTATACAGTTACAAACATGCTACAGTAGTCACAGGGACAATGAAACTCTCCAATCCACATCCAGACAGACATCCTGGCACCGCATTTAGAGGAGGTAATTACTACAGTTAAGTCACATTCCACATCTTATCATCAATAGACTTTTCACACAAAACAGTGTCATTAGCATCACACAATGAAAGGTCTGTAGAAGCAGACCTAATTAGCACAATGGACACAGAATGCAATCACAGCAAGGCACTTAAAACATCCCATAATAGGCAGCCAGACTGGCTCTCAAGCTTCAATCCACATCACCACAGTAGCAGACTTAATTAGCATCTCAACAGTCTAGGTTAAGCATTGAAGGAGACACTCTTATTGACCTGTTGGAGGTCAGAATGAAATCACTTGTAATATGTCCAGATCTCCTGCAATACATGAATTATCATTTCTCAGTCATCCTATGCCCAAAAGGGGCATAGGATGACCCTAGACCCAAGAGTCATTAGTGAAGCTGGCACAGGAGTACCCCTCATCCTTCAAAAGTCTCTGGGTGTCACGGGCCATTCCGTTACAGCTGTGATGCTCGGTTTGGTCCAGAGCCGGCTGGGACCATCCGAGTGCTTGCCACAGTGTGATAGGACGGCTCTGGCAGAGACGTGCCTGAGCATGTTGTGTGATGTCATGGTGCAATGGAGCCAAGCAGAGCGGCTAGAGCCTCGTTTGTGGGCCTGCCCTGCGGTATGGGAGCAAGGCAGGCTGGGACCAGGACCGCCAGTGCTGTTTTAGACTGGAGTGGACTGGAGGGACCACTGGGCTTGAAGAAAGAATGTCACTGTGACTCAAGGGGGGGACGTGTTGTGTCAGTGAGGTCTCGTCATCATCTGTGCGGCTGCACACTGCTTTCAGTGTCACTGTGAGAGTCAATTTCATGCGGGTTTTACCTGCCCATTCTAATTTCTTACCCTCCTGAGGCCGGTCCCTGAGCTACTTACTATATCAAAAATCAAATAAGAAATATGTTTTTTGCCTTATTATCTACCTTAAATCATATTGCTGATTGCATTTCTTTGTAGCCTAAATACTGTAATTTGCACTTAAAACTGTAATTTTGTAACTTTTGGAAATGCCAGTAAAAACTTGGCTGTGCCAGTAAGTTTTGGGTGTTGTGTCAGTAAATTTCAATCTTGTAGGTTGACAACACTGCCACTGGGTATATTTTCCTTCACTTCCTGTCCCTGTGACACCAGTACAGAAAATAAGTAGTTGCCAGCAGAAAGAGAACGTACAGATAGCAAAAAAAAAAAAAATCTCAGAAGTTCTAACTTTTAATGCTATTAAAATGTACTTTTGTTTTTATGTGTGTTCCCATTGGAGAGATTGTCCATCACTTCCTGTGGGGAAATCTCTCCAAAAGGCATACTTACAGCAAAACAGAGCTGACAAAGGTCTTAACTGAAAGCAGGCCTTTGCCCAATAAAGCAGATTTTTTGCTCCTGGTTCCCCTTCATCTCTCACTTCCGAAACACTCTTTCCAAAATTTTAGAAAGGATTTAAAACTTTTTAAAGTAGTACTAAACGATTTTCGTATTCTCCAATATAAACCCATATGCATCCACTTCTTAAAGTGATATTAAAGGTTACATTTTTTTTTTTAAATAACAAACATGTCATTCTTACCTCCACTGTGCAGTTCGTTTTGCACAGAGTGGCCCCGAATATCCTCTTCGGTGGTCCACGGCGGCAAATGCACTTCAGCGGTGAGTGTGGTTCAAAACCCGATGGGTGCAGGCAATGCACAAAGCATAAATAAAAGGGAGGAGATGATTGACAGCCGCACTCCAATAAAGTGTAAAAAATGGTGCCTTTTATTCCAGTAAAACAAAAACTACAACAGCAAAAAAAACTTTAAACAGTGGGGTAACAGAGCTGACGCGTTTCACGTCGATAACCGATGCTTACTCATGCAAAATATTGCATGAGGGAATTGGGTCATGTGACACATATTTTTCCCAAATATCACATGCGATACAGAAAAAGTCAATTCACTATACCTTTTGTAGTATTTACCCCAAATAGCAAAGACCGCTTGGTAAAAGCCAAATAAAACAGCATTAAAGTAAATTCACTAAAGGAAAAAAAAAATGTGTGAAAAGAGTAGTGTTCCAGGTGTGCGAAATTTAAGAAATGGATGAAATGTCCGCTGCTTGTTAAAGAGCTGGCACCCACCAGCATCCAACTACTACTTAAAGGGTCACTAAAGGAAACATTTTTTTTAGCTAAATAGCTTCCTTTACCTTACTGCAGTCCTGGTTTCATGTCATCATTGTTCGTTTTTGCTCTAAAGTTGCTGTAATTCTTCTCCGTTCTGGACACTTCCTGGTTGTCTGTTTCCTGATGACCACAGTACTGGGAGCTTCTAGTTTCGTTTTCCAAACCATCACTACTCTATGGCTCTGTATAGCACAGAGGCAGGAAATAACATGCAAAAACGAAACTGAAACTACAGGTACATTATATGATTGATTTTTATCTATTTTTAATCATTTTTAAAAGGAATCAGTTAACCACTTAAGACCCAGACCTTTAGGCAGCTAAAGGACCCAGCCAGGTTTTGCGATTCGGCACTGCGTCGCTTTAACAGACAATTGCGCGGTCGTGCGACGTGGCTCCCAAACAAAATTGGCGTCCTTTTTTTCCCACAAATAGAGCTTTCTTTTGATGGTATTTGATCACCTCTGCGGTTTTTATTTTTTGTGCTATAAACAAAAATAGAGCGACAATTTTGAAAAAAAAAATCAATATTTTTTACTTTTTGCTATAATAAACATCCCCCAAAAATATATAAAAACACATTTTATTTCCTCAGTTTAGGCCGATACGTATTCTTCTACCTATTTTTGGTAAAAAAAAAATCGCAATAAGCGTTTATCGGTTGGTTTGCGCAAAATTTATAGCGTGTACAAAATAGGGGATAGTTTTATTGCATTTTTATAAAAAAAAATTTTTACTACTAATGGCGGCGATCAGCGATTTTTTCGTGACTGCGACATTATGGCAGACACTTCGGACAATTTTGACACATTTTTGGGACCATTGGCCCATATTCTCAGTGAAGTTACGATGGAGTAACTCAGGATACTCCATCGTAACTCCCTTTTTTGGCCCGTGTATCTATGCTCCTGATTCTTAGAATCATTTTTGCATAGATACACTTAAGATCCGCCATCTGTAAGTCACTTACACTGGCGGATCTTAAATGCAATGACGCCGGCCGCCGCTAGATGGCATTTACGTGAAGGAGTCATTTGCGTATGCAAATGACCCTTCTACGCCGATTCCCGAATGAGTTTGCGTCGCGTAACCGTCGCTAACGTCGTTTGCGTAAGAGGAAACTTACTCCTGCTATATGAGGGGTAAGTTTCCGCAAGTCTCGCGTAGGCCATGTTACGGATGGCGTCGGGTCCCCGTCGTGTTTTTTCGTCGGGTACGTCGTTTACGTAAGTCGTTCTTGAATACGACTTTACGTCAATGACGCACACGTCGGCGTCATTGACGTTTTCCGCCGAGGACTGGAGCATGCGCACTGGGCTTTTTAAAGCCCGGCGCATGCCCAGTTCTTTCGCATCGGGGGCGCGCTTCATTTGAATAGAAGCCACCCCCTTGGAGATCCGCCAGGCTACGCCGGGACACTTACACTCCGCTGTCCCAACTTATGGAGCAAGTGTTTGAGGAATACAACACCTGCTCCAGTAAGTTGGGACAGCGGAGTGTAAGTGCCTTAAGCGCAGCAGGCGGATATTTAGAGAGAATATGGGCCATTGTCATTTTCATAGCAAAAAAAGGATTTAAAATGCATTTTTTACTGTGAAAATGACAATTGCAGTTTGGGAGTTACCCACAAGAGGGCGCTGATGGGGTTATGTGTGACCTCATGGGTGTTTACAACTGTAGGGGGGTGTGGCTGTAGGTGTGACATCATCGATTGTGTATCGCTATAAAAGGGATCACACAATCGATGACGCCGCCACAGTGAAGAACGGGGAAGCTGTGTTTACATACAGCTTTCCCCGTTCTTTAGCTCCGGGGACCGATCGCAGGACTCCAGCGGCGATCGGGTCCCACGGTTGGGTACTAGCACAGTACGTATCTGTACGTGCATGTGCCCAGCCATCCTATTCTGCCTACGTAAATGTGCAGGAGGCGGTCCTTAAGTGGTTAACTATCATGTCTCTATACCCTGTAAACAGTCATTTCAGCAAAAAAAATGTTTTCCTTTACAACTCCTTTAATAGCTGGTTGGTAAGGTATCAGCAGCCTTAACAACCAGTGAATAGCTGCTTGTTAAGGAGTCAGCACCGGCCGGCGTCCTTAACCAGTGGATAGCTGGTTGTTAAAGGAGTTCTCCAAGCTAACACTTTTAACCCCCGCTGTGCCCGGGCTGTAAAACTATACAAAATAAACTTTCACTTACCTGCCTAAGATCACCCGTTGTTCAGATATCGCCGTCCCGTTCTCCGGTTCCCGGTCTGTTCCACTTCCTGCGGGTCGGTGACTCACAGTGCGCTCAGCCTATCAGCGGCCGCAGCAATGTCCCGTCGCGGCCGCTGATAGGCGGAGCGCACTGTGAGTCACCGACCCGCAGGAAGTGGAAGGCCCCGTACACACGATAGAATCCATCCGCAGATAAATCCCAGCAAATGGGTTTCTGCGGATAGATTCTATGGTGTGTACACGCCAGCGGATCTGTTTCCGCAGAGAAATCTCCTCTGGGATGGATTCCAGCAGATCGGATATTTGCTGTGCTGCACAACAAATCCATCTGCTGGAATCCATTCCAACGGATGGATCCGCTCGTCTGTACAGACTTACCGGATCCATTCGTCCAAAGGGATTCCCCGCACGCGTCGTAATGATTTGACGCATGCGTGGAATTCCTTATATGACAGCGTCGCGCCCGTCGCCGCGTCATAATCGCGGCGACGGCGCGACACGTCATCGGCAGAGGATTTCCGCGCGGATTTCAATGCGATGGTGTGTACACTCCATCCCATCGAAATCAGCGGAAATCTTTGAGAGGATTTATCCGTGGAAACGGTCCGCTGGACCGTATCTGCGGATAAATCCTCTCGTGTGTACGGGGCCGAAGAGACCGGGACCGGAGAACGGGACGGCGATATCGGAACAACGGGGGATCGTAGGCAGGTAAGTGAAAGTTTATTTTGTATAGTTTTACAACCCGGGCACAGCGGGGGTTAAACGTTTTAGCTTAGAGAACTCCTTTAAGGAACCGAGACCTGCTGTGTCCTTAACAATCATGACTCATCTGCTGTCAGCAGGATTCCAATGAATAGCTGGTTAAGGAGTCGGCACCCACCGTGTCCTTAACAACCTCTACTCATCTGCTGTCAGTGGAATTTTGTTGAATAACTGGTTGTTAAGGAGTTGGCACCTGCTGGGTCCTTAACAACCATGACTCATCTTCTGTCAGCGGGATTTCCTACTGACAGCAGAATATAAGCACATTTTTACATTTTTCTTTTAGCAAATTAGGTCATTTGGGTCTATGTTCACTGTCTGCCCCTGGACTGTTACAGGTGACCCACAAGTTATTTACCATATATTTTCTTACATGGCAAAAGCAATGACAGGTCTTGATTGCAGGTAAGAATAGGTAAGGGTCACATTGTTGTGAGGGCATCAGCATTTTCAAAAGCAGGTTCTGGAAGACTTTCTGCTCGTACATATGGCTCAGGTCAGCATCTAAGGGCATGTTTACCTGGGCAGCTTTTTAGTACCTAGTATCTTGAATAATATGTCCCATACTTGCTCATAATATGAAAATAGATTATAATGTCTCTTGCTTGTAATAAACTATTGTCTTCTGTCTTAGATCCATTACACCGGCTGCTCCATGAATCCAGCAAGATCTTTTGCACCTGCAGTTATAACAGGAAACTTTACCGCTCACTGGGTGAGAATAATTCCTCCACTCCTTCATTGTACCATAAGTCTAATTACATTCCATGCCATGATGTAGAACAGGGCCAGTTTACAGACCTTCAGACTTTAGGGGTACCGAACTGTGACCATTGGGCATAGAAAAGGTCCTGCTGTCAATGGGAAAAAACAATGCCCCATCTTTGGAGTCAGTGGAAGGAATTGTGCCCCATCATTGGTGTCATTGGGAGGAATAATGCCCCATTATTGGTGTCAGACCATTATTGGCGTCTAAAGGAGGAATTGGGCCCCATCATTGGTGTCATTGTGCGTCATTGTTGGTGCCAATGGGAGGAATTGGGGCCCATCGTTTGGCGTCATTGGGAGAAATTGGACCCTATCATTGGTGTCATTTGGAGGGATTGCGCCCCTTCATTGATGTCAGTCGGAGTAATTATGCCCCACTGTTAGTATCAGTGGATGAAATAGTGCCCCAAGGGCCAGATAAAAGCAAGCAAAGGGCTACATGTGGCCCCCAGGCCGCCGTTTGTAGACCACTGATGTAGAACATGTGGCTACGGCTTGGTTGTTTGTTCACTTAAGGCTAGGTGGCAATTATGCTCTTACACATAGCATATTGTGATAGTTATAAAACAAAATCACTGTAACATTTTATAATATTGATCAATTAAAATAGAAGTACCGTATTTATCGCGGTATAATGTGCTCCTGCGTATACCGCACACCCCTAAAGTTGCCCCGAATCCTGTGGAAAAAAAGTTTTTTTTGTACTTACAGTTTTGGTGTCTTGCGCGGCGTCCATCTGCGGCCTCGTCGGGTCCGGCGTCCGTCTGCGGCTTCGGGTGTCCTCTTCGTCGGGTCCGGCGTCCTTCTGCGGCTTCGGGTGTCCTCTTTGTCGGGTCCGGTGTCCGTCTGCGGCTTCGGGCGTCCTCTTCGTCGGGTCCGGCGTCCTTCTGCGGCGTCCTCGCGTCCTCCCCGCTCGTTTTCCACACAGAGTTTGAATACTGCGCCGACCTATACAGAGCGCAGTACACTCATGTATTGTCGGGCAGGCTCGGCAACTCTCGCGCTGACGTCCTGTACGTCCAGGACGTGAGCGCGGAAGGAGCCGAGACTGCCCGACTATACCCGAGTATACTGCGCTCGGTATATGTCGGCGCAGTATTCAAACTAGGCGCCGGAAATCGGGTATCGGCGTATACTGCGCACCCACGATTGTGTCCTGATTTTCAGGGCAAAAAGGTGCGCGGTATACGCCGATAAATACGGTATGTTTTTTTCTTTTTAGATGCAGCATCGGTCCGGTGCTGCATCTGTCCCCCTGCACCTCTAACACTGAGAACCGAGCGGTTGAACACCGTAGATCGCTTGGCTCTCAGAGCTTCGTGAGCAGAGAGCTGCTGACTGTCAGTCACAGCTCTCTGCTCTGTCCCCCTCCTTGCTCACTGGAGCGCTGGGCTGTGAAGGAGGCGGGAGCGGCCTGCTCGGGCTCTCAGCAGCTAACTAAGGCTGAGCCGGGTGGCGGTCCAGGAATCTAGGCAGATCCCGACTTCATGGTCGTGATGACGCATGGCCTGGACCGACTCTGTGACGTCAGCAGAGAGCGGACTTCAGCCCACTCTCTGCTGAAAACGGGTCACAGAAGTGCAAAACGAACTGCACAAGCTTTGACTGTACTTCTCCATTAAAGCTGAGGTCACGGATGTAGATATTGGCTTGGACCAATGTAAGTATGTACAGTAACTGACAAAAGTGAGTGCACCCCTCACATTTTTTTAAATATTTTATTATATCTTTTCATGTGACAACACTGAAGAAATTACACTTTGCCATAATGTAAAGTAGTGAGTGTACAGCTTGTATAACAGTGTTTATTTGCTGTCCCCTCAAAAGTGAGTACACCCTTAAGTGAAAATTTCCAAATTCGGCCCAAAGTGTCAATCTTTTGTGTGGCCACCATTATTTTCCAGCATTGCCTTAACCCCAGGGCTGTCTTAATGAGAGAGGGCACACCTGGGCACTGCCCCTGCACTTTCCCCAAAGCTACTGGTCCTTGAGCCCACGCTGCCCTGACATTGGGGGCCCCATGATGGCACTGAGTGTGATAGATACACAGGGGAGGCAGTCTGCCTCCTACCTACTTGATGTCTGTTTACCTGCACTGTCATCATTGTATGGGCCCCAGTGCATTACTTTGCCCAGGGGCCCATGATGCTATTAAGAAGGCCCTGCTTAACCCCCTTGGGCATGGCATTCATCAGAGCTTCACAGGTTGCCACTGGATTCCTCTTCCACTTCTCCATGATGACATCACAGAGCTGGTGGATGTTAGAGACCTTACCCTCCTCCACCTTCCGTTTGAGGATGCTTCACAGATGTTCAATAGGAGTTAAGGTCTGGAGATACGCTTGGCCAGTCCATCACCTTTACCCTCACATTCTTTAGCAAGGCAGTGGTCGTCTTGGAGGTGTGTTTGGGGTCCTTATCATGTTGGAATACTGCCCTGTGGCCCAGTCTCTGAAGGGATCATGCTCTGTTCAGTATGTCATAGTACATGTTGGCATTCATGGTTCCCTCAATGAACTGTAGCTCCCCAGTGCTGGCAGCACTCAGGCAGTTCCAGACCATGACACTCCCACCACCATGCTTGACTATAGGCAAGACACACTTGTCTTTGTACTCCTCACCTGGTTTCCGCCACACATGCTTGACACCATCTGAACCAAATAAGTTTATCTTGGTTTTATCAGACCACAGAATATGGTTCCAGTAATCCATGTCCTTAGTCTGCTTGTTTTTAGCAAACTGTGGGCTTTTTTGTCTATATTCTTTAGAAAAGGCTTCCTCCTGGGACGACAGCCATACAGACCAATTTGATGCAGTATGCGGTATATGGTCTGAGCACTGACAGGCTAACCCACCCCCTAAACCTCTGCAGCAATGCTGGCAGCACTCATACATCTATTTCCCAAAGACATCCTCTGGCTATGATGCTGAGTATGTACACTCAACCTTTTTGGTCAACCATTGCGAGGCCTGTTCTGAGTGGAACCTGTCCTGTTAAACCGCTGTATGGTCTTGGTCACCGTGCTGCAACTTAGTATCAGGGTCTTAGCAATATTCTTATAGCCTAGGCCATCTTTATGTAAAGCAAGAATTCTTTTTTTCAGATTCTCAGAGAGTTCTTTGCCATGAGGTGCCATGTTCAACTTCCAGTGACCAGTATGAGAGAGTGAGAGCGATAACACCAAATTTTACACACCTGCTCTCCATTTACACATGAGACCTTGTAACACTAATAAGTGCCATGACACAGTGGAGGGAAAATGACTAATTGGACCCAATTTGGACTATTTTTCTTAGGGGTGTACTCACTTTTTGTTGCCAGCGGTTAAGACATTAATGGCCGTGTTAAATTATTTTGGGGGGACAGCAAATATACACTGTAATACAAGCTGTAAAAGCATTACTTTACATTGAAGCAAAGTGTAATTTCTTCAGTGTTGTCACATGAAAAGATATAATAAAATATTAACAAAAATGTGAGGGGCGTACTCACTTTTGTGAGATACTGTATGTGCCACACCTGTGGGATCCCTGTGGAAGCTGGAAAGCTCTGTAAGAGCCACATCTACTACAGTGAATGCCACTAGCTTCTGGGTCCTGTGATGAGCAGCTTGTAGGCAGGGCTTCCGCTGGGGTACCAGGGGAACTATGTAAAAATGCCATATCTAAACTTCAACTTTAATTGTTTCTATACCAGCATGAAAAATAATTAGGATTTCTTAGGCCTAAATCTATCAGTTAAAGTGCCTGTGATATGTCTGTGAACAAACCAAGGCAATGCACAGTAATCACATTTTCCAGGTCAGCTATCTTTATATCCCATGGTCAGTGCCGATCCTGACCTACCTGGGGCCCTAAGCAAAATGACATGTCACATTAAAGTTGAGAAGTGGGGGGTGGGGGGGGGGGCACTGCCGACAGTGACATGTCACATTAAATATTAAAGTTCAGAAGCAGGGGGAGGGGTGTTCTGCTATCGGAACTGACATCTTACATTAAAGTTAGAAGGCGGGGGTGCTGACTTCTTACCTCTTCTCCCATGCAGCCAGCGAGTTGAGAAACGGGGTGAGGGGCCAAAAATGACTTCTCACCAGGTGGGGCCTCTAGTAATTTAGGGGGCCCCCTGCAGCTTTGCGGGGCCCTAAGCGGCTTGCATAGTGAGCCTATAGGGTGGATCGGCCCTGCCCATGGTACCTCTAAAATACAGCAGGTAACAGCAACCCCCGGGTGTCCTCATAGCAAGCCGTATTATAGGGGCTGTGGGGGGAGCTGCATGCAGAAGGTTTTTTTTTTATTATCTTACTGCATAGAATTCAGTAAGGTAAACAATCTTCTGCCTTTACAACCACTATAAGGACTATGAAAATTACTGTTTGCGTATTGAATCCAAATATGTATAAATACGAAAATAGTAATATATAAAGCAGCAAACTCTACCATGGGATATTTTCCTGGAGTTGCTCCCTAATTTGACATTTTTATTTCAGGTGTTCTGGTTCGGACCAATGCTTGGTGCTGTTTTAGGATCGTTAATCTATCACTATATTCTTATTCCAAACACCAAGACCTTTTCAGAGAAGCTGGCAATCCTACGAGGAGAGTTGGAACTTGAAGAAGACTGGGAAGAGAGGGACATACGGAGAAGACAGTCCGTAGAGTTACACTCACCACAGACAATGCCAAGGATTGGGATGACAGAGAAAGTTTAACCGCAATGTGAGGAATCATCAACTGCACTTAGAAAATAGTCATTAAACCTAAATGACAAACAGTTTAGTTGGTTACAAGTTTAGTAATACATATTGGTTACCAAAGTAATTATTAATATTCTTTAGTCAGGGCAAATGACATAATAACACAAAGCAATGGCCATGTGTCTGTGAACATATATTGTATAGTCATATATTATTGAATCTGGAAGGACAGCCCTGGTTTTATACATTTGCGATGCCACCTAATAACTGCATTCCCAGTCACAAGCTACTAATTGCACTCCATTTGGCATTTGGTTAGCCCTTCTGCTCATTTTGCACATATTGGGGCAGATCCTCAAAGAAATTACGCCGGCGTATCTCTTGATACGCCGCGTAATTTCAAATTTGGCGCATCATATTTTTGTTTTGGTATCCACAAAACAAGATACGACGGCATCTGTGTTAGATCCGACAGGCGTACGTCTTCGTACGCCGTCGGATCTTAGATGCAATTTTTCGGCTTCCGCTAGGTGGCGTTCCCGTCGTAATCCGCATCGAGTATGCAAATTAGCTATTTCCGACGATCCACGAACGTACGACCGGCCGTCGCATTTTTTACGTCGTTTCCGTTCGGCTTTTTACGGCGTATAGTTAAAGCTGCTATATGGTGGCATACTCAATGTTAAGTATGGCCGTCGTTCCCGCGTCTAATTTTGAAAATTTTACGTTGTTTGCGTAAGTCGGCCGTGAATGGGGCTGGACGCCATTTACGTTCACGATGAAAACAATGATGTCCTTGCGACATTTGGAGCAATGCACCCTGGGAGTTTTTACGGACGGCGCATGCGCTGTTCGTTCGGCGCGGGGACGCGCTTCATTAAATGAAACACGCCTCCTACCCACCCAATTTGAATTCCGCCGCGAGAGATACACTACGCCACCGTAACTTACGGCGCAAATTCGTTGAGGATTCAAACCAACTCAAAGTAAGTTACAGTGGCGTAGCGTATTTGACATCTGCGCCGGGCGCAGCGTATGTATGTGGATCTGCCCCAATATGTATCCACATGACAAATAATTTATCTGATGAAGGTGTCTATGTTGTAGTTCCAATGAAATTCATCTGGTACCTGTTGTCCAACACACTGCACAGTGTAATATTCTTTGTAATTACAACTGAAACTTCATTATAAGTTATTATACCGAGTTTTTCATCTACAATTTGCCAGTAAAAGGTGTCAAATACATAAAATTCTTGTTGTATGTAGGCAGGTTGCCTGCAAGTGTGGGTTATGCTACAGCAAGTGAGTAGAGATGAGCCGAAAACCCCCCCGGTTCGGTTTGCAGCAGAACATTCAAACAGGCAAAAAATGTGTTCAAACACACAAACACCGTTAAAGTCACCGTTAAACACAAACATGAAAAATCAAAAGTGCTAATTTTAAAGGTTAATATGCAAGTTATTGTCATAAAAAGTGTTTGGAGACCTGGGTCCTGCCCCAGGGGACATGTATTAATGCAAAAAAAGTTTTAAAAACGGACGTTATTTCGGGAGCAGTGATTTTAATAATGCTTAAAGTGAACCAATAAAAGTGACATATTACTTTACTGTCTATAGTATGCCTGTAAAGTAGTGCATATTTCCCGTGTTTATGACAGTCCCTGCAGAAAATGACAATTATAAAGGAAAAAAAGCCATTTAAAAAAACTACTCGAGGCTATAATGAATTGTTGGGTCCCGGCAATACAGATAAAAGTAATTGAAAAAAAAAACGGCATGGGTTCCCCCCTTAGTCCATTACCAGGCCCTTTGGGTCTGGTATGAATATTAAGAGGAACCCCAAAACAAAATAAAAATTGGCACAGGGTTCCGCTTAATATCCATACTAGAACTGAAGAGCCTGATATGTAATTTGGGGGGGACCCCCACGCATTTTTTTTTATTTTGTTTTGTTTTCTTTTTTAACGACTTTTATCTGTATTACCGGGATTCGACAATTCATTATAGCCGCAAGTAGTTTTAAAATACTTTTTTTTCTTTAGAAATGTCATTTTGTGCAGAGACTGTTATAAACACGGGAAACATGCAATACTTTTCAGGCATACTATAGACACCCCCCAGGTACTAAATTTAAAGGAATATTTAACTTTTACTTTTATGTTCGACTCGAACATAAAGCTCATCCCTATAAGTGAGTTAGCTTGCCCCAATGGGGAAAGGGGTTTACCAGCATTGGGCTTCTTTCACTGGCTATTTGGGCCCTGCCTTTCCACCCTGTGTTATAAAAAAAGGTTATAGGCCGTGTTTACAAGCCTTTCTCATTCCTGCTCCTGGCCACAACAGACATGGGACACTAAGGCTCCATTCACACCTAGGCGTTTTTACGCCCGATGCCCGACGCTATTGCAGCCTGAAATACGCTGGAGGGGTGATTTAACATTGTCGGCCATGGAGATGGTTCACATCTCCACGGCGTACGCCGAAACGTCGTACGCCTGAAGCTCAAAACAAGTCCCGGACCCTTTTTTCAGGCGGCTTCGGCGTTCGGCATAGCCGACAATGTTTAATCACCCCTCCGGCGTATTTTAGGCTAAAAAACTACGCGTTTTGTCGCAGCAAATATCAGGACAAAATGCCGCAATTTGTCACGGGCAAATCGCGGTACAATACGCCGCGTTCAGGTGTGAATGCAGCCTGAGAAGGAATTGATGCACCCAGTAGTCCTTCAGAACACAGGAAGATTGGAGAACTGCTAAGCTTTGGAGAATACCAGTAATGGACTATCCCCTTTGTCACGGTATGCCTGGGCAGCTCAGTTCAGATAGTTAGGGTTTCGATAGCATTGCACTAAAATGTACTGTTTGGACTTTGCCACAAATTTTCAGTAAAGTTTTTAAAGCGGACCAAATTTTTTTAACTTTCCATCTAATAAATCTTCTGCCCTTGTTTTAACTTTGGATAGTAAAACATTATTTTTTCTGCCAGTTAATAGCTTATACAGGCCACTTCCTGTTTCTTGTCTGGTAAAAAGCCTAGGCTTATGACATCATGCACAGCTCCCTCTGTTACTCTCGTGAGAGTTTGCCAGGAAGGGAGGGGGGATGAGTCATAAGAGGGCCAATGAGAGCTGCAGGGCTGCAGAGCTAGAGTTGTGCCTCTGTGTGTCTGTGTAAATCCAGAAAGTGAACAGGCAGCAGCTTGCTGCCCAAAGTTAAAATGGATGCAGAAAAACTCAGTGGAGGGAGATGTCTGAAGCATATTTAGCAAGTACAGTGCCATCAGGGACACCTACCAGGGCACCCTCATCAGTGTCCATCAGTGCAGCCTATCAGTGCCTATCCGTGCAGCCTCAACAGCGCACATCAGTGAAGAAGAAAAAAAATATATTTGCAAACATTTTTAACAGAAACTAAGAAAATAGTTTTCGTATTCTCTGTTTATTTAGCAAAAACAAACAAAAAAACTGTGGTGATTAAATACCACTGTAGCAGTGCCCCCGCGGGGTCACTGAGTGTAGTAGTTCCACTCGTCACCCTGCTCAGCCAGGCATTCACTTCCAATCACACATCACCAGACAATAAACAGTACTTCAGCTTGTTTTTGTTCATTTTATTTAAGGGACATAGGATGCCCAGATAATTGATCTTGTAATCTAAACTGGATCTATATTGGCAGTCTCTAAAGCTCCATACTCCTCCAGCACATCACTTGAGTCAGCTCCACTTTCTCTACTGCGCAATCCTAGAATCCTGTCACAGTTAGCACATTGTAGGCAGGTGTCTGCAGGCCCCTTTGGCGTAATAACCAATAGTGATAAAAATAAGTACTTTTGTGCTAACTGAACATGCGACCGGCAGGAAAACTGCCAGGAGAGCATTTGGTCGGGAATCCTGGGCGTGTGTATGCTCCCTAGCAGTTTTCCCGTCAGGAAAACAGCTGGGAATCCCGACGGGAGAATAAAGAACCTACTCTCTATTTTCCCGTCGGGATTCGCAGCAGAGTGTTTCCCGCCGAGAAAACCGGTCGTCTGTATGCTTACCTGCAAGGTAGAAAAACTGTGCATGCTCGATAACACTTTGACGCCTGCGCGGTAGCATTCAACGTTAGTCTGGGGTGTAGCAAGATGGCGGCGACAGAATCAAATGTGACGAGACACCGGCTCGTTGTAGTCAATGATGTCACTGCGTTCTTGCCATTCAAAAGAACGGCAGGTTTTTGTGTGGCCGTGGGTATACACGGCTTTTCAGGGCAAGCCTGCCAGGAATCCTGTTGGGAGAACCAATGTTTTATTACCCGATGGGATTCCCGGTCGTGTGTACAGGGCTTACTGGTCCCAGTAAGTCCTGTGCAAGTCCTGCCAACCCTCCTGGCTGCAGCAACTTGACTCAAATCCAGCGACATCACAGTCTCTCCCTCTAGCTTCACATCCACGCCTGGCATGTCTCTTCCAGATCTCCACACTGTGCCTGTCACTCACCGACCCTGGAATGGATCCCTCCTAGTGACTTGCCCGGCAATGCTCCCCCCGCTGTCCTCTTTCTGCTCCTGTTTAGGACACCCCAAGATAGCATTGTATGAAGGGGTTCCTTCCCAGCTCCCGAGCTCCAGACCCAGAATCACCCCCCCCCCCAGAAAGGGGGCCCCTAACGAGCCACGACAGCCTAACACTCCATCACTCGCTCTTCCAACTGACAACTCCTCCCACAGCAGGCTGACCATGAGTATATATTGGAGGCCTGCCCCCTGATAATCCTTGTTGGGGATTGGTCAGGGCTCACAGATATACTCCATAACACTCCAACCCTCTGCCCTGCCCCTTTTCCATAACCTTCCAGAAACAGAGGAGGTGCCAGAGAGATGAAGTGCATGTCAGTCACCTGCTGCTACTCTCAAAACCTCTCCCAGCTCCCAGATCAAAAACAAACAGGTCTAGCTCACTGCTAGGCCTGCCTAAGGTTGTACGTCACTGCGTTCTTGACGGGCGAAATTTGGTGTGACCGTGTGTATGCAACACAAGTTTGAGCCGGAAATTCCGTCTGAAAAAAAATCCATGGATTTCTTGTCAGATTTTCCGATCGTGTGTACGCGGCATATGGGTCTGTGGAAGTCTTCATTAAAGTAATTATGATATTTGGACCTGCATGGAAAAAGTAGAGAGAAGGCGTGTAATTGAAGGGTATTTACTTCACCATCTGCCAAACTGTTCACACAATGTTTGAGCCTACATCATTTTCCTGGTAATGTTTGTGCTGTTTCTTTGGTTATCCATGTGTGATAAGAAACAAAACAAAAAGATCTCTAGGTTATGAAAGTGAATTTGCTTGCTCACTGGCCTGAGCAGCACATACTGTGGCATCATCAGTCTGTTGTTCTTGTTCCCGGCTCCTGGGTGTCATTTTCATTAGAAAACTCTGCCAAAGACTCCAGCCAGACATGAGTGCAAGCCATATTGGCCAAATTCTAGACATCAGTTTATAGAAACACTTTCCTGTCCTCGGTGCTGATTGCATTGTTGCTTAGTGCCTGCTGTGCTCTTTGTTTTATTGCACAGTTGTGGCCGCTCTTACATTTGCCAGGGTTTCAATGTTGAAAAGTCCATTCTACTTGGAAAATGCTAATTTGGCTAAATGTATTACATGAACAATACCAAGAACAAGTTTTAAAAGAAAAGAACCACAATCTTGATGCCTTTTTAGGGCTTATTTTGTCCGTTTTACCAGTCAATAAAATATTTCACGACCCATATTTAGCAGATTTTCAATGTCACCAGAAGGAAATGATAAAAGTTATACTCTAGATTCGATTTTGACAAATTTTAAAGGGATATTAGTCAGTTTCACTATGTTTTCTATTGGTATTCTGCCATTAGAAGCTCTAACAAAAAAACAAAACAAAAAAAAGTCCCTCCTGAAGTGATAGTGATGTAGAGGCCTGCTCTTGTTGGGCTGGCGCTATTTTAAATTTAGGGGTAGTTCTTAGAATTAGAACTTCTGTTACAGCCATGGCTGTGCTGTGAGTTGACCACTATTGTTCACCTGGGGTGTTGTTCCTACTCCAGGCCAAGGGTGGCAGCAGCTAGGTCAAGGTGATTTGGGGTATTTTCCCTCAGTAGCCAATCGGTGGGGGTTGATCGTCCCGCTGTGCATGCTGGGGAGGGGTACTCAAGGGACAGACGTCATTGGTACGGGGTCAACGCCGATCCTGGGTTTGTCGTCCCACCACCCTGTGTGTGGCCCTCCTGGCCCGTGGGTGCGTGTTCCTGTAATGCTGGCTTCGGATCATGTTGGTCCGGGGTTGTGATCTTCTGAGTGGGCCCAGTAAGCAGATTGGGTCTACGCTTTTAAAGGTGATTCTGTGCGTTCCGTCCTGAGGGAGGAAGCTGCTCGATGAAGGACCTATCTTGGAGGGGACCGAGCACGAGGCTGGTGTCTCAAGAGAGGCCTTGAACGTCATTGAAGGATGCACCAGGTGCAGGGTGTCATGTAATGTAAAGGGGTGCAGCGTGCTGTGTATTGTAAAGGGGTCCAGAGATGCAGGGTGCTGTGTATTGTAAAGGGGTCCAGAGATGCAGGGTGCTGTGTAATGTAAAGGGGTCCAGAGATGCAGGGTGCTGTGTAATGTAAAGGGGTGCAGGGGGCTGTGTAATGTAAAGGGGTCCAGAGATGCAGGGTGCTGTGTAATGTAAAGGGGTGCAGGGGGCTGTGTAATGTAAAGGGGTCCAGAGGTGCAGGGTGTCATGTAATGTAAAGGGGTGCAGGGTGCTGTGTATTGTAAAGGGGTCCAGAGATGCAGGGTGCTGTGTAATGTAAAGGGGTCCAGAGGTGCAGGGTGCCGTGTAATGTAAAGGGGTGCAGGGTGTTGTGTAATGTAAAGGGGTCCAGAGATGCAGGGGGCTGTGTAATGTAAAGGGGCCCAGAGATGCAGGGTGCTGTGTAATGTAAAGTTAAATTAAAACAAATTATTTGCCACACAAAGGTTCTCTGAACTTTCGACTGTCAAGAACCCGGTGACCTACAACACTACGACGAGCCAAGAAAATGAAGTTCAATGCTTCTGATCATGAGTTGAATTGTTTCCGAGCATGTGTCGGAATTTTGCGCGTCGGAATTGCTACAGACGAGCGGAATTTCTGATTGGAACTTTTTCCGTCTGAAAATTTGATTCATTCATTTATAATTGACACTGTATACAGACATCATTGTCTCTATTCACTATCTATTGTCTATGGTACTGAAGAATAAAACCATTCATCCACATAGACACTGTATACAGACAACACTATCTTCATTCACCCCACTGTTACATTAAGCTGAAATTTACCTAAAACTCTCTGAAAGAGCAGGCTAAATTCCATTGCAGTTGACTATTATTGAAGGTTTGTGACATTTAATGTTTGCACCTGTGTATAGAGGGACAGAAGGGAGAGGTCTTACACAGCTAAAGCCATTTGTCTGCCCTTCTGCTGTCTGTTCACATAGGTTATTATGTATATGCATAGTTGTGAAGAAGTACTGTCTATATTCAGATATTGTTTGTATTTACTTGTTTGACTTTTTCCATCTGGGCATCATTTCATTTCTGGTGATATTCAGACTGGAGATACTATTCTAATGCATACATCTAAGTTGTTTTCTTTCAATTGCCTTTATTCTAAGTAAACAAGTTCATTGGTTTAACAGATTGTGGTGTACCTAGTTCATTGTTGTCACTCACTGAAGTAAAAGAATGTCTGAACCCAGGGTGTTAAAGGTGGTGGAGGGTCAGGGCAACCAGTGGGGTACTGATTCTACCTTCCACCCTCACGAGGGTAGTGCTACAAAAAATATCCAATAATTTTTTTTTTTTTTAATCTAAATTTCTTCCTAAATTTTGGCCAAAATATATTGCGCTACATAAAACAAAAGTAGTAGTAGACAACTCCAACATCTGTCTGAATATCTTTTTTCTTGTACAGGAGTAGATAAAATGCTGACATGATTTTTGGCGAGTAGCCTTGTTCACAGCCGGAGTTGCTGGGTCGGCTACTACTTTTGCTTTATGCTGAATTCTGTTGTATTGAGTAGACATGTGCACACTGAAATATTTCGTTTCAGAATTTAGTTTTCGTCCAAAAAATACATTTAATTAGTTACTCCCAAAACTCGTTTTTATTTATTTATTGTTTCGTTAAAAAATGCATTCGTCCGAAAATCCGAATTAATTAGGGTCGAATCTGTCATTGTACGACGCCGCAATCGTACATTTCCGGTCGAATGTTCTGCCCACAAGCTATAGTAGAATTCTAATGTTATATGACTAGTAATAATTATATTTATTAACTATTATTACTAGTCAACCAACATTATAATTCTTCTATAGCCTATGGACTGAGCGTTTTGCTGTACCCCCAAGGGGGTGTGTTTCCTCAGTGGGATTTTAAACATGGGAGACTGGTTTGGTAAGTAAAGACTAAATAGTCAGAAACTATGTATCAAAAACTATCAAATTTTATTAGATAATGTTGTTCATAGACAACATGTCAAAATTAGTATTGGCAACATGAAATACAAAAGCATCCAACTGACCAAGCAGGAAAAAAGGCACGGCCTGGGGCATGCAGTTAACAACGGCACTGAACATCACTCAGGATAAGACACAGATTAACAGTTATATATATAATAGCGACAAAAAATGCAACAAAACCCTTTCAGAAACTGTCTAGTGGATACAGACAGAAGTGCCAATGTTTCGAGGCTAGGGAGAGTAATGCCTCTTCATCAGGGCAAGGGTGATGCAGGAATGTCACAGTACAATCGGTCAGTCTGTCTCACAAAGAGATAGAAAATGTTGCAATGCCGTTTGAAAGAAAGGGTCATTAAAAGCAAGTTGGTTCTCAAAGTATCTTCATATGATGGAACATATGGTCTACCAGTATGAAATAGATACTCGTCAAAAGGAAAAGACCCCCCCAGGGGCAGTATAGGATACAGGAGCTGGTTTAATTGCCTTATGAAACGGTTAAACCCCAAAGAGGAATCTGGTCTTATGTCCTGTTGGTCCTGCTGCCCAGAGGAGACCGAGCATTTGACCATAAATATCCTTTTGTGGCGATCGAATGTTTTTAGCTGCATCGTCGAATCTTCATGTCTCTATAATGTCGAATCTTTTCTCTCTGTCGAATAATCTTGGACTAATAGAGTTAGATTAGGCACATTCGACTGCAGGTTCGATAGACACAGATCGCTATTTGTCACCGTCATGTCGAATCTTCTATCTATATCGAACTGTTGTCGCAACAAAACGAAAATAAAGCATTTTTTATGTCGGATCTTTCAGGTTTCGGATTCTGCACATTCGTTATCGTTTGTTAAAACGACCGCAAAAATCCTCAAAATTCAGCTGAAAATGCATTTGGAGGAAAACTTATGCACATGTCTGGTATTGAGGACATAATAATGAGCCAGAGCACCTGTTTTTGGATTCCATGGGCAATTCGTGAATCTGTTGCCCGTTGTGAGCGCTGCACTTATTCCCTATCTTCATATTGTGGGGGGTAAAAAAAAAAGCAGGGTGGAGTGAAGTTCCTCTTTAACATAAAGTATTAGCTAGATTCAGATACGTTTACGCCGGCGTATCAGTAGATACGCCGTCGTAACTCTGAATCTACGCCGTCGTTAATTTAAGCGTATTCTGGAAACCAGATATGCTTGAATTAGGCTAAGATACGAGCGGCGTAAGTCTCCTACGCCGTCGTATCTTAGGGTGCATATTTACGCTGGCCGCTAGGTAGCGCTTCCGTTGAGTTCAGCGTAGAATATGCAAATGACTAGATACGCCGATTCCACGAACGTACGTGCGCCCGTCGCAATTAGTTACGCTGTTTACGTTAGAGATACGCAGGGCGTAAAGATAAAGCTGCTCCCTAGGTGGCGCAGCCCATGCAAGGCATGGACGTCGGAACAGGCCTATCTTTTTACGTCGCTTGCGTAAGTCGTACGCGAATCGGGCTGGACGTAATTTACGTTCACGTCGAAACGGCGTACTTTGGAGCAATGCACACTATGATATGTCCACGGACGGCGCATGCGCCGTTCGTTAAAAACGTCAATCACGTCGGGTCACCAATCATTAACATAAAACACGCCCCCTGTTCCACATTTGCATTAGGCGCACTTAGGCCGGCCCATTTACGCTACGCCGCCGTAACTTAGGAGGCAAGTGCTTTGTGAATACAGCACTTGCCTCTCTGACTTACGGCGGCGTAGCGTATATGCAATACGCTACGTGCCTCAACGTTAAGCCAGTCTATCTGAATCTGGCTATATATCTTCTGCTGGAATTTGCCAGTTGCTATTTGAATTCCTATGGTAGAGCTGCTGAAAGACTGGGATCAGTTCAATGCTGGTGGTTTCACAGTTGGCTTGACCAACACGGAGCACCAATGGGAAGCAACACCCAATGGTTTGGTTATCATTGTAGTATTGTAGTGTTTCTCAAAGATGACACCTCCTCTGGCCTTATTATTGGTCACTTTGCTGGGTCAGACAGGTGGCAAGACCATTAAAAACGCCACTGGTAGATGACATTTTACAGCAGCAGGTGCATTACCACCCATGATAACCCTCTGTACATCATTTGTGCACTATTTATGGACTACACATGGAGAAGTGTGTTGGGAATTAAAATTCAGCTCTTTATTATGTGCTTTTATTATCATGTATTTGAATTGGCTGATCTAGGAAGCCATAAAATAAAGTATTGTACAGCATATTTCATTAGGTAAGACACAAGGGAATGACAAGGAAATGGATACACTGAAACGTAAATCAAAACACTGCGACGGAATTTAGTGCCAGCGCAATATTTTATGTTTACATCACAAGCAAATTAAATAGAAACATTAGCATTGCTGTTCAGCTCTGAAACATCCCTCCACTAAATCTTCCAAGCTGACTATGTTACCATCCACTAATAATATTAATCTGGAGGAAAATGCCTTTCTGTGGAATGTTCTTGGAATAAATCCAGCGTTCAGGGTCATGTAAGAATAAGGAAAGGAAAAATGTTTATGGATTTTTTTCTCAAGTATTTGTCATTTTAGATTTTATAATATTGATTTGTAAGTAACTGGCTTTTTCTTTTCTGTAGCAGGCCTTTTTATCACAAACATTACAGAAAACTTTGTATGGCATAAAACCAACATTTCTGCACATTATGGGGCAGATATATGAAATGCCAAGTTCAGTGGCCTTCATGTGCCCTAAACTGTTATAATTTTGCAATACAGATTTATTAAAAAGAGTTTTGTCACCTTCAGGGGTATATTTCCAAAAAATAAAAACTATTTGTCCTGTGAAACTGCATGTACCGTATATACTCGAGTATAAGCCAAGTTTTTCAGCACATTTTTATACTCAAGTCACCTTTTTGCGCCTGATCTCCCAGAATTTGGGGACCCGGTACCGGCCGGTCGTAGGGACCCTGAACCCCAAACTTGGCACACATGTAGCCCCACTCTTCCTCTACAAGTGTGCAAAGTTTGTTGTCCGGGGGACCTAGGACCAAAGCCGGGCACCCCTTCCATAGACTCCCATGTTAAACATCCATTTCTCCGGTGACTTTGGAGACCGGCCGTTCGTAGGTCCCCTGGCACACATGTAGCCCCATTTCTCCTCTACAAGTGTGCAAAGTTTGTTGTCTGGGAGACCTATGGCTGGGGAGCAGAGATTTTTCAAACCTGGGCACCCCTTCCATAGACTCCCATGTTAAACATCAGTCTAGTCATGGGCACAGTGAGGCATGGGCACAGTGAGGCATGCGCATGGACACAGTGAGGCAAAGTGAGGCACATTGAGGCATGCAGATGGACACCCTAGGCTTATACTCGAGTCAATACGTTTTCCCAGTTTTTTTGTGGTAAAATTAGGTGCCTCGGTTTATATTCGGGTCGGCTTATACTCGAGTATATCTGGTACATTCATTCTGTGCAAATGGGAGCAAAATCCAATGTTTTTAGACTTTTTTTGTCTCCATGGCTAATGGTTTTTATTAACCACTTCAGCTCCGGAAGGTTTTGCCCACTTTGTGACCAGGTAATTTTTTGTGATATGGCACTGTGTTGCTTTAACTGACAATTGTGCAGTCGTGCAACGCTGTACCCACACAAAATGTATGTCCTTTTTTTTCCCACAGATAGAGCTTTCTTTTGGTGGTATTTGATCACCTCTGCGTCTTTTTTTTTTTTTCCGCTATAAACAAAAGAAGACTGCCAATTTTGAATAAAACCGATATTTTTTACTTTCTGCTATAAAACATACCCAATAACAAAATAAAAAAAAATCAATTTCTTCATCAGTTTAGGCCAATATGTATTCTACTACATATTTTCCCAATAAACGTATATATTGATTAGTTTGTGCAAAAGTTATAGCGTCTACAAACTATGGGGTAGATTTAGGGACTTTATTTATTTTTATTGTTTTTACTAGTAATGACGGTGATGAATGAATGAATGAATGAATGAATGAAAAACTTATATAGCGCGGCACATGCGAACTGAATCGCCTCTGGGCGCTTAATCAGTAATTTTTAGCGGGACTGCAACATTGCGGCAGACAAATTGGACACTAATGCCGCGTACACACGATCGGACATTCCGACAACAAAACCGTGGACATTTGTTGTCGGAAATTCCGATCGTGTGTGACACTTTTTGGGGACTTGTGACACCAATACAGTGATCAGTGCTAAAAAAAATGTGTTGTCAATAGTATAAATGAGACTGGCATTGAAGGGGTTAACACTAGGGGGTGATCAAATGGTTAAGTGTGTCCTTGGGAAATGCTTACTAACTGTGTGGGGGACGGATACAGTGGAGGAAAAGAGAGATCCGTGTTTCAGCTTAGCTCTCTTTTGCTCCCTGACAGATCAGCAGTCTGCCTTGTTTAGGCACACCACTGCTCTGTCTCTCCATCGCAGCTGCCGGGCCCACTGATTGGCTCAAAATGTTGTACGTGATTTTGCACAGTCAGGCCGCCCTGCTGCAGTATATATGCAGTGTGCAGTCCGGAAGCCGTTAATACAGAATACAGTGAATCAGTAAGGTACAACATTACAGCCACTAGATGGAGCTGTCGTTCATAGTAAATAAGTATTACGGTAGTTTTCTATCATTATCATTGATACATAGTTGGATTGAAAATAAGACACAAGTCTATTTGGTTCAACCAATAGAAAAAAATAAATAAATAGAAAGCCTTCATATACAAAACCCTATACCCACAGTCGATCCAGAGGAAGGCAAAAACATCTCCAATACATTTCTGTCTGATCCCCCAAAAGACAATAAGATATTCCCTGGATCAACAGTCATTTATACTGTAAATGGTTATAAATGGTATTATATTATGGTTACTATGCAGAAGGACAGACCCTTTGCATGGCACAGACTTCTGTTATCGGTGTAGAAGCTCAGGCATCTACGGAAGCCAATCAGTTATCACATATACATACTTATGCCGCGTACACACGATCGGAAATTCCGACATGAAAACCGTGGATTTTTTTTTCCCGAAGGAATGTTGGCTCAAACTTGTGTTGCATACACACGGTCACACAAAATTCCGACCGTCAAGAACACGGTGACGTACAACACTACAACGAGCCGAGAAAAACGGTCGGAAAAATTGTCAGAAAAGGTGAGAACCAGCTCTCAAAATTTTGATGTTGTGGAAAAAAAAGTGATAAAAACACAAATTGTTGGAATTGAATTAAATAAAAAAAGTCCAAATGCTCTGAAAATCAAGTGCTAAAATTTCAATATGAGAGTCCTCTCCAAACGTCATATCTGTGACTTCAAACATGTGCTGGTCGGAGCGGAGGGAATAGTTCTTCAGTTTCGGGTGCATGCCCATTCAGCTTCGCTCACATCTTTTTCTGCCTTGGCTCAAATCCCGACTAGCCGTCTGACTGCTTATCTCCCTGGCAGAGTGATCTTCCTATAGACATTTACACCCTGCAAATGATGGTCCGAGCGCCAGACAGATACGTATCACGAATTGCGCATGCGCCGGGACGTGGACGCATCCCTCTGCGCATGCTCACAACCACGTCGGAACAACTGCCTAAGATACGCCGAGTTCCCTGGTGCAGACCTTTGCATGTTTGCTGCTGAGTTACACCTGCTTTATGGGGCTTAATTTTACGCCGGACATACAACTTACGCGCACATCACGTAGCCTGCGTCGGGCACACGTACGTTCGTGAATCGCCGTATTTCCCTCATTTGCATATTTGAATGGCTAAAAAATGGGAGCGTCCAGCCTAAATGTGCGCCCACGCTACGCCGGCGTAGGCAAGTTACATTGGCGGGTTGAAGCTTGTTTTTAGGCGTATCTTAGTTTGTGGGTCCGGCGCACAGATACAACGGCGTATATTTGCACTTACGCGGCGTATCTTGAGATACGTCGGCACAAGTGCTTTGTGAATCCGGGCCATATTTCTCTGCCCCTGCCTCCCCCCAGCTTGCATTACCCCCAGGCTACTTCATACATCTGGCTGACAGACATGACTTTGAGCTACTTCCTACCCCCCAGCTGAGTGACATTATTGCATAGTCACTTTTCATTCTCTACCTTCCCAACATCCCTAGCCGGTCACCCCACAGACACTGCCACTGAAATAAATCCCTCACAACTGACTCACCCCCACCAACTGCATACCACTGGTGCTTGGTGGGGGGGGGGGGGGCCTGCGCTTGCAGTTATTCCCTCCAAGGGGATGGTGTATGGATAGAGCGGGTGGGGGAAATAACTGAAACCGATTTTTTGTGGCTCTCACTGCATCAGCTGAAAGATTGGTATCAGTTATTTCTCTCACTCGCTGCACTAATTTGGATTTCTCTCACCCCCCCCTGCGCAGCGCTGCCGGCTTCCCTCCTTTTTTCTCCCAACCTTCTTTACCAGCCCCTTCCTTTTCTAGGTGAATGCAGTGAGTGATTGATACTGATCACTTACTGTATTCATTCATAACTGGGCATAGTAAACTATGTTTACTATGCTTCAGTTTATGAATGGGCAGTAGTCTCTGTCTCCTGTTTATTAATTTTCAGTGCAGCTGAGGCTGCAGAGAAAGGGACTGGGGAATCTGTCTCCTCAGTACCTGTCTCTGTCTCAAAAGTGAGACTTTAGGGGGTCTGTTTAGACCCCTGATATCTCACCAAAGACCCCCCCCCCCCCAACACTTGTTAATAAAAATCTTTTTTTATAAAATTAAAAAAATTAAACATTTTTTCTTTTTTTAATCTGACTTTAAGTGGGGTTAAACTCTGTACTACCACTTGTACCTACAGTTAAAGCGGTTCTCCCACGCCAGATACGTTTTTTTCTGAATGGCTATTTAAAACGTAAATTACCGTAATTTCTGCAACTGACGTGTCCTGTCTCCGCCGGCCGCTCCGCTGCTTTACAGTGTAAAATAATAACTTATATTTCCCCTTCCAGTTTAGGCACCATTTTAACTGTGGGCGTAAGCCCACAGCCCGGCACTTCCTTTTCCGATCTTGCTAGATTTAGCGCATGCACGCGAGTAACGGGGACCAGCGGCTTTGGCGTAATAGAGATTTTTGTAAAGCCCGCCCTCCAGCCTTTGTTTACATCGCGCGTCACTTCCTCTTAATCGAAATCGCGCGATATCTCGTCTAACATGAAGAATTCGATCTGAAGGGAGCTTTTACATGAGCTCCCAGAAGACACTGCACGGGACAGGAAACAAAGAGAAACCCGAGCAAAAACCTGAGGAAGGCAGACCGGAAGCCCATCACGTTTAATGGTACTGTAAATCTTATTTTAATTGTAAATATCGGTTTCAGCATTCTTTAGGAGCAGTATTATTTATGCGATCCTGTTTAATTTTGGGTGGAGATCCGCTTTAAGCCTATAATAAGGAGTTTACCTGTAGGCACTGTGAATATGTTCTAAACTTGCACCGTTTAGGAGATATTCAGAGTGCATGCAGCTGATGACATCATCAGCGCATACACTTTGAAAGTCCGGCACTTCAGAGCTGTTAAGGTGGCACTGCCCATGAGAGGCTCCCAGTACATTTATTGGGTCACCAGCTTTAAGTTTCCTGCCACTTTTCATGTCACCGAGCTAGGTGCCCCTCCACAAAGGCCGTGCCACATTAATGTTGCATCAGAAAGATGTCTGCTTTGTGGTGGCCATCTTTAAACCTGAGGGTCCCATGATCCCCTAGTGCCCGGGGGCCCCATGAGTTGTCAGTCCGCCTCTGGTTAGTACTTAAAAAAAAAATCAATCATCAATATCAATAAAGCCCAATGGCTTAGTAGTGTTAGTACATGAATTTTGCTCACTCCTGCAACCAGATTCTTTTCTCTGACTACCCCACGGAGAATAGAGTTCTCTGTTTTTTACTCCCAGCATAATGTCCTTACTTTATTCACCTCCATTGTGTTCATTCCTGTCTCCAATGATCTAAAATGTTTCTGGATTTGGGAATTCTTTCTCATTTTACCAATAAAGTAAAACCCACGGGGCACATCATGTGATAAATTACATACATGGTTGTATATCTAAATATCAATTTATTTTCAGTTTGCAGCATGCAATACAAGCCTATTGCAATTTCAGCTATGACAGCTCCAACAGATTTGGGAATATCATGTCCCTTATAAAGCCATAGGTCAGATAACTGTTTGGCAATAGCATGTGTTGCCCTGGCAATATATCTACACCATTTTCTAAAGTTCTACCTTCATGAAATGTCAATCGTAGACTTCATCACTGAGCTATGAGACCACTGTATAGGGCAGTGATGGTGAACCATGGCACCCCAGATGTTTTGAAACTACATTTCCCATGATGCTCAACTACACTGCAGAAATGTGGAAACGTGGGAAATGTGGTTCTGAAACATCTGGGTGCCAAGGTTCACCCTCACTGGTATAGGGTGTTAGAGAGGCAGCACTATGCCATCAGTGATGTAACAAAGTAAGTTTTTGCCATTTGCTATTACAATACTAACTTTGCTCATATGAGCAATAATAGAAGAAAAATACTGAAAGTGCAATCAAAAAATAATATATAGTATATTGCAACATAAATATGTATGTTGCATCATTTATGACTTGAATAGCCAAGAGGGAGCCAATAAAGTCAATTAGTGTTCTAATAAAAAAGACTTTAATAATACTGAGGAAATGAAAGAACAGCTGCATACCAACTGAAAGACTGCATTAAGTTAAATGACTTTGGTAAACTAGCTGTAGATATTTAAGGGAAATACCCTTTAGGGATGGATCATTTCCAGTTCGTTCCCACAGAGCATTTTGATAATTAAGCTCCAAATGTTAATTTTACTCTCTGTGTTTAAAGATGCATGCCGTGACTCCTAATTTGAAGTGGTGTATAATTGCAGGGAAGAATACAAAGGAAAAATGAAAAGTAAAGTGCTGAATTGTTATGCATGGAGTGAAAGACTTTAAGAATCCACTTTAAAATGTGTTTGTGGTATAAAAAATCCCAGGCTGGTTGTGTTATGAGGCAGACTGATATACTGTATAGACAGTAACAGGATTTGGGGTTTACATGTATTTGTGCCTATTCTGGATTCTACACAATCTATGGTGGTATCCCATTTAGCTATCCAGAGCTAATGTGGTTTATGTCAGAGGTATTCAAGCTTTTCAGTAGGAGGGCCACATTGTATATTTTACAAATATTTGCGGGGAAAAAAAAATCAGTTTTATAAACAAATTAATAAAAATGAATGAATACTTATTATTTGGAGATTTTTTTGTAATCAACATGATATGATTTAGCAAAAACAGAGGAAGAACTTTAGTAAAACAAAGCAAAGAAATTCCAAATAAACCTGAGCCCATCAGAGTCCATCCTTACATCAAAATCCCTCATCATAGCCCCACTTACATCAGGGTCCAAATCAAAGTCCACCCTTACATCAGAGCCTCCCTTACATCAAAATCCCCATCAGAGTTTCCATTACATTAGAGACCCCACCCATCACATCATTGCCCCCCTTTCATCAGAGTCCCCATAGATGGTACAATGACAGCGCAGCTATAGGCAACTTGCCCTGGACACTGGAGGAGGATTTATGGATGTTGGGGAGAAACAGAAACCATAGGCTGACCTGAAGAACTGTGTGAGATGCCACTGACCTTAGTTATGGGTCACATGAAATCTTGCAGCAGGGCAGATTTGGCCCACGGACCATAGTTTGGAGACCCCTGGTCTTTATATCAATGTACTTTTTGTTAGAATTGATTTTCTCTCTATACATTTATCAACACATTGCTGTAAGACAGGCCTGCCAACAGTGGGGTCATAGTCCCCGTGCATAGGTGTGCGCACAGGGTGTGCTGGGTGTGCCTGGGCACACCCTTATCACCCCATGTGCATAGCATTATCCAGGAGTGGCACCAGGTGGGTGGTTTGGGGTGCCAGTGACCAGTGTAAATGTCCTCATTATATTAAAGGCTAGGTAAAACTATAGAGTGAGTGAGTGTGAGTAATTTATAAAGCGCTAACAAATGCGAACTGAATCGCCTCAAGGCGAACACACTAAACTCGTATTTAGAGTGTAGCATAATATGTTCACAATCAACTGTCCCCTACTATCAGAACTTCCTCCATGTGACAGCAGATGGAGTTCATGTGTGTTTGAGCTTTGGGGTGCACACCCTAATGCAATAGGCTATGTCCCCGCACATGGCATTTGACGACCCAAGCCTGGTAGGCACCTGCTGATTAGCACTGAGGGTGTGTGATCTCATGCCAACAAAGGTGTCTTACTGAGCAGTATATAGGAAAAGATTTGCAATTACAGCCAATTATTTCCCTTTTGTAAGATTGAGAGGTATAAAATCCTGAAATAAGGGTGGTGGATAACTGGTAGCGCTGGAGAGTGAAGGGACAGGGATCTTCAGAATCTGGAATGACAGTAGGACATTTGAAGTTGAATTATATAAGGTATGGGATAACTGTAACAGCAGTAGGTAGCACACAATACTTGTGCCTCAGAACATATTATCTATGTACTAACCTGCCCAAACAAATTCCAGTACACGGATAAAATAATACAAACTTTTGGGAATAAGATTAAATAAACACAGCACTAATATTAGAACAGGCTCCAAGGGCGATAGCATTTCTCCCTATTTTTCTACAGCTCATGAGAAAAGACTTCTTCAATGCTTGAACGAGTGCCCCCAGCCATTTTTAAGAAACCTTGCCAAAGGGGATATTTCAACTAAACACCCTTAATCCAGACAATCTGAATGAAACAATAGAGAAGCTTTGATGTAATCCCTAAAAGATTTAACGTCATCTTTATTTGCTATGCCTATACTGAAATGTCCTTGTTGCGTGAACTTACTTTAATAAAAGGAATGAATACATTTTAAAGCCTAAGTTTACATAAAACAAAAAATAAATAAAAAACAAGCACAAAGTACAATATTTGCTGTACCTTCGGTGAGATGTGTCCTTTGTGCTGTTGTGTCCACCTTTCACCCAAATCCCCACCCTCGCCGTTGGTCACCTGTTTGGTTTAAAATCTTCAAAAAACTCATGAGATTTAAAAAAAAAAACATATCTGTTCAATTACTTTACTCACTGTATCTTATCAACTTGATTGTTTCCACGTCCCACTGTACTCTACCCACTCTTTTCTTATCTACTACCGTATGTCATCCAGCATTTTACACATAATCACTGCCCGATTCCTGTAGTTTCACTCCCCACCGCTGTCACTGTTATCCACTACTGTTATGTCATCCCACATATTCCACATAATCACTCCTCGATTCCTGACCCTTCACTCCCCACTGCTGTCACTATTGTCCACTACTGTTATGTCATCCAACATATTCCACATAATCAATTCTCGATCCCTGACCCTTCACTCTCCACTGCTGTCACTGTTATCCACTATTCTCATGTCTTCCAACGTATTCTACATAATCACTCCTCGATCACTGTGGTGACCCTTCACTCTCCACTGGTGTCACTGTTATCCACTACTGTTATGTCATCCCACATATTCCACATAATCACTCCTCGATCCCTGACCCTTCACTCTCCACCGCTGTCACTGTTATCCACTACTGTTATGCCATCCAACATATTCCACATAATCAATTCTCGATCCCTGACCCTTCACTCTCCAACACTGTCACTTGTTTCTACTAGTCTCATGTCTTCAAACGTATTCTACATAATCACTCCTCAATCCCTGACCCGTCACTCTGCCGCTGTCACTGTTATCCACTACTGTTATGTCATTCCACATATTCCACATAATCACTCCTCGATCCCTGACCCTTCACTCTCTACTGCTGGCACTGTTATCCACTATTCTCATGTCTTTTAACTTATTCTACATAATCACTCCTCAATCCCTGACCCTTTACTCTCTGCCACTGTCCCTGTTATCCACTACTGTTATGTCATCCCACATATTCCACATAATCACTCCTCAATCCCTGACCCTTCACTCCCCACTGCTGTCACTATTATCCACTACTGTTATGTCATCCCACATATTCCACAAAATCACTCCTCAATCCCTGACCCTTCACTCCCCACCGCTGTCACTGTTATCCACTACTGTTATGTCATCCCACATATTCCACAAAATCACTCCTCAATCCCTGACCCTTCACTCCCCACCGCTGTCACTGTTATCCACTACTGTTATGTCATCCCACATATTCCACATAATCACTCCTCAATCCCTGACCCTTCACTCCCCACTGCTGTCACTGTTATCCAATATTCTCATGTCTTCAAACTTATTCTACATAATCACTCCTCGATCCCTGACCCTTCACTCTCTGCCACTGTCACTGTTATCCACTACTGTTATGTCATCCCACATATTCCAGATAATCACTCCTCGATCCCTGACCCTTCACTCTCTGCCACTGTCCCTGTTATCCACTACTGTTATGTCATCCCACATATTCCACATAATCACTCCTCGATCCCTGACCCATCTCAACCGCTGTCACTGTTATCCACTACTGTTATGTCATCCCACATATTCCACATAATCATTCCTCGATCCCTGACCCTTCACTCTCCACCGCTGTCACTGATCCCCTACTTTTATGTCATCCCACATATTCCACATAATCACGCCTCGATCCCTGACCCTTCACTCCCCACTGTTGTCACTGTTATCCACTATTCTCATGTCTTCCAACTTATTCAACATAATCTCTCCTTGATCCCTGACCCTTCACTCTCCAACACTGTCACTGTTATCCACTATTCTCATGTCATCCCACATATTCCACATAATCCCTGACCCTTCACTCCCCACTGCTATTACAGTTATCCATAACCCTTATGTCATTCCATGTATTTCATTGCATTGCTCTTGCTCATTTCACTTGGCACCATATTCTAGCAGTCCCAGCTATACCCCACTTCAATGTAACCCAATTTAAACTTCTTATCATCCCTCATCACGTTTCTCTAACCAGGGCTGTGGTTAGAAACCACAGGGCCCCATAAAAACAACTTGACATGGGGCCCCATACAGACTACCTGGCACGGGGCCCCATACAGCCAATGCTTCCTTTTCCGAATGAACATTGTCAGTGATCGCTACTGATCACTCATTTTCTTCATTCAGGAAAGGAAGGGGCTGGTAAATATGACATGTTTACTGGACCCTTCCCCCCTCTCAATATTGAAGTATCCTATTGTGTGCTTGCAGTGGCAAAAGAAAATAAAGGTCTGGTGTGCTTGCAGTGGCTGGCAGGAAGGAGAGAAGAGAAGCTGGCAGCAATGCGGGGGTGGGCACACAGGGGAATTGGGCACCTGGGCACATGGAGGGTGATCAGTGCAGTGCGGGGCCTGGGACCCCCTGCTGACCTGGATGGACCCTGTACAGGAGGACTGGTGGCACCCCTTATGCATGGCCCCGTCCCTAACACTTGATTGCTTTATCTAGTAACACATTGCTATGATTCTAATACAGTAAAACCTTGGTTTGAGAGCATTATTCATTCCAGAAACATGCTTGTAATCCAAAGCACTTGTATATCAAAGCAAATTTCTCCATAAGAAATAACGGAAACTCAAATGATTTGTTCCGCAACCATTTATTCCTAGGTCCTTCAGTTTCTAGTCCCTATAAAAAGATTATAGCAATGTGATAGGTTGTGTAACCATAAAATGTCCATTTACAAATGGAAGCCTCCACAAGGGGATTAGAAACAAAATCCAGCAGGAGCTACAGAGTATAGAGGCAATGTGTTGCTAAATGTTGTACCATCATTAAATGTAACCATATTGCTACACTTATGCCTCATACACACGACCATTTTTCCCGTTGGGAGAACTGCCATGACAGCTTTTGGCCGGGAAAACCGGCCGTGTGTAGGCTCCATCACAGTTTTCCCGCCAGGAAAGCCGTCGGGAATGCCAAGTGCCGAGTGGACGTCTTTGGACGTCTTTTTCTGTGCATTACCCACTGGGGGGCGCGCAGCGGGTAAACACTGTGCCGGCGCACCGCTAGGAAGCCGATGCGTGTACCTGGCGGCCGCGATGTAAACGCGATCGGCGGTGACAGCAGGGACATGGAGCTCTGTGTGTAAACACAGAGCTCCACGTCCTGTCAGGGAGAGAGGAGACCGATCTGTGTCTCTTGTACATAGGTACATGGCATCGGTCACCTCCACCAGTCAGTCCCCTCCTCCCACACAGTTAGAACACACCCAGGTAATACATTTACCCCCTTCCTCACCCCCTAGTGGTTAACCTCTTCCCTGACAGTCACATTTATACAGTAATTAGTGAATTTTTATAGCACTGATTGCTGTATAAATTTGAATGGTCCCAAATTTGTGTCAAAGTGTCCGATACGTCCGTCGCCATGTAAAACAAAAAGACCCAAATAATTAGGACAACATTGGCTGCTTGGGGCCGAACGTCTGTCACTGATTAGGTCAAGGGAAGGGGGGAAGGGGTTTTGGTGGGGACTTTTCACGGCACTGGTTGGACACGGTATAGTAAAAAGTAACAAAATGTTTATTGAACATAAAACAGGTATCATAAAACAACATTTAATGACAATCCCCACATTGCACATCAGAAAGTTATGAACCAACTATGTCTGAATGTAAGGAGTCGATCGCCTCGACCGGTTTCGCGGTAGTGTACCGCTTCTTCAGGAGGGGGTTTATCTACAAGATATGCATAAAACATATAAATATACAAGCAAGTTTATACAGTAATTGTAAACATTGTAAGACAAAATCCAAGTAACACGCCTTGTGATGGAGCAGAGAACTCACCCAGACTGGTCAATTGATCGAGCCCGGAGCCCAGTTGAAACCCTCTGTGGCGCAAGGAGGGGGATATATTTGTTTAGGACGGGCTCTATTAAGGGATAAGGTTGATGAATTATATGCAGCAAAATGATAAATTGATTGATGGGGTTAGGGTCACCAGTGGGTGCGTGGGGAAAGTATATCACAGTGGCGATAATTAGAAAAAAAAAAAAAATTAGAAAATGGAAAGAAGGGGGGGGGGGGGGGGGGGAAGGGGGGGGAGGCCAAGGCAAGGGGGGGGGGGGAGGAAAAAGAGAAGAGGGAAAATATTGGAGGTGGGGGGAAAGAAACATGGAGCATGACACTCAAGTATAATGTAGATAAATGAGAGGGAAGAATGAGAGGAGTGGAAAAAGAGGGGAGGGGGTCGCCATATCGCAGGCCTGACAAAAAAAAAAAAACGCAGATCGCCGCCATTACTACTAAAAAATTAAAAAATAAAAAATAAATCATAAATCTATCCCCTATTTTGTAGGTGCTATAACTTTTGCGCAAACCGATCAAATACACTTATTGCGATTTTGTTTTTTTAACAAAAATATGTAGAAGAATACGTATCGGCCTAAACCGAGGAAAAAAATATTTAAAAAAAAAAAATTGGGATATTATTATAACAAAAAGTAAAAAATATTGTGTTTTTTTTTCCAAATTTTCTGTCTTTTTTTGTTTATAGCGCAAAAAATTAAAATCGCAGAGATGATCAAATACCACTAAAAGAAAGCTCTATTTGTGGGAAAAAAATGATAAAAATATAATTTGGGTACAGTGTTGTATGACCGCGCAATTGTCATTCAAAATGCGTCAACGCTTAAAGCTGAAAATTGGTCTGGACACGAAGGGGGTTTAAGTGCCCAGTAATGAAGTGGTTAAGCCAGCAGTTTACCTATGGGGAAAAACTGCGGTGGAGCATACACACGGCCGGGTTTCCTGACCAAAGCTCTCATGGCAGTTTTCCTGCCAGGAAACCCGGCCGTGTGTAGGGGGAAAAAGCTACCGAGCAGGTTCTCGTTTTTCTCTGCGCACTTTTTACCGCTGGGAAAACCGATTGAGTGTACAAGGCATCAGAGGCGCCTCTCTTCTCTTTTCTACTCCGTTATGAGATGCCGTTACTCTTATATCAAGACATCGCTTGTATATCAAGTCAAATTTATAAAAAAAAATTGCTTGTCTTGCAAAACGCTCTGAAACCAAGTTACTCGCAAACCAAGGTTTTACTGTAGACTGTCCTAAAAATAAACTGTTTCACTTTTACCTCATATTGATATTCTGTGTGAATACATATACATAAATCATGTTTTCCCAATATGTACTTTTTTTTTTATTTGTTATTATTTAGTGTTATCTTAATTTTCAGTCTGATGAAAGGGGAGTATGAGTGCATGTTTTTTCTTGTGATCTGTCATGTGCAATAAACCTTTACTGGACTCACATTATATCTGTGGCTCTCTCATCTATTTCACATTCTATTTCTTTAGATTGCTCCAGAGATCCCCAATCGTATCAGGGCTGACAGAGAGCAGCCTCTAAAATCAGAATTTTAAGTCTCAGGCTATTACAAAATATATAATTTTTTTTACTTTATAACATTTTTATTGAGTTTCCAATAATACAACAAAAATAGACAATAACATCCAGATTAGTTATAGAACAATCAGTAATAAAAGTTGCATTGCATGTCAGTACTAGACTAGGGTTGATCGAACCCGAACTGTAAAGTTTGGGTTCGGTACGGACTTTGGGTTTTTCCCGAACCCGGACCCGATCCCGAATAATTGGAAAAAGTTCAGGTCCGGGATCGGAGTTCGGGAAAAAAAAATGCGCGGAGGTCCCCGCAAATTCAATAACCAGACCCTTTAGCTCTGGTATGGATATTAAGGGGAACCCCACCGTCAATTTAAAAAAAAAAATGACGTGCGGTTCCCCCTAAATATCTATAACCAGACCCTTCAGGTCTGGTATGGATATTAAGGGGAACCCCGCCGTCAATTTAAAACAAAAATGACGTGCGGTTCCCCCTAAATATCCATAACCAGACCCATTATCCGAGCACGTTGACCTGGCCGGCCGCAGAAAAGAGGGGGGGACAGAGTGCGGCCCCCCCTCTCCTGAACCGCACCAGGCCACATGCCCTTAACATGGGGAGGATGTCCCCATGTTGATGGGGACAAGGGTCTCATCCCCGAAACCCTTGCCCGGTGGTTGTGGGGGTATGCGGGCGGGAGGCTTATCAGAATCTGGAAGACCGCATTAACAAAGGTGACCCCCAGATCCTGACCCCCCCCTGTGTGAAATGGTAATGGGGTACACTGTGCCCCTACCATTTCACGAAGGAAGTATAAAGTCTTGTAAAAGAAAAACACACACACACACACCGTAGAATAAAGTCCTTTATTAATAAAAAAAAAAAGAAAAAAACTCCAGCTGTGATAATCGAATCGTTCCCGGCTTCCTGCTTCAACGTTGTCCTGATCCTGCGACGGCTGCGGGTGATCTCCAGCAATAAGAAGATCCAGCGACGACTTATAGAGAGGAGGCAGGGCCACCCGTCACGTGACCCCGCACCCTCTGACGTACCCTCTGCTATGTCACTGGGAAAGCCCAGGAAGAGGGAAGCCGGGGCTTACCCAGTGACGTAGCAGAGGGTACGTCAGAGGGTGCGGGGTCACGTGACGGGTGGCCCTGCCTCCTCTATATAAGTAATATCACAGCTCCAGCGCGTCATTCGCTGGGCTGTGTCCAGCGATGAGAGGAGGTCGGCGATGCTGCGCTCCGGATGAATGGATCTTCTCATCGCTGGAGCGGAGATCACCCGTCGCAGGATCTTCTCATCGCTGGAGATCACCCGCAGCCGTCGCAGGATCAGGACAACGTTGAAGCAGGAAGCTGGGAACGAGTGGATTATCACCGCTGGAGTTTTTTTCTTTTTTTTTTATTAATAAAGGACTTTATTCTACGGTGTGTGTGTGTGTGTGTGTGGTTTTTTTACAAGACTTTACACTTCCTTCGTGAAATGGTAGGGGTACAGTGTACCCCATTACCATTTCACACAGGGGGGGTCAGGATCTGGGGGTCCCCTTTGTTAAAGGGGTCTTCCAGATTGTAATAAGCCTCCCACCCGCATACCCCCACAACCACCGGGCAAGGGTTGTGGGGATGAGACCCTTGTCCCCATCAACATGGGGACATCCTCCCCACGTTGAGGGCATGTGGCCTGGTGGGGTTCAGGAGAGGGGGGGGGGGGCGCACTCTGTCCCCCCCTCTTTTCTGTGGCCGGCCAGGTCAATGTGCTCGGATAACGGGTCTGGTTATGGATATTTAGGGGGAACCGCACGTCATTTTTTTTTTAAATTGACGGCGGGGATCCCCTTAATATCCATAAGAAACCTAAAGGGTCTGGTTATTGAATTTGCGGGGACCTCCGCGCATTTTTTTTCTAAAAGTCCGTGTCCCATTGACTACAATGGGGTTCGGAGTTCGGGTTCGGGTTCGGGTTCCCGAACCCGAACTTTTCTTTTTTTAAGTTCGGGTTCGGACCCAAACCCGAACATCCAGGTGTCCGCTCAACTCTATACTAGACCAATCTAATAGATAATTAAGGATGAACAAAGGGAACACACATGTAATGTCAAGTAAGCACATTGAAAAAGAAACCCAGAGGGGCGCATGCGCGGGGTCTAGCTGAACGGACATGCCGGGCTAGAGCTCCGCTCCATGGGGGAGAAATACCGCTGACAAACAGCTGATAACGGAGCCGCAGAAGAACGGGACACGGCGAAAATAGCACAGAGAGGTGAGGGGAATCATTTAATAGTAAAATGGTGCTGGGGGGCGCCAGAAACAAGAACAAATCCTATCCCAGCAGCGGCGCCCAGCAGGCAAAGGGAGCATCCAAAAAGGCGCAAATCACCTCAGCCACCTCAGCCTCCTCAGAAACTCTCCTCACAGGGAAAGAGAAAAGGGGCATTACTAAACAAATTAAGCCTGCTATTCTCCCAGGAGCCCAAAGCACAGATAGTGAAAATGAGGATTTGTCAGACACCTCACAGGCTGCTGCACAAAGCGCAGCTGTCCCCTCAGAGCTGTTACAACAATTTGAGAGAATGCTGAATAAAGCATTAAAGCGCACCTCAGATCAAATCACCTCAAACCTTACCAAAGAGATAAGGGACTTGGGAAGCCGCACTGAGACCTTAGAGTCAAAGGTGGAAGAAATAGAGATTATAACACAAGACTGCCAATCTGAAATAGACACCCTCAAGGAGGAAAATTTGACACTTCAAAATAGACTGGAAGATTATGAAAATCGCGCCAGAAGGTCAAATTTGAGGTTCAGAGGTATTCCAGAGACAGTAATAGATCTTCCAGGTACTACGCTGGCAATATGTCAGGAATTATTGCCAGGAATTGCAATAGAGCGGTTGGAATTCGACAGGGTTCATAGGGCACTAGCCCCAAAGAAATCAGAGGGACCCCCTAGGGATATCATCACCAAATTCCACTATTATAAAACCAAAGAACAAATATTGGAAGCAGCCAGAGTAAAGAGCAGCCTGTCATTCCAAGGACACAGCTACCAGATATTCGCTGACATCTCACAGCTGACAATAACTAAAAGGCGAGCAATGAAACCCGTATTAATGGAACTTCAAAATCATCAAATTAAGTACCAATGGGGATTCCCCTTTTCCCTATGGTTCACGTACCAGGGTACTAAAATAATATGCAGATCACCTGACCAATTACATCAAGCCCTACTTGATCTCAAGCTCATCGAACGTAACACTGCATCAAATTCCTCCCGCAGAAGAGCAGCATCGGTTTCTTCTCACAGCAATTTAACCCATCCTGAAAAGAACAATGATATACAACACACCAACAAAAGGGGCAGATTTGCACCCCAACCCCAAGACCAAGAGGACACAATGGACTGAACATTTTTCTAGAAAAACTTCCATAGTCCACTTCCTCCGAAATGCAAGATCAACCCAAGTGAAGACACCCACAACTTGAGAGAACTGGAAACCTCTCTACTTGCTATCTTACTTTTATTTCCTCTACCTGTTTCTCCTCTCTCCTTTCTCACTCCCCGCCTTTGGGTGGGGGGGGGGGGTGGGGGCTGGTGTGGGGGGGGGGAATATCAAGCCTATCCTATACCCTTAGGGGTTTTCCTATTTCATTCCTTTTTCTTCAGATTGTAGACACCTCCAACATTCAGTCTCACTTTCCTTCTTACCTTTATCGCCTATGCCCTTTCCTTCTCACCTAAGGAACTCATCTATCCCCTGCACCTCAGGGATCCTTACCGGTAGCACCCCCTTATGTGCATGATCAATACTATCAAAGCACATATAACATAACATATATGTATAACCTGAACTAAAATATATACTCCCTTTTACCATCCCAAGTTGGCTGGTTTAATTTAGTAAATACTTTCTGAAACACAAATTAGTAGTCCCCTCAATCATCTAGTCCAGTATTAGATAATAGATGCTAATGTACATGAAACACCAGTAATGGTGATACATTCCCATCCAAATTTTTAAATATCCAGCTGGCCAAGAATAGGGCCCCAGTGACGGATAAACACATAATGTCAAAGGTATATCCCCTAACATAATCCTAAATTCCGACATAGCACCATCATTAGATATGAATATAGGCCAACACACTCTACAACCTTTCCTAGTAATCCACCATAACAAACCTCTCCCTCTTCCTTTTTCTTGCACCATATTGTGCAAGACACTATTCACATCCTGTTCTTACTTTAATTATACTTAGATAAGAAAGACTAACACCCTGAAGGGTGTTATCAGAATACTCTATAAAGCGGTTCTCCAACACATGGAAACAACATGTGCCTCTCTAAGATCTCCTCGGGTCCCCATAATATTATGTGGGGACTTGACGAGATCCCCTTTTCCCCTGGCGGGAGCTCTTCTCCCCCGCCACGGGCAAACAAAATGAAATTTATTTGGTTATTATTGATTGCATATACACTAACCTGTTTTGTATTTCACCCCCTTTTCTCTCCCTAAGTCTGCAGGACATGGGCCGACCAGCCAATCCGCAAAGGATAACGGTAAGACAGGCGGGGAGGTGAAGCTGCCATGGCACCATTAAATTTATTGTCTCTGAATGTGCAGGGCCTAAATGTACCACAGAAAAGAACCAAGGCATTTAGATCTTTTCAGGCCAAAAAAGCTCATGTTGTATGCCTTCAGGAGACCCACTTTACCACTAACACGACTCCCAAATTCTACAATCCTTCTTACCCCCAAGTATATACAGCCTCCGCTTCAGTCAAAAAAGGGGAACCCTAATTGCATTTCATAGAACCACACCCTTCACACTAAATTCCGAAATCAAAGACCCGGAAGGTAGATACCTCATTCTAACAGGTCACATAATGGACACAACAATCACAATAGTTTCCTACTATGCCCCCAATCTCAATCCAATACCCTTTCTATCTCACCTCTTTCAAACAATCAACACTCATAAAATGGGCACCCTCCTCATTTGCGGTGATTCCAACCAGGTTCTACTCCCATTTTTGGACAAAACCCCATACACCCCACCTAAACATCAAGCTAAACAGACCCTTTCCAACCTCTTATCCAAATACAATTTGGTAGACTCATGGAGGGAATCCAACCCCACGAAACGAAATTACACATATTACTCCAATCCACACCGATCATTCAGCCGAATCAACCACGTATTCATGACGATAGGTATGGCACCGGAAATACTACATTCAAAAATCATACCCATTCCATGGTCGGATCATGACGCAGTGTACACCACGATAGCATCAGCAATTCCAAAAAAACATGATCCCACTTGGTACCTTCCTGAAATCTTACTTAAACACCCAGCTCATTGTCAGTTAATTGAACAAGCTCTAAAAGACTACCTAGACCTCAACACTAGCCCAGATATATCTCCACTCACTCTATGGGAAGCACACAAGCCAGTTCTTAGAGGAACATTCCAGCGCCAATTAGGGATCCTCAAAAGAGAAAAAATACAAATGGCAAGGAAGTTAGAAATAGAATACAATTCAGCTTTTCTGGCCCTGCAAAGCAATCAAACTACTAGTAATAGAAGCCGTTTGGACAAGGCACGTGTGGAGTATGATCTGTTCCTATCTGATTCAGCAAACAGGGTGCAAACTAGATCCAGACATGCTTTCTACAAACACACAAACAAACCGGGGACATACTTAGCTAGAGCATTAAATTCTCTCAACAAAACCTTTAAGCCCATAAAACTAAAGATAGCACACAATGTCGTCTCCAGCAACCCACTCAAAATTGTACAGAAATTTAGTTCACACCTGAAAACATATACTCGGAAACTGGTACATTCAACGAACTGGAAGCAAATACCTTCTTTTCACAAATCAGTCTCCCACAAATAAACCAGTCACAAAAAGCACAATTAGAAGAACCAATTACCCAAGACGAAGTAGCTAAGGCCATACAGGAACTCAAAATAAATAAAAGACCAGGCCCAGACGGTTTCTCAGCGCGATACTTCAAAAACTTCAAGGAATTAATCTCCCCAAGATTAGCAGACGCATTTAACAACCTACTAGAACAAAAAGCATTCAGACCAGAATCATTATTAGCAACGATATGCATGATCCCTAAGCCACATACAGATGACACCCTCAGCGCAAATTATCGTCCCATATCTATGTTAAATACAGACATAAAATTATTAGGTAAAATATTAGCGACCCGTCTCAATAAAATTATAGGCAAATTGATCCATCGGGATCAAGTGGGCTTCATGCCCTCTCGACAAGCAGGTGACAATGTACGAAGAACATGCCTACTGGCGCACATAGCAAAAAAAAGAGGCATCCCTGCTTGTTTCCTCTCCCTGGATATTAAACAAGCATTTAATCCAACTCTTGGTCGTATCTAAGCTACACTCTCCAGAAATGGGGCTTTGGCCCACATTTCACTAAATGGATTATGGAACTTTACAATAACCCAAAAGCATATTTAAAATATGCGGGATATAAATCGGACACCTTTGGTATCGGGAGGGGGACACGCCAGGGATGCCCATTGTCCCCATTATTATTTGCCCTACTCGTTGAGCCGCTCGCGGAAAAAAATAGAGCAGATCCCACTATTTTAGGCATTGAACTAGGTGGTCACAAACACAAACTATGTTTATTTGCGGACGACATTCTCTTATTCATATCTTCCCCACAAGTAACAGGCCCTAATCTCATCCCTATTCTAAATAAATTTGCAACATTCTCAGGGCTAATCATAAACCCCAAAAAATGTATGGCTTTAAATATATCCCTCTCAAAACTAAATGCAGCCAAAACAGGTCTCCCATTTGTATGGCCGGAAAAAAGCATCCCATACCTAGGAATACACTTAACGGCAGATACCTCTGACCTATTTTCACATAATTGCCCAACTCTCCTGAAACAAATAACTAACCTTTTGAATTCGTGGTCCCAACTACCACTGTCTTGGCTTGGAAGAATTAATGCAATAAAGATGACGATACTTCCAAAATTTTTATACCTTTTCAGAGTACTCCCTATCCCAATCCCAGCTTATTTCTTGAGAATAATACAGAAAAGAGTGTCGTCATTTGTATGGGGTTCCTCCAGGCCAAGGATAAAAGCGCAAACTCTACATCTCCCCAAACACATGGAGAGCTAGGGCACCCAAACTTTACAAATTATTACAGGGCAGCACAAATTTCAATCCTCACAAAATATCACGCAATCAAGGAATCGCCTCTATGGGTACTGATAGAAGCATCCGAAAGTGACCCCATCCCACCAGCTAACCTGCTATGGGTTCCCCCTAAACTACGTAGACACATAAACAATCCCATTATCAAGCACTCACTCTCTTTATGGGACAGATTCAAAACAAAGTACCTCTTACTATCTCCCCACCATCCAATGCTCTCATTTTATAAAAATCCAGCATTTTACCCAGCATAAGTCTTCCCCAATACGTTCAAGGAATGGGTAAAAAAGGATTGCATATATGTATATAAATTCTTGGATTCAGGTGATGTCATGCCTTTTTCATTAGTATGTAAAAAATATGGTATTCCACACACGGAACAATTTAGATATCTCCAGATAAAAAACTTCATTCAGTTGCTTATGATTCCAGCACCATCGCAGTTACAGATGTCTTCCTTTGAGATTACTTGTAGAAAAGATCCGCATGCAAGAGGAATAATATCGGCTCTGTATTTGCAGTCTCTAACCCATACCAACACAGCAAAACTATCTTATGTTCAGAAATGGGAGGAAGACTTAAATGCAGAGCTCAATACTTCTGATTGGAACCAAATATGGCAAAGTACCAAAGCAGCCTCCTCAAACATAATAGCGTTGGAAACAAACTATAAAGTGTTAACTAGATGGTACCTGGTGCCTGCCAAAATAGCAAAGTATGTACCAAATTACTCAGGACAGTGCTACAGGGGATGCCTTGAAATGGGTACATACTATCATACTTGGTGGACGTGTCCGAAAGCGCAAACATTCTGGACAGGGATTTTTAACATAGCGAATAAATTAACCTATTTAAAAATCCCTAAGGACCCTAAATTAGCCCTATTGAATTTGAAACCCATCAATATAACACGCACACAATTCAAACTACTAATGCAACTCTTTACAGCTGCAAAGCAGACCCTTGCAAAAGCATGGAAAACTCCAAACCTGTCAGTCAAAGAAGTAAAGAATAGAATGAGCAATGCGATGACACATGCCACAATGGAGGCGCTAGACTCAGACACGATTATCAACTTTGAGAAACTTTGGAAACCGTGGATTTCATATACTGTACCTGATAGTTTTAACGACAGGGTGATGATGCCATGGTAGCTTGCCCATTGTACACAACCATTGCACAATACAATTAGTGACAATGGACCCAGGCCCATTCCTGCAGACCTTTTTTATTCCCCCCCCCCCCATTCTCCTCCCTTTTTCAACCCCTCCCCCTGTTAGTTAATATGAGTGAATCTTTTTTCTCACCATAGCTTATATGAACAATATAGATAAGGTAGCATACTTTAGATCCTGTATTCTCATTTATTTAAAAATGCATTAAACAAGATACTAGTAAATATTAATAAACAGCTAATTTGTTTACTTGGCAACAAAGGTAGAACTCCTGTATAACAAGTTTGAGCAGCGAAGATCCTCCCTGCAGTTGCCATAATATGTTGATCAAGTTCTTTTCTCCTTAATCCTACAAACTAAGAATGATTATAAAATGTCAAGAATACAAAATGTTATTCTGTTTTAACATTGTATCATTCAAATGCTACTTGTACAACTTCATGTTGCAATTACTAAATAAAATAATTTTGACAAGGAAAAAGAAACCCAATAGATAGAAAAGCCTGAACACATTCAATATTCTTAATAATCAAACCCAGTACATTAAAAGATCAATCATGAGTTAGCAATGATGACTCTCTAAAGTCTAGTACACACTAGGGCCCAGATTCAGATAGGTGTTTCGACGGCGTATCTCCGGATACACCGTCGTAACTCTGAGTGTGCGGGGTCGTATCTATGCGACTGATTCGTAGAATCAGTTACGCATAGATTTCCCTAAGATCCGACCGGCGTAAGTCTCTTACACCGTCGTATCTTAGGCTGCATATTTACGCTGGCTGCTAGGTGGCGCTTCCGTCGATTTACGCGAGGAATATGCAAATTAGGTAGATACGCCGATTCAGAAACGTACGTCCGCCCGGCAAATTTTTTTACGTCGTTTACGTTAGGCTTTTTCCGGCATAAAGTTACCCCTGCTATATGAGGCGTATCCTATGTTAAGTATGGACGTCGGGCCAGCTTCAAATTTTCCGTCGATTACGTTGTTTGCGTAAGTCGTTCGCGAATAGGGCTGTATGTAAGTTACGTTCACGTCTAAAGCATTGACGATTTGCGGCGTAATTTCGAGCATGCGCACTGGGATTCTTTCACGGACGCCGCATGCGCCGTTCGTAAAAAACGGCAAATACGTGGGGTCACAATTAATTTGAATAAAACATCATCCACATTTGAATTAGACGGGCTTACGCCGGACCACATACGCTACGCCGCCGTAACTTAGGGTGCAAGTTCTTTATGAATACGGAACTTGTGCCCTAAGTTACGGCGGCGTAACGTATCTGAGATACGTTACGCCCGCCGATAGATACACCATTGTATTTGAATCCGGGCCTATCAGTTTTTTTTTTCCGTACAACCCGATGGGTTGCACATCACACTCACATATTTAGTTGTAATAAAAACTGAAAACGGTTTATCATTTTCCTTCCACTTCACATTTATGTGCCACTCTGCTACTCTAGTATAAAAAAAATAAAACAAAAACGTCAAGATACAATATATCCCATATAACAAATTTTGTTTATGTGATCGGCAAGCACTTCCTTTTCTGACATATGACAGACATACCCCCACGGATCCACCCAGCCACCTTTTTTGAATAAACAGCATATAAAGCTCTCTGGAATTCCCCTTGTCTACAGGACTGAATATATCATTTGATTATTTTCTTATAAGTCCCCGGGACATTTTCTCTGACCTGTGCTATATTGCCAATGTGTCTGAATCTGGTGTGTATGGTGACTTGGCTATGTACGTGTGATGGGTAGCTGCGATTCCTTTGATTTTAATCACTTGACAACGTTGTCTTTTTATATGTGACACCACTCTGTTGTTTTGCTATTTCTTTTTATGCCTTTATGCTGCATGTTTTTTCTACTTAATAAAATTCATTGATTTTTTCAAAGTGTTCTGTTATTGGTCTTCCTTGAGGGAACTATGGGCCAGATTCACATAGAACTGCGGCGGCGTAACGTATCGTAGATACATTACACCGCCGCAAGTTTTCATCGCAAGTGCCTGATTCACAAAGCACTTGCGATGAAAACTACGCCGGCGGCCTCCGGCGCAAGGCGGGCCAATTCAAATGGGCGTGTGCCATTTAAATTAGGCGCGCTCCCGTGCCGGACCTACTGCGCATGCTCCGTTTCCTAACTCCCGCCGTGCTTTGCGCGCCGTGACGCCATTTTTTCGAACGGCGACACGCGTAGCGTACTTCCGTATTCCCGGACGTGTTACGCAAACGACGTTAAATTTTATATTTCGTCGCGGGAACGACGGCCATACTTTAGACAGCAATACGATTGCTGACTAAAGTTAGTGCAGGTGAAATAACGACTAAAATTGCGACAGTAAACTTGACTACGGACGACGTAGCGAACGCGGAAATCCGTCGGGGATCCGCCGTAACTGCTAATTTGCATACCCGACGCTGGTTTACGACGCAAACTCCACCCAGCGGCGGCCGCGGTATTGCATCCTAAGATCCGACAGTGTAAAACAATTACACCTGTCGGATCTTATGGATATCTATGCGTAACTGATTCTATGAATCAGTCGCATAGATAGAAACAGAGATACGACGGCGTATCAGGAGAAACGCCGTCGTATCTCTTTGGTGAATCTGGCCCTATATTCCCTTGTTTTTTATATGCGTTTTTTGACCATCAGAACTGCATTCCCTGCGGATGAACTTGGAACTACCTCATTGAATTATTTACAGCTATACTATTATTACTTTATTTATTGGTTTATCCAGGCTAAAACCATATATTTTTTTTTTACAATATATCCCATAGCTTGTAGACACTATGGCCCGGATTCACATACAGCTTACGCCAACGTATCTGTTGATACGCCGCGTAAGTTCTAAGATGCGCCGTCGTATCTATGCGCCGTATTCAGGAAAGCAGATACGCCTGAATTTCGGCTTGATCCGACCAACGTAAGTCGCCTTACACCGTCGTATCTTGGGTGCATATTTACGCTGGCGGCTAGGGGCGCTTCAGTAGATTTACGCTTCGAATATGTAAATGACCTAGATACGCCGATTCACGAACGAATTTGCGCCCGTCGCAGTAAGCTACGCCGTTTACGAAAGGCGTACGTCCGGCGTAACTTTACCCCTCATAAAGCAGGGGTAAGTCATGTTAAGGTATGGACGTCGGAAACGTTGGAACAGCCATCGTATTTTACGACATTTACGTAAGTCGTACGTGAATGGGGCTGGGCGTAGGTTACATTCACATCGCATGAATGGACCCGGCGTATCTTAGGGAGTAAATTTGACGTGATTCTGAGCATGCGCGCGCATGTGCCGATCGTTCGGCCATGCATTTACATGGGGTCACGGTTCATTTTAATACAACACGCCCACTACCAGCCTACTTTGAATTAGGCAGGCTTACGCCGGCCAGTTTACGTTACGCTGGCGTTAGAAAGGGAGCAAGTGCTTTGTGAATACAGTACGAGCCCCTCTAGGTTACGTCGGCGTAGCGCATATGAGATGCGCTACGCCCGCACAGAGATACGCCGAGCTCTGTGAATCTGGCCACATAACTTTTGCGCAAACCAATCAATATTTGCTTATTCAGAATTTATTTTACCAAAAATATGTAGCAGAATATATATTGGCTAAAAGCGGAGGTTCACCCTAATAACATTTATATCTGACCAACTTCCTTATACCTGTAACAAGTACAGTCCGCAATTTTTTTTTTCTAGGCTGTACTTACCTTGTAATCTATCTTTGCAACCCGGCTTCCGGGTAGTTCTCCCCGCGGGAGTAGGCGTTTCTCTGCCGAGGGGGAATGTCATCTGGGAGGTCTCCCAGATGATTGACATGCGTTCCCCCCGGCGGATAAGGCCCCGCCCCCCATATTGCATAGGCGCGCACGAGTCACAGCGTTTCCAAAAGGAGCCGAACATGCAGAGCTGTGAGTCGGCTCTATATGGCGCAGGCGACCTCCCAGATGACATTCCCGCTCGGCAGAGAAACGCCTACTCCCGCGGGGAGAACTACCCGGAAGCCCGGTTGCAAAGGTACGTACAGCCTACTGTACAGCGGACTGTACTTGTTACAAGTTGGTCAGATAAATCTAAATGTTATTAGGGTGAACCTCCGCTTTAAATTTATTAAGAAATTCGATTTTTTACATTTTTTTTATTGGATATATTTTATAGCAGAAAGAAAAAAATTCAGTTTTTTTTTTGTTCAAAATTGACAGTCTTTGTTTTTGTTTATACCACCAAATGAAAGCGCTATTTGTGTGAAAAAAAATGACATCAATTTTATTTGGGTACAGCATTGCATGACCGTGCAATTGTCAGTTAAAGTAACACAGTGCCGTATCGCAAAAAAATGGACTGGTAATGGTCAATCTTCTGGAAGTCACGCCCTTCAGCCCAGAGCCTCTTTTTGAGACTTGTTTACAGTAGATTGATACCCAACATGTCACGTTTCAAAATTGCGCCCGCTCTTGGAATGGCGACAAGTTTGGCAGTTAAAAATTTTTTTTTGGTCAACCAGCAAAAAAGATCAGATTCCCCCACCCACAATCTTGATGTGGATGGGGGAATCCTTCCTGCTGAGTTATTGCTTATTCAACACCTTTTATTCTATACATTCTTTATTTTTATTTTTTTACACATATTGGAGAGGACTGGCATTTTTAACTTCCCGTTGTGGTGTCCATGAGCCCCTATTATGCACCCTGTAAAGACCCTTGTTAAGCAAGCACACAAAAAAAAATAGCGCCCGCTCGTGGAATGGCGACAAACTTTGGCACTTAAAAATGTCAATTGGCGACATTTAAAAATGTCTACAGGTTATTCGTTTT